>NC_136508.1:18585402-18717902 GCF_053919585.1 Euprymna scolopes
ACAAAAGATTTGGAATACCTTCTAAGTAGTTTAAGTTATTTATCACCATATTTTAATTCAGTGCGATCTAGAATATTGTACTGACCTTCCCTGTTTACGTTCAAACGATCAAAAGCTATAAATTATCAAAAAAAAATGGGATAAGTTGTTAATACAGTGGTGCTAATGATAAAAAAATCTGAAAGTCAATCCGAAACAATCTGTCCTTCATATATATATATATACCGACTGAATTGATATTAAATTATATTTGAATGGATAAATGTTCAGCGATCAGATTAAACTAGGTTAAGCAAATTGTTTGATTAATCGATAATCATGAATGCATGTAGACATGGAAGATTTGGAAAATACATATGAATATCTAAAGCTGCATATATTTTCAAATATTTTTATAGAACTATCAAGCGAAAAAATAATTACTATTATTAAGTGTACTGTTAATTTACTAATTATGCTTCATGAAATATTAACTCAAAAATGTACGAAAAGTATAATCGAATAATCCTTGAATTATCTTCTTTACATGTTTTGTCCCATTCATTCATTTAGACTTGCATATAAAAAACACAACATATGCATGACATATGATCGCCAGTTAACTATAAATATTTACACTACATATACTTTTAAGAATTCCTTAATTAACTTATATTAATTTAAATAATATCATTAGTTTATTTATTAAATCTATTTCTTTTTAATATATTGCTTTACAATACAAAAAAACTGCAACCCATGTATAGAGAGATAAAGAGAAAAGAGCGAATGAGAGATGAGGAAAATACTTGGCATATATATATATATATATATATATATATATATATATATATATATATATATATAAATTACAATAAGTTTACTAAGGTAATAAAAATGGTAACTTAAAATATAGTATAAATATAAAAGAGTTAATACAAGTAAAATAATCTCAACCAGATGTAAAAGTTCAATAAAACCGAAAAGGATATAGAGCTTATAAATAAATATATATATATATATATATATATATATATATATATATATATATATATATATATATGTATATGTGTATGTATGTATATATATATGTATATGTGTGTGTATATATATATATATAATGGAGATTATAATATAATATATATATAATATATAATATATAATATAGAGCGTATAATATATATATATATATATATATATATATATATATATATATATATATATATATAACTACTTAATTTACTCACATAAAATTGATATACGAAAGTATAGATTTATGCGTAAACTTTAAGTATTTACTTCAAAAGTGCTCAATACGTAGGTAGATCTAGTTAGTAAGTTATAAAATGTATATGGCAATTAAGCTACAATGAATATTCCGCGTTCCATCCACTCTAGTATTCTTCAGGCTTATGCGCATAAGCCTGAAGGATACTATATATAACAGTATTTATATATAGCAAATGTAATCCGAACCGAACTAAAAAACTGAATACGCAATAGAGAGTAAAGCCATATCTGTAAGCTTACAACAACACGTTTGTCAAGGTCAAATAAATATCTGACAAAGAGATCTTTCTCGAAATATTATATTACACGGGCATACCACCAGACCGACTTTCCCAGGCAACCACTGTGCAAATATAAATATACTGCGTATATGAAATATGAATATGTACACATATATTTATAAGTTGTACTAATAAATTTCTCACCTGCTTCAGCTTGTGTCTTTCCGTTACTTCTGCATCGTACCGCCTTCTACAATTCCATTTAACTATATATATATATATATATAGAGAGAGAGAGAGAGAAAGAGAGAGAGAGAGAGGGAGAGATAGATAGATGGGTAGATAGATAGATAGATAGATACGATGCATTTTTTAATCTTTTGAATTTATTTTTGCGCATTTTTCTATTAAAACCGTTTTTATTTATTAAAAACAAAAGCAACGTTATAATATAGATGTTGTATGATTAAATTCCTTTGCAAAAGATCTACCTAATTTTCATTTTCTAATAAGCATTCATTTTAATAAAACTACTTTTAGATTGTTCGACGTCTTATGGGATAATAATCTTTTGTTAACCATTACATGTAATTATATTCGTACGGATAGTCTATATGATATATACAAATGTAATATTTGCGTAAAAAATGTTATAGTAAACACAAACCTCTTTCTAAATATATTCATGGATGCGTATATATATATATATTAATAAGAAAAGCTTCATAGGAAGCTTTTTGTCAGTTTTTGTGTGTACACACCTTTAATCTAATATATAGGTTTTTCGAACCCATGCGAAAAATAATATTTATGTTTTTAGCGGAGAAAACCGATGCACCAGCGAGATTTGTTTTTTTAAATATGGAATTGCCCATATTAAAGTCGAATGACGGCATTAGGAATATGCATGTTTAACGTAATAGCAATTTCTGCATGTTTTAATTTTAAATTTTGCTCAGCAAACAAATCATAGCTCAGACATTAATGTCAAAGGAAAATCTCTTTGATAGCGCATGAGTATTTTTTTAATAAAAAAAAACTTTTTAAATTCTCATTATATATTGGGTTTATTAAAATATAATTATAAATGCAAAACCCGAATTAACCACCCTACCATATTTAAGCGTATTTTACGACCGGACAATGCCGGCCGCCCATCCAGCGTGTATATATATATATATATATATATATATATATATATATATATATATATATATATATATATGTGTGTGTGTGTGTGTGTATATATATATATGTATATATATATATATATATATATATATATATATATGTGTGTGTGTGTGTGTGTATATATATGTATATATATATATGTATATATATATATATATATAGAGAGAGAGAGAGAGGGAGAGATACATACATATATATTTATATTTTTATATCAATTTATATATATATATAAATTTATATATATATATATATATATATATATATATATATATATATATATATATTGCCAGCAAAAAGAAATAACGTACTGGTATATTTTCCAAAAACTGAAAATTTAAGCTATGTTTAATGTAACAGTTTAAGCAACCTATGCCTCATTTTATTCGCCTTTAATGCCTTTATAATTTAACTTGTTTATATTTGACTTCTAATTGAAATAATCTTGTGTTCACGTCAATTACAAAAAAAAAATACTTCAAATTGCGGAAGCAAAATTCGGCAGCAACACATTCGATGAAATCCAGTTTAAATTATCACTCCTTAATCAGTAAAACACAATAACCTACAGGCAACAAAGAATCTCTAATCGTAATTTTTATTGTTCCAAGTTCTAGAACGTAACATTTAGTGAATGTGCAACGACCTTCTCTTAGTCATCGTCAGAAGCTTATTAATCACCACCTGTCTGGTTTATCCATTCAGAAAATCGGCTGCAGATTGAAATGTGTTGAGAAATGTGCACGAAACAATGTGTAGAATAACCAAAACACCGGCAGTCTGGTCGTATTAGAGTTACTTCTAACAGGGAAGATATTACTATCAAGATCCGCAGCCTAAGAAACAAATTAGAAACGCCCCAACAAATCCAACAGCAGTTGTTAAAAAGTGCTCTATTTCTACTGTCAATACCAGATTAAAGAATTTAATTTGTGAAGGAATGTTGCAAGACGCAAGCTAATGGTTTGTGTAAAGAACAGTTAGCGCCGTCTGGACTTCGTCAGATTCCATGCAGATCGTGACTCTACGTATTGGTCAAAATGGTTTTTAGCGACGAAAGTAATTTACATAGGCTAGGTAGTGATGGAAGGCAGTACGTCCGTCAGAGGAAAGACGAAGAATTTTATTCTATGTGCCCAGTTTCAACGCTGCAAGGTGATGGAGGTTCAGTTTTTGTTTGGTGCATTAGTAAGTCCAATGGTCAAGGGCGTATGGTTCGCTTGCAAGGTCGAGTTAATTCAACCAAATACATTAATATTTTGACTGAACATTTTCTTTTTGGATGATAATCCAAACTTCATGCAGGGTAATGCATTAACACACAGCTGACGATGTCAATAGGTTCCTTGAACAGCAGGATATTCCGGGTTTGGATTTGATGCACAATCTCCAGACCTCAATCTCATCGAAAACATATGGCAATTACATCAAGGAACATCTACTCAATGATACAATTTAAAATTTGGACAAAAATTATAGAAAAGTTTGGTGTGATTTCCCCGGAGAATTACTGCAGTCTAATTGAAGGAATTCACAAATGATTGCAGGCTGCCAAATTGAAGAAGGTCTATGCTATTAAATATAAACTAGTTCATTGTGTCGCTGTTGCATTGGCGTTATAGTAGTGTCCTTAATTTACATTAAAATAACAATTTTCCATTGTTCGAACATTCTTTTTGACTTCTAAATTTGAAGTTATTTTTTATAAATTGTTGTGAGCACAAGACTATTTCAATTGAAGGTCAAATATAAACACGTAAAATATAGAAGAATAACAGACCAATAAAATGAGGTGCAGGTTGTGTAAAAATTTACATTAAATTTAGTAAAATTGGCAGTATTGAACAAAATACAGGTGCTGATATTTTTCCGCCTTTGTATATATATATATATATATATATATATATATATATATATATATATATATATATATATATATATATATATATATATATACTAACATCGACGATGAAATAGACCTGCCTATACTGAACACCTGGTACGTAAATGTTTGTACACCTATATAATAATAATAATAATAATAATAATAATAATAATAATAATAATGATGATAATAATAATAATATATATATATATGATGTAGTATATTTTTGTATGTGTGTCCATATATATTTATTAAGATAGATAGATAGATATATAGATAGACAGACAGGTATATATGAATAAGATTCACCTCGATAAACAAGCCAATCATTTATCGACATCAAGTTCGTAAATAGTTATCGAGCCAAATTTAGTATGGAAACCACGTAACATTTCATCAGATTTCCAAGTCAATTATTAACTTTTAGCGGCAAAGAGTGGGAAAGCGCGCAACGACTGTAGAGCGGGGGTTTATAAACGGGGGCCGGGAATGTCATTAAAAGAATGAATTCCTAATCAATCAGCAAAACTATTCGTTGGGAACCACGATTTGATGATATCGACGAGAAAATGTCAGATGGCGGACTCATTAGTTAGGCGTTCGCTACTCCAAAGTTAACTTTTTAGCGAAATAGGACCGACACATGACTTTATCGCAAACGCATAACGAGATATTTTATAGCCGATGGCACATTCTTTATAGTATTTTTTGGATTCAACATATAAACTTAAAACAGAGAAACGCGTGAACAGATCATGTTTTTGATGTCAGGTGTTTCTGACTGACTCGGGGGAATACCTGTAGGCAGAGTGTGAGAGAGTACGTGCTAATGAGATAAAGTTGATGGGCTGAACGGGGAAACAGCATATAACTACAAAAATATTTCATAAACTATTCTTATTTCACAGTGATATATATATATATATATATATATATATATATATATATATATATATATATTATTCTGATATACAGGGTGTCCACAATGTCTGACTACATTATGTAGCCAGACTTTGTGGACGTATCCTATAGATTATGTAGCCATACTTTGTGGGCACCTTGTATATATATATATATATATATATATATATATATACATATATATATATATGTATATATATACACGCATACACACACCCGCAAACATTCATATGTGTATATATATATATATATATATATATATATATATATATATATATATATATATATATATATATATATATATATATATAGGGTGCCCACAAAGTATGGCTACGTAATCTAGAGGAGAAAAAAAAGGCATAGACCCTATAATTTTGATGTGACATTTTGAATATAATAACCTAATTATGACCAAAGTTTCATTTCATTCGGACAAGACACTAAGAAACGTGCCTAATTAGAGTTGGGGCCCGTCTTTTTGGGTCACCCTGTATATATATATATATATATATATATATAGAGAGAGAGAGAGAGAGAGAGAAACGGAGAGTGAGAGGGAGAGACATGGAGAATTTAAAATGGCATTTTGTTACATTCCGACATCACGTTTTTCGTGAATACGGAAAATGTTTACGAAATACACTATTATATTATCGATTTTAAATTAATGATAGAGTTATAAAGCTAGTTATGACATAAAATATATAGCAGTCAAACTACGCATCGGTTTATTCCAGTATAAACTCCAACCTTAATTTAAATCTTGAATCGATATGAGGTCGAAAATCGGTATCGTTTGTGCTAAATATACTGGTGAACATTTCTTACAGTGCCAAATTTGCACTACGGATACACGGATGAGTCTTTCTAGGTTTTACACAGACCGCGCTCAAAAATTCACTTTAAATTCTCTTGGCTGTATCCATTTTTGCGCCAACTATCTCTGTGTCAGAAAATTGAGTATACCATTAATTTAGAACTCATAGGTATTTGTTGATATTGTTTCTACTATTTTCTACTAATCGCATTGTAATTTCTTTTTTATCCTCACTATTAATTTATGGTCTTCTGACCACGTTTTAAAAGTTATCTCCCTCGCTGCCAACGTCAAGTGGCCACTAAAGGGATTCTCTCTTCCCATCCCTTATTTATCCATTTTATGTTATTTATGCTTAGCAGAAATATACTTTAGAAGTGTATTTTGGTCTGTTTTTTTTCGGAAGTTTCTTTTTAATATATTATGTTTAAACTATGGTGAAAAAAACTCTAATTCCTTAGCGATTAACTATGACACTACGTTCGATGTTATTCAAAAGTTATATATATGTATATATATATATATATATATATATATATATATATATATATATATACTGTGTGTGCAAAATCAAGACTTCAAGACAAGGTTTGATGGCAACAAAAGTATATTTCATTTTATGTTACAATTGTTGTAATGTCAAGTTCGACAATTGCAAACATTATATCGTCAATTTTTTTTTTCAGAAACCAGCATTTCTTCAAACTTTATGAATAAGCACACTTTGGGCAATGTAGCATTTTTTTAATTGAATGAAAAAGGGGGTTGGAATCCCTAACGGGAAAAGCATGCGAGAACCATTTACCTTGGTTGGGGTTACGGAAAAGACCATTTAAATATTAATATATCGCCTAATTTTCGTATCCTTATTTAAGAACAAAGTTTCTACGGGGAGCTCTAAGCCATTTAAAACATATATTTTTTTTAAATACGTCCCATTTGTTGGGTTTCTAAATTCCTTTATTTCCCAATGATTGATATTTTGTAAAAAGTGTTTTTTTACAAATTTGGTATCTATATTTATATTATGGCCGTAACACCCTTGTAAAGATGTTACGGTTAGTTTTAGTTTCGTATTTATAGATTATCTTTCTATTGGTACATGATTATGAGACCAGTTCAAGTTTAGAATTTGCTGGAACTTGAGAAAGATAATTGAGCATATCAGAAATAATATACGCAAGGAATTCTATAGAATAATAGACCAAAACTTCCCCCCGGATAATAAACTAAGCAAAATAATAGATAGAAACTCTGTAAAATTAGCTTTCTCAACGTCCAGAAACTTAACTTACACTATTATAAGCTCCATCAACAGGAAACTCAGCAAAATGAGGGACAACAACGGACTAGCATCAAACGAAAATATACCAAACGGAAAATGTAATTGCAGAATACCTGAAAAGTGTCCGTTGTATGGGAAATGTCTAACATCGGAAATATTGTATAAATGCGAGATAAAAACCGATAACACTAAGAAGATATATCTGGGAGCCACGGGAACAGTGTTTAAGGGCAGATACAGAAATCACGTAGTATCATTTTAAAAGAAACATGGGATAGAAACTTATAGAGATGCCGTAAAAGACAGCAGGGGTGGGCACAAAAATAAGTATTAGAAATAAAAACTTCCCACCCCCTTTTTTCTTTCAATTAAAAAAATGCTACATTGCCAAAAGTGTGTTTATTCACAAAGTCTGAAGAAATGCTGATTTCTGAAAAACTTCAAACTTGCAATTTTATTTGTATCCATCAACACCTTGTGTAGAAGTCTTGATTTTGCACACGACAGTATATTAATGCTCAATTAAAAATGGGATAATTTTGTAGCTTAATCCTTAAGTAAACCATTTATAGCTTAAAACCTATTGCTATATGAAAAAATACTGAATTACACGAACTCAGTATATTACATATAACTCTCTCTCTCTATCTATCTATATATATATTTGTATATATATGTATATGTATATATACACACACATATATATATATATTCTTATATATATGCATATATATATTTACTATATACATTCATATAAGTATATATATATATGTATATATATACATATGTGTATGTTTGTGTGTGTATGTCTTTACATATTATATGTAAGTATCGACTTACCACTGATGATGATGATGTTTAACTAACAAAATAGCCGAATTTTCCAATACAACTCTTTACTGATATCTGTTTATAGAACATGCACATACATTCGGTATTCAACATTTTTGGAAATTATCAAATAGATATATAAAGACCACAACCCCAGTAAAGAGGTAATTATTTTTCCCAATATATTGTGTTTTCTCTCTTCCGTATATCCCTGTATGAATTCATTCAGAATATAATTGCCCCTCTATAAATATAGCTATATTTTCAGTTTGCTTTGCATTAAAGTGTTAATTGATCTTATTAAGAGTTTCCTGGGCGTTTTACTGAGTTGACTTGTTTTCGTATTCAGTCTTTTATATAAGACTCATGATAATAAAATGTGTTTGTCAGTTCCGTAATGGAAGTAGTTATGTTGCTGTTGTGTTTTCATAGATCATGAGATATTATTCTGAGATCACAAAAGTGGCATTATGTTTCCATGTATATGTCTCCCCGCGATAACAGCGTTAGACTTGAGGTAGATGTTTAATGTAGGGTATTTCAGCGTAAAAAAATGGGAGACTTTTTATAGGAGCAAAATAAAATGGTCTCGCTTATGAAGGATTTCTGTCCACTGACCGATGAGAGAAAACGTGAAGACTACTAACAGAGTGGATTCTACATTTTGTTCCTAGCCAAATAATGTTTATAGCCAATGTATAAGAGTTACATACTTACTTCTCTCAAGGAAGATACAGCTTAGATAGGCATTTCTTTCGTGTTATTAGGTGCATTTCATCATTTTCTCAGTCTTTGTTTATTAACAGTTTCATTTTAGGTTAATTCGAAATTCTCAAAAGTAAAGAAACCATGTCTATACGATGAATAACTATTCGAATATTCAATTAGTTTTATTTGTTTTTACATATTTAATCACTAAAGAATAGGTGATATTAATATCCCTCTTAATTATATACGAATTAACTAAATTTTAGCCTGAATTTATTTTGGTGGGTTACTCTTAAAATTCAAGGTGTATCTAAATTACTGTTGTTACAATACACAAAGTAGTGTATACGAGATGCAGCGACCCCCCCCCCCCGAAGAGCCTAAAGTTGTCATAACGAGAGGATTTTATTTAGTATTTGACTACTATGTATTTTGAATATTTATTCAGTGTTAAAATGTAGGGGACGTATCCACATGCAAGATTGTTTCAAAAATTCCCTGTATAGTGATATGTTTTAAAGTTTCAAGTTCCAACCGAAATTTCTCTCTTACTTTATATGCTACGTACGAAAGTCGAAAGGAGATATATGTTTTATACATTAAGAGAAAAAGGTGTACCCTTGCATATATCGTAGATTGTAGTTCTATGGCAATACTTGAACATTTCCCGGCGAGACAAACATAATTGCGCCAACCACATGTGTATCTCAAGTAAACACACACACACAGATAAATATATATATTGTGAAAAACAAGTAATAATTATTATAGTAAATGTTATATATATATATATATATATATACACACATATATAAAATGAATATACATATATATATATATATACATATATATATATATATTTATAAATTAAACGTCTCATTTTTCTTAATTCAGCTTTGCCTCGACAGCCGAGTTGTAAATTTTTTCCAGTCCTATCTTTACGCACCTTTTATCTATCTTTTATTAATATTCCCTTTTCCTTGTAATTATTCTACAGATTTCCGCCTTTTGGATTACTTTGAACCATCTTCCAATTACGCGATTCCCTTGGATTTTACTTGTACGAATGGAAATTTAACTAATTTTCTTGTATTCTGCACCTTGGATTTAATGCCATTTTATATTTTTACCTTTGCTATTCACGTGAAATCACTTTTTTAATGTACTGTATTCCCTCTTCTTAACTTTTTGGATTCAATTAAGACCTATGACATACTTGTAGTTTTATTAAATACGTTTTCAGCAAAATCCGATCCCGCACTAAATTGCTAAATCCCACCCTGGTGTGAAGGAAATTATTTCTTCGAAACTTCTAGGATTAAGAACTATCTACTTATTTAGTGTTTCCTTTTTAAAATCAAACATGTTTAACTCTTTTTAAAGTATTTTAACATGTCTTCTTACTACTTGTTTTAAAATGTTTTTCTTACTACTTGTTCTACTTAAATGTAGTTGCAACGCGCACTATGTTGGGCGACCATCGCAAAGATTGGATTTCTTTTGGAAACAACATGTACAATTAAAGATTCGTTATGCAAATTTTCCACCCTCGGATGTTCTGAATGATACGGTTGGTCCTGAGATTTTCGAGCAAATCATAAATAACCATGTGTGTGCCACGAATTTCAGTGCTGATATGTTTACAATCTTGAGGAAGTAGCTCTCGTCATTTCATTTAAAAATTCTGGAAACTATGTTTAATAAGTCATTGAGACCTTCTCTTTGCAAACAAGACGAATTTTTTAAGACTTAATTTAGTTTCTACGCAATTTCCCCACGTTAATTTTTCGCCTATTTTTTCTCCTCCACAATGATCATGCTTTTTTTTTCTATCGTATTTCCCTCGATTTAGCGCTGTTGAAACCAACCCTTATTTTCATTGTTTATGTCTTGTTAATAATCATGTTTATTAGTCTGCATTTATCCATTATTAAATTTCGTACCGCTCCCCGAAATTTCACAAACAATATATATATATATATATATATATATATATATATATATATATATATATATATATATATATATATATATATATACATGCGTACCGCGATATTAATGGAACCTAGCAAACTGAGTGATAGAAGACAGAGAGAGTTGTACAAGATGACAAACTAATGGGCCTTGTCTTATTTTGTATATCAAAAATTTAGATGGACATAATTTGCAGATGGCACCAGGAAAAAGTTTAAGTCTTGTTATGCTCTGGTGTTATTTAATACTGATGTGGATCTATGACCGCTAACGTGTGTCACCGAACACGTTTTAATTTCTTTATCACGCCTAATGGACAGCCATTTCCAAGGCTAGCGAACATTTTACATTGTAAAGACATTTGTAGAACTTTTTTTTAGACTGGATGTAGGAATATATATATATATATATATATATATATATATATATATGTATATATATATATATATATATATATAAAATAAGTAAGGTCCATTAGCATCAATACACAAGGAAAGATGTTAATGCATGTATACGAAACTCGATTTGATGTAGAAGCACACCCGCATACCTAGTTATATGAATACATACATATAATATGTACAGAAACCCACACATATATTTGTATATGTACATGAATCGAGATATATATATATATATATATATATATGTATATATGTATATATATGTATATATATGTATATATGTATATATATGTGTATATATATGTATATATATATATATATGGGTGTCGGTGTGGGTGTGTATATGTGTGTGTGACGCCTTATTCCGTTCTATCAAAGTTCGTTAGTGTTGCAAAACAAGACATTTACAGAAGTCGCGATCCTAATTACTTTTCTATGCTTAGTAATATGTTACGGACAAGTGAAACCTCAATGTCGATATTGTACAGTTGATGAATTGCATTAGTATTTCTGTGATTTTTCTTGAATGTAGAATGAAAGCAACATGTGGAATATATTTTTATATTTTACGTAGAAACTATTTCGCAATATGACAGCTATTCAGCCATGCTTTTTCTAAGATTGGTCTTCTAGGTTTGGTTGTTTTATTCTTACGGCATTTCAACCCTTTTCATGTTATATTTCTGCTGGATCCAGTTATTTGGGAAATAGTATTCATGTTGCCTCCAGTAATTTTGTAAGTTTTTGTTCCTCAAGCTCTTCGTATCAATAATTTGTAGTGTTTGGTTTGGTTGTTTTGTTGTGGATTTTATCGGTATAGTTGCCAGCCCAGCAGAACATGAGTTTTGCAACGGGAGAAGGAAAAGAGTTACAAAATCATTGTTTGGTACCTTTTCATCAGGAAACAAGTCAGGAAGTGGAGGAGATAAAAAGAGAAAGTTTAAATGGTAAGAAAAAGAAGGAAAAGGTAGGGTGCTTTTTGTATTAGGTTTTGCAGAACATAATTAAGTTTTGCAAAAGGAAGTAGAAAGAAACATCAATATTAGATGCATTTCATCCTCGGAAGCCTATGTCTTTAGACAGCTCGATCTTGTAGCACCAAATCTAATATATATATATACATACATATATATATATATATATATATATATATATATATATATATATATATATAGAGAGAGAGAGAGAGAGAGAGACAGATAGATAGATATATATCTATATATATATATATATATATAGATAGATAGATATATAGATATATATATATATAGATATATATATATATGAGGGGCAGTGTGTAAATGTTTTTGTGCAATTAATCACTACTATAGAGGTATATATTAACGTTTATGTAGCTGTATGACAATAGCATGCCCTCAAATTATATACAGAATTAATAAATAATGCGAATTGATTTCCCGCTACAAAAATAAAGACACATACAGGTAAAGAGATCTTTAAATTACTTATCCGTAATTTAATCTCGTACACCATCCAATCAGCAAGCTGAAATGATTTTCACACTTCACATCACATCGATCAGCTAGCTTTCAGAGAAATAAGTTTTGAATACGTTCAATTAAAGTTTAATTTCTTGTTTTACTCGCACCGCTTGTAATTTTAATAATTCATGAGGTGACACTCACCAGATGTTTTTTTTTTAGTTTAGCCCTCTTTTATGTTTATATATTAGTTAAACTTTAAAGCCCACAATCTTTATTACTATGACGCCTTCACTATTAAACTAAATTACCGTCTTAGTTCTGATGTATGCGCGATAAGTAAAAGAAATGCTGCATTGTTTTTATCTCTTCTGTAAAAGAAAAAAAAACACAAGACTCTCTCGTCGGGAAACTCAGTAACTAATTTGTTTACTAGCCGTCAAAATAAGCAGATGCTAAGCTTGAAATAGTTTACCCTTAATAACTATTACCATTTTATTCCCTCTTTGCAAAAAGCAACTCACACTTGAAAGTTTAGACATTGTATTAGATATATTAGCTATACACTCCTGAACACTTTCACAATACGCCTTGAATAAAGACGGATACATTTAACAAGTCCGATATTTTATGAATTCATCAGGTCGGTTCAGACAGATTCTGGGTGATGTTTCTTTAAGAATCAATTTATTCAGATTCAATGGGGGGGCACTGAAAAGGCGATTCCATTTTGCTTAAAAAGCTTGACTAAGAAAATAAAAAACTACAAAAAAATTCATAATATCTTTTATAACTTTTGGATTTCTATAACTATCGTACCTTGCAATTACACCACTAATATCTCATACATTTTACTAACTCATAACTACACATTGTACCGTTTATACCATAAGCTAGACTTCAAACATGTATGGTTTTATAAGTTAACAAATAACAACAATTAACGCGATTAATCTATAATATCATCACTCTATAGAAGGGTTTTTTAAGCTCTCAATTGATAATAAGCTTTCGAACAAAATTTCACCTTCTTCAGTAATGCTTTAAGGCAATCCGAACATTCTAATAAGATTTCTTAATCTACAATGTTTAACTTAGCACACACAAATAATCAGAAAATTAAAGAATACACATCAATTCCTCTCCACAGCGCACATGTAAATAGTCTTAAAAAGCGTAACTGCTCCCTAGTTAAAGAATGCATCTATAAAAATATTTTTGGCTCTTGCACCGGGACTTAGACACATACTGAAGCGTACGAAATAATCTAGCTAAATCATTCGTAATTTCTAATCTTATGTTTTTTTTACAAGGTGGGCACCACTTTCAAGGTCCGGAAGTCACTCGAGGATAAGGGTTATTGCGTGTACAGTACGTTTGTGTTGAGATTTGATAAAGTGTATTACTGAAGGGGGGCGGTTCATCAGAAATTTATTTATGTTGGACTTGAAGACACCCAAGTTGTAGTCAGGTGGGAAACAGGCAAACGGAACAGAGTTCCACAGGTGTGCACTTCTAAAAAATGAAGATTTGCTCATGTAATCTACGTTTTGTTTTTGGGAAAATTTTTGACAGTGGTTTTAGCTAGACAAGTGTTCTCCGTGACAGATTGCCGACAGGGTCTAGGGATTAGAGCTAAGACGAGCACCTGCATCGAAGTAACGATAAAACAAAGACAGGCTCGCAATGTCTCTCCTGTGGGAGAGAGTTTGCGGGAAGAGAAAACGGACTCCCCCACTAAGCCACGAAGCCTACTTTGTACCCTGTCAAGCAGGATAGGCTGTTTTTTATCAACTCCTGCCCAGTTGTGGCAGCAGTACTTCATCCTTGGACGTACTTGGCTTTTATATAGAAAGAGAATTGCATCAGCAGTAAGATATCTTCTGGAGCGGTAGAAGGATGCTACCATTTTTCCAGCGACCTTGGCAAAAAAAACTTGGGGTTCTATTTCAGGTCAGGAGTAAAGGTCAAGCCCAGAAGCTTATCAAAACATGGGGATTCCCCAAGACGAGAGCCATCCATTTCAATTGATGTGAGTTGGGGATCAGAGCGCTTATGCTGGAAAGATAGGAGCTTGGTTTTAGATGCATTAAAAGTAACCAGCCACCTCTTCCCCCACTGGACCACGCACTCCAGATCAGAGTAGAGAGGATCATGCATCAATATTTTACAATGTAAGAGCATTAACATCATAAATAGCAATAGCATTTCGCTTAATAATTCTTTTTACTGACCCTAATATTTTACTCTCTTCCAGTCCCCTCTATCGATCGAGATAATATTTATTATCTACATTCTTACCCCGAGTAGAAGTATTTTAGAAATTACCATTCCAGCTAGAACAGTCAGACTCCATTCCAAACGTACTCATACATAAGGGGCATTTCTCCTTAAATTTAGCTAAAAATCTATAACCACATATTTTAGTACAGATAATAACAAAAGGGCATATTTACCAACTTTAAACAGGAAATAGATTTAAGACCATTCTCATTCCCTTACAATTGTTCTATTCTCAGTAAATGAAGCTCATATATATAATTCCTGTTTTGTGTACATTTATAAGGGTGTAAGGATAATCGCAATTCGTCAAAACATGGCACTATTGCTTCCCCGGGAAATTGCTTGGTTGAGGAACGTCTTGCGAACGTAACCAGCTCCTCGGAGAATAAACGATATCCAACGAGATCTTACGATAGGCACATGTTGGAAACATCAATAAAACGGGTCGATATGTCATCGGCTATAACTCTCTGGCATGGGTCGCTTCTTGTGTATCAATTATGTCGTTACAGGCAGCTTTTTCTCGCCAAATTAATGGGAGGAGCAGCAGGCTGAAACCAAACACTTGTACAAAAATAGAGAACAAATGCATTTTTCTAAAAATATATTATTTATGTAAGATTAAAAATGAGGAGCATATTTTCATAAAACTAACTGAAATAAGACGCATGCTATGTCGCATCTGCCGTGCCCAGAATGCAAGTGTAAACTGTTTAAAAAAATATCATATTTCAATTCTCTCTTACAACGAAGAAAGAGCGAGAAAGGGAGTGAATGGGGGAAATAGAGAGAGAGAGCGCGGACGAGAGCGGCAGAGAACGAGAGGGGGGCATAAAATGAGAGAAGATATATTCATACAAGTTAAACATTGTTTTTTTTTTCGAATGCCTCATTGACGTGTTCTCCTGGTTTGACCTTTCAAATTCTAAGGTCTTATATCGTTTTGCCTTTGTTTTAAAATATAAATAGACTGTCATTCTTGGCTTGAGTTATCGCAGAACATTTTCAAAATCAAAAACACCTGTTTTACGCAATTACACCGCACAAGTGCAGACAAAGTTAGGCACAAGTTTTATTAAACAGAAGTCCCCAATCCCTTAAAAATAGGCTGCGTCATTGTGCCGCAAAAGTAAAAATGGGATTAATACAAAAAGCGAACTAATATTCAACTCAAAGCATGAGGCAAAATACAAATAATCGTACCTTAAAATTACTTAGTATCAATTAAATCTCGTACACTTAATAATCCTCTATTCTAAATAACTACCGCATCAATCATTACATCGATATGATTATTTTAATATAAATCAATACTGAGTTACTCTATATAGAGTTGCATATTTTTGTTGTTTCGACCCACTTTGATTGCCATTTAATTTTCTTTTTTTTTGTCTAATCTGTTTTATAAGTATGTTAAATTAAAATAGTGGTCTAACTGTTTCAAACATATTATAAAAGTAAGATTTAAATACTAAATTTTGTTTTTAAATCCTAGGATCGATTTTAAGTTATTGTATATTAAAACTACTGTAAATTTAGTAATACTTACTTTTTATTTTTTGTTAAAATTATAAGTGTTATAACAAAGACGTTCACACAGATTATTAAAGTTCTCTCCTTGAAAGCAACCTATGGTGTTCCCTGTGAGGCTGAATGAAAGCAGGTATCCACAGATTTCTAGTATTCCCACATCTTTCGATAAGATTACAAATAAATTTTCATTATCGCGATGACCATTTATCATTGATTTCTCGCTGGCAGCGTTTACTTTGTCGGCATTGGTTTTATTTCATTGGGAGTAGGTGAATTTCTGTGTTAAAGTTTAGTCAAAATTCTCTTAGAGTTTTTTTTTATACAGTGGTCACCATTTATCAAGGCTCGGAAGCCACTCAGGAATAAGGATTATTGCAAGTACATTACGTTAGTGTACAGATTTGCTGAAGTGTTTACTTAGGGGGGGTTCATTAGGAATTTGTTTACATTGGACTTGAATACATCAAGTTGTAGTCCGGTGGGAAGCAGGCCGACGGAACAAAGTTCCACAGGCATGCAGTTCTAAGAAAGAAGTTTTGTTCATGGAATCCGCGTTTTGATTTAGGCACAGATATAGAGTGGGGGAAATTTTTCATAGTGAATTCAGCTAGACGGGTGTTTTTCGCGAAAGATTGGTGAGCACCTGTTATGAAAATAACGATAAAACAAGGATAGGCTCGCAACGTATCTTCTGTTGGAGAGAGGTTGCAGGGTAGAGAAAAGGGCATCCCCCACTAAGCCACGAAGTCTATTTTGTACTCTGTCAAGGCAGGATAGGCTGTTTTTAGCAGCTCCTGCCCAGATATGGCAACAGTATTCCATCCTTGGACGTACTTGGCTTTTATATAGATAGAGAATTGCATCAGTAGTGAGATATCTTCTGGAGCGGTAGAAGGATCCCACCATCCTTCCAGCGACCTTGGCAACAGACTTGATGTACGTGTACCATTTCAGATCAGGTGTAAAGGTCAAACCCAGAAGCTTGTCAAAACACGTGGCCTAACCCAGACGAGAGCCATCCATCACAATTGATGCCAGATGGGGGTAAGAGCGTTGATGATGTAATGATAGGAGTTTTGTTTTGGATGCATTAAAGGTAACAAACCACATCTTCCCCCACTGAACCACGCGCTCGTGATCAGAGGAGAGAGAATCAGAGAGAACTTTGTCATTTACAGCCTTTGATGTGTTTCCGTAGATGGTCGTGTCATCGGCATAGATGTCAACGAATGATTTAAGTATATGTGTAGGGAAGTCATTGATGTAGATCAGGAAGAGAGGTGGGTCCAGGATTGACCCCTGAGGGACTCCAGCATTTATATTGCAGGCCTCCGATTTTTGTCCATCTACCAATACACTTATGAGCCTATCGGAGAGAAATGATTTAATGATTGAGAAAACATTTCCAGTTATACCGTAGCTGGAAATCTTGTGAAGTAGACCCTTATGCCATACCTTGTCGAGGGCCTTTGATAGGTCAAGAGCAATTGCCCTAGAAAGGAAGCCTTTGTCAAGAGATTCACTAATCCTGTAGGCTATAACCGCCAGCACATCTGCGGTAGATCTTGCAGAGCGGAAACCATATTGTGTGTCACTAAGAAGGTTATTCCTGCTGAGGTGGTTGACTATTTCTCTATTTAATATGGATTCCAGCAACTTACTCACAACACACAGGAGACGTATTGGTCTGTACTTAGAGGGAGATGACTTATCACCTGAATTCTTAAATACAGGGCAAAATTGTGAAGGTCTCCCAGGGAGTCGGAAGGCACTTCTCCTTAAGGCAGCGCTTAAATAGTTTCGTAAGTATGGGAGCAAGTTCTGGTTGAAGCTTTTTTAAGACTATAATTGAGATGCCATCAGGGCCAGTTGCTTTACTGGAATTTAGGTTCTTGATTAGCTTGGCGACCTCATGCACGGATATTTTAATGTTACCTAGCTTGTTCTGTGTTATAGGAGGAAATATGGGGAGTTGATGGCCTCCGTCGCATAGGGTAGAATTAGCTGCAAAGTTCTTTGCAAATAGTTTGGCCTGGTCTGACGCTGACGAGATGCCCCCTGGTCCATTGATAATGGTTGCGATAGAACGGACACTTCTGTTCAGGATCCTATTTGTTATTTGCAAAAACTGGTCGGAACCAAGCCGCTGATCAGCTTCCTTGGATTTAACAGACAGGGTATATAGCTCTCTTGTATTTTTATTACTCTTTTACAGTGGTTTCTGGCAGTCCTGAAAGCAGCTTTAGTCTCAGTGCATCTATTACGTTTGTAGCTATGGAAAAAGTGATTTCTGTGCGCGAGAGCAGCAGCACATTCTGGGGAGAACCAATGTTGACTGTTAGGTCTTCGTTGGAATTTTTTAGATGGTATGAATTGCTTTATGCCTACAATTAACCATTCGGTCAGATCTGATACTATAAAGGGCACTCCCTTTTTAAATATGGAGTGCAGAGGTAAATCAGATAGGAAGTTACGGCAGCTATCCTAGTCAGCCATAGAGTATCGGTACACAGTACGGTGGAGGGGTACGTCTGGGGGACCCTTACATTTCGTTTTTATCTTAACTGATACGGCGGAGTGGTCGGAGGATCCTAGAGGAGAATGGACGGAATATGAACATAGCTCAGGGGAAGTTGAGAGAAAAAGGTCTAGGAGGCTTGTATATTGACCGGGTGTATCGGGCACACGGGTGGGTTCGCGAACAATCTGAGTGAGGTCATAAGCAATGGCAAAATCATGACAAAACCCCCCTCATCATCTGTCTTATTTGAATGGGTCAGCAATTCCACGTTATGGACGTTGAAGTCACCACAGATGTGAATGTTAGCCGAGGGATGTGAAGACAGTATGTGGTCTATTTTCTCAGATACGCTCTTAAAGATAGTAACTCCGCTGTTGTGGGGCCGATAGAGGGCAAATATAAATGCAGTGGTGTTAGCAAGTGCAACCCTGAAGCACATATAGGTTAAATTAGGATCTTCTCTAGAGATATCCCTGCCACACGGGAAGCCATCCTTTATTTAGGCGCATATTCCATGCCCATTGTTTAGCTGTTAAATTAGAGTATCCGTTAATTATGAACTCATCTAGGTAATTGGTCGGCCCTATTCCAGTTTCACTTAGAAATAATATGTTCGGTTTCGTCTCCTGTAATTGGGTTTCTACCTCTGGAAGGTTGGAACGTAGCCCCTTGATGTTGGAGAAGGTGACCTGGTAGTAGGGGTCTACGTTGGAAGATGGGGTTCTAGGTTTAATCGAGTTTTTATTCTGGAGCTATTTCATATTGAGGTTTTGGGATTTGTGGAATAGGTCAGCATACTTGGTTAGAGTAGTACAGAGAGGGAAAGTAAAAGAGAAAAAGACAGAATTTTTTTTTTCTGATATTAACTCATTTAACCGAAAATACGACTCTACGATGAATACCCGCTCCTGTGTCGTGTAACGAATCTGAATAATATTAGTAGGGTTACTCTAAATGATCTGAAAACATAAAAGAAAAATAAGTAAAAATTAAGGAAATTAGAATTGTTTAACCACCAGATTCTTTGGAACAGGTTGTATGTATATATATATATATATATATATATATATATATATATATATATATATATATATATATATATAAACTCCAATGGCCACGTAACGAACACTGTAACCCACTTTCCGGTTGACGACATCCAGTTGCGAATGCGCGCATAAAAATGTACCCATAATAGCGTAAACAATTGAACACAAATCACTTTTTTTGAAAATTTTGACCTGCGCACTGAAATATTAACGTGGTTACTTCGGAATTATTAGTTTACATGGGAGGAGTGGGGTGTTTTGCAGCTATTCTTTATTGCAACTATACTGTAGATATTTTCTTTCAACTAAACAACTTTACACCGTTGACAAACGTAAAAACAATTGTATTTAACCAAAGACTATTACTACTAATACTACTACTACTACGACGACTACTACTACTCTCTATCTATCCCTTTCCTTTCTCCCTTGGTTCGTTTTTTTTTATTTTTGTTTATATTTCTAGATACAACACATTTGTGTGAGAACGGTGAATTTGTTGCCACATTTACTAATCTGTTTCATTATTAATTTTATGTTATTATATTTGTTTAGGTTTTATTTTTTTGTCTTCAGGTTTTATTAATCATTTTATTTTTTAGATTTATATTTTCAACAACTTGGTAGAAGGATTCCAATATGGGTTTTTCATTCTTATATTTCTCATCGGTAGGTTCATGTGCATTTTTGCTGCTAAATGACTTTCGCCGGCGTTCGATCCGTAGGAAAATAATGTTTATTTTCGGTTTTTTGGCGATTACTCGAAAAATATGTAACTTTACACGAATAGGGATTTTTTTTCATGTTTGAGTAATCCCTCCCTGGTGTTTTATTTTATTATACTTTCATAGAAATGTTTCTATTATGTAAAAAAAAACCCTATTATCTTTACGTCACAAGTGTCACGCTCATACATGAATTCCATAGCTAATATAACATACTGACCCAACGGTGCACGGATAGACGAGTATATATATATATATATATATATATATATATATATATATATATATATATATATATATATATATATTGTTATGAGTCATTATTTAGACATGTCTTATTGAACACGACGGAGTTATTTCTTTTTCTATTTTTTCTGGAAATCTGTTCGATTTGCCCAGCGGTCTATTTAATTTCAGCAGGCATATATATATATATATATATATATATATATATATATATATATATATATATATATATATATATATATATATATATAGTATAGCGCCCAAAAGTAGTTGTTCAGACATATTTTTCTCAAGCGCATTCTATTGGTGTATCTGATTATTGTCAGAAACAATTGTTATTGTTTTCTTTGCCTTTCCTTAACTTTGAGGCTTGGTGCATTCATATATATATATATATATATATTTATATATATATATATATATATATATATATATATATATATATATATATATATATATATTAAATTACCATAAATGTGCGTGCAGGAGGGTGTTAGGCGAATTATTTTTTAAAGTGTTTTGATTTCCTATTTTATAGTTTATTAATTGAGTTTTATGTTAGTTATTAAATAATGTTAGTATATTTGTCCCGGTGTTTACTGAGATCCGGTTTTAAAGCCTCAAAGAAAAAACGATAATTGGATGCACTGATGGAACGCGAATGAGAAAAAATATGGTCGGAAAAAGACTTTCGTGCGCCATCCTATATACTATGGCTGTCGAAATTTAAAAAAAAAAACGTTCGGCAAATCGAAAAGATACCTAGAAAGATCAGAAAAAAGGTAAAAATCTGTCGATTTCAATCAATCATGTCTCTCTCACCGCCGCTTTCTTGCTTCCTCCCCCCTCTCTTTTTCTGTCTCTCTCTCTCTCCATATATATATATATATATATATATATATATATATATATATATATATAAAGTAAGCTGATTGATGATTTATGATAAAAATTAAACTCGGTCTATAAGGAAGGTCAAACAAAATAAATAAATTAGACGTTCGTTTCGGAAACGATGTTTTATTGTGATAGATAATGTGTCTTGGACAATAATTTTATCGTATAGTTTTTTGAAACAAAGTCTCGTCATCAGCTAAGCTATTGAGTGATTTTTCTTTCTAAAGACACCAAACTAAACCTAGCATTTTTAAGTAAGGCAGATGTATCTGGAAAATATTTTAAATAGAAAGGAAAATAGTTACTTTTTGATGTTGATAAACAAAGTAAGATAAAATGAAAATAAAATTTAATATAAAATAAAATAAAATTCGGTTGAAAGGTAAGGTCAACAGAGTGTAAATTTTAAAGATTTTTAACAAAAACATAAATACCTTTTAATGGTTCGCCTTCTAAAAGCCGTACGTATCATCGTCAATGCATTCATTGGGATGGTAACTATAGTTTATGAATGCTTGGAATAGTGTAGTATTATTAATATGTTATCATCATTATTATTATTATTATTATTATTATTATTATTATTATTATTATTGTCCAAGCCTCATTGTCTATCACAATAATACATCGTTTCCTAAACGATCGTACAATGCATTGATTTTGTTTGTTCTTCCTTATTAAACCGGTTAAATGTTGGATTTTATTTCTAAATTATCAATCATCTTACTTAATATTAAAATAGCTTTAGGATATATATGCCGAGCAAGCTTATTATACATCTACATTACAACGGACATTGTGTTTCTTTTCTTTTATTGTATTAATGAATATAGTAATACATTAACCTATACTCTGCTCTTTAGACTCTTGTTTTAACCTCATATATATATATATATATATATATATATATATATATATTCACAGTGAGCAAAATCGAAGAATCGGTCGCAAATTATGTGTTTTTGAAGGAATAATTCTTGTTTTCTTTCAACAGACTTGTATTCCTACATGTGATGTCAACACACAGAGAATAAATACAGAAAATATATAAACATTTATATATATTTCATATTGATTTTTTATTAATACATATTTAAATATATATATATATATGTGTGTGTGTGTGTGGGTTTGTGTGTGTGCTTGCGGTTGTGTGTGTGCGTGTGTGTGTGTGGGTGTACATTAGCTTGTGAAACACACGGGGTCAGGGATTGAATGAGGATCAACAAATTTTCCACTAGCACATATTTTTATGGTCATCAGATTCGATGAAATCGAATGTTTGTTAAATACATCAATGAAACTTTTATTTTTCTTGCAAACTAATTGCAGATTACCAGGTAGAAGTTTTACATGCCCCCAAGTCTGTGCAGTTCACAACCGTTGTGTTCTATATTGCACTGTACATTACCCACTGTTTATTTTTTTTTCAAAATTATACGTAATTAAGTGCTTCATTTATGGATGAGAATTCAAATGACAAATATAATGTTTCTGTTGTGTTCAGTTTGAAAGAGCAGCTATTTTATCAAAGAACACATTTTAAATTAACAACTTGATACAAATTTACGTGTACAAAGTCAGTTATCATGGTAACATTATGTTCTAAATTAAACATATATTTTGAAGCCACCATCTGTCCGATGAAAGTAACAGAGAGTCATTTCATAAGCTAGTATTTTATGCAGCTGCAGTAGACCAGTTCACAATATTTGTGACGTTAGGTTGTATGAAATTGTACACTTTAGTCCAAATAAGACGCTTTTCATGAATCGACTCTCTCCATTATCGATTTCGATAATTATCTTGTGTATTCTGGTGCATACATACAGTGAGCACAATCTCAGAAATATTAAGTAATTTCAACTTAAATTTACAAAAAAAAGCTAAACCACTTCTGTAAGTGCGCACGCGCGTATTTGCGTGTGTTTGTGCGTGTGTAATATATATATATATATATATATGTATATATATATATATATATATATATATATGTGTGTATATATATACATATCTAATGCAATGTTCTTTAAATATAGGATAGCAACTTTTTCATGAAGGCATAATCTACAGGGATCTTCGATGTCTCCACATGTGTTTGTTTGTCTTACAATTTTCCATTCTACTACAGGCACACGTGCGCTTTCTTTGATTTTCCAGTATTTGTTTGCAAGGAAGGGTTCAAAATAAGGTCAACCGGGCCTTTGTTCTCTAAGTGCCTGCCCATTGACTGATTAGGAAGGGGTGGTTGGAACTAGAAAACTGATTGACTAACTAAAAATTCAATAGAATGTGCGCATATAAACACGCAAGACAACAACAACTCCTCGCAAAGACTGCAGAATCCTAGTGTGGATGAAACGCGGAATAGCATGTGTAGCTCCACTGCCATATATATTTGATAACATACTATATATATATATAATATATATATATATATATACATATATATATATATGTGTGTGTGTATATATATATATATATATATATATATATATATATATACACGGTGGGTGTGCAATAATTAATGCCCCTGACAAACTTCCCATAGCAGTAGAGCAACGAAATACTACACAGGTATAGTTATTAGTTTTTCTCTACATAGGAACCACTCAGAGTTATGCATTTCTCCCATTGTTTGGTGCAGCTATGGACTTCGTTTTTGTAGAACACCCCAGGTTCGTCATCCAACCACGATGTGACTTGAGAAATCAAGGCTGTACCATCTGGGAAACGATTTCCTTTCAAAAACAACTTCATGGCTGGGAAGGTAGGAAAGTCAGAGGGTGCAAGTTCAGGAGAGTAGGCAAGATGGGAAAGGATTTCATAACCACACGCCAGTGCTACTGATCTGTCTACATGCGAGTTGTGGACCGGAGCGTTGTTCAGCAGGAGAAGGGTGTATTTGCTGATCTTGCACCGCCTCTTGATTTTGATAGCTTCCCTTAATTTCCATAAAAGTGAAGCATAATAGGCTCCTGTAATTGTGGTACCCTTTGCCAGGAAATCTGTCATCACTACTCCGTCCTTGTCCCAGAAGAATGTGAGCATGATCTTGCCAGCGGAGGGCTGCACCCTTGCCTTTTTTGGAGGTGGTGAGTCCAAGTGCTTCAACTGCATTGTCTGGGCTTTGGTCTCTGGATGATAGTGAGGGGCCCAGGTTTCATCTTGTGTAATCAGTATTTGGAAAACCTTTGACTTATCTTCTTGGAACATCTTCAACTTCATCCTAGAGCACTACACGCGTTCTCGCTTCTGGAATGGTGTGAGCAACCTGGCAATCCATCTGGCAGACACATGCATATGGTTATGAATGATAGTTTCCACAGACGCAGTACTAATCTTTACATCTTGGGATATTTGGCGAATGGTAATGCGCCGATCTTCCAAAATGGCAGCCTCAACTTGACGTACAGATTCCTCATCAATGACAGAATTCCATTGTGTATATGCATAGCCGAATTGAACACCCTAGGATTTTATTATATAATCTTTGGTCACAACAGAAATACATCTTTTATCCTTTTCAGTAGCCCAAGAATGTATACATCGGCTTAATATTGGGAAAAAATAAACGTGCTCACAACGGATTGAAGAACTTGTTGGGAATAGTTGTAAGGGTCTCTGAGGAGTGACTGGATGGAAGATTTACAGTTCTATGGACGAAAGGTAATTGTCCATCCTTTCACGAAACAGCTGTAAGAGCTTAACACGAAAAAAAGTTAATTTCTATTCATGTAGATTGTGATTTTATTCAATTTACGTATATATATATATATATATATATATATATATATATATATATATATATATATTACAATGCGTCCTCGTGATTGACGATCCTCTTCATTTATAAGGAGGATAGAATGTGATAACTCGGGATGTAACAACAGCATATTCTTTTGCTTTTTTATTTTGACTCTTTGACTCTTGTCTCTATCCCTAACTATATTGCATATTTTTATATAGATTGGTGTTGTTCTCAGTTGATTGCGTGTGTCTTACTGTGTCGGATATATAGTAAAGAGTCAAAAGAATAAAATATGATTCTATTGTCACAGTCTTAATAACAACATATTAACCACATTTAATTAGTTCATCTATCTACTAATTCAATAGTCCTAGTCTGTTTCAATTTTCTGTCCTGTTTTTTACTAAGTAGGTTTCCCGATTGAATGATTAATATCTGGAAACCGCAATACACACACGTGCATTAAAGATACTACAGTATATATATATATATATATATATATATATATATATATATATATGTATATATAGGTAAAAATAAAATAATGTCAACTTGTAAATTTATATTACACAACATTTATGTATTAGAACCCGTTTATCTTATATTAATATTGAAAAACACATGCGCCTGTTATTAGTTTTGTAGAGGACTATATCATAATTATGATACTATTACACTGAATCATTTTCATGATATATAGTACATAAAATTGAAAAAAAAATCTTCTCGTATTTATCAATTGTGAAACATTGTTTTGTAATTTTCGTTAGGACCGACTTGTCATAGATAATGTTAATTATTCTAGAACTTCAGTTATAGATGATGTTAAAACCATCTTTCTCATTTTCCACAGATTATTTTTTCCTGACGATGCAGTATTCTGAAAAACAAAGAGAATAGAATTGTACGTTTACAGAAAAAAAAAACATGGTTGCCAAAGAAATGACATAGGTTGGTTTTGTCAGCTGTTTTTATACTCTGCCAGGCGATTCTTTGAATATAAAAAGCTAAAACAAATAGAGAAAGCTTCTTTCTTTTCTGTATTTATTCATCTTATGGCAAAAATCCTCTTTTCAAACAGGTCATTGTCGATGGCATATGTCAGTTAAAATCAACAGAGACTCCAATCTAAGTGTGGTTCTGCGAAACGGAAAGCGACAAAAGAACGCTAGGTTTCATAGCTTAGTATAGGATAAAAGCCAGTGTAAGAAAAAATGCCTACTCATCGACGTTTTTGTAAACAGTCTTATCTCTAATAAAGGAGATACAAGGAAGCCATTCGGCCATCCATTGGACACGCGCTGGTTTCTTTGAATCAGAAATATTCGAGTTGACAAAGCCTATAAAGAATTATGTGATACGTACACATTCCCACGTTTAGTCTCTTTCGTTTAGTATCACTCAACACCGCCTTTACATCTCACTCTGGCGTTCTTCTTTATTTCTCCTCTTTATTCGAATAACATTTGTAGTTGAGGAAGAAGTAGTATTAATAACCTGATCAGGGTCTTCTTAATCTGTAAGGAAACAATAAGAAAAAAGTCAAACAGAAAGATATAACCGATAGATAGATATTTTGTCACAATACAATTGGCCAGGAGATACCAACATGTTTTAGGAGATGTCTTGAGTATTAAGTTATTCTGGAATTATTCTCCCAGGCGTTACTTTTGTTTTGAAGACTGCGGTGTATTATATATATATATATATATATATATATATATATATATATATATATATATATATATATATATATATATATATACATATATTTATATATATACATATATTTATATATATACATATATATATATATATATATATATATATACATATATATATATATATATATATATATATATATATATATATATATATATATATATATATATATATATATATATATATATACTAGCAGGAAGACCATACGTTGGCCGGTATTGAATAATGATAAACGAATATGTCATACTCTTATATTTATTTGTCATTGAAATTCGTAAAATCGCGGGGGAGGTAGCTTTACATGCCTCCATGCAGTTACTTTATCCAAAACATATGTTTTTGCTCCGTTTTAGTCTAGACAACCCTCTGATTTTGATATGAGATTATTTTATAGAGTCTTTTTTTTTCAAATTAACAATAAATAAACATTAAGACATTTACGTGTGGGATTTAAACCTACGGACCATGACATGCAAAAAAACAAAAAAAAAAACAACCAACAAAAACAAAAAAAAAATAACACGATAAAGTTCAAATATTATAACATTATTTTCAGTGAATGAAAAAAAAAGAATATTACGTGCGGGGATTGAACCTATCATGTATATAAATATATAACAAAAAAAAACACCATCATCTTACCCACGATAGAATTTTCTATCATAGCAGCCAAGCGACGACATGGCCAAAAATGGTTTACATATGGTAGATGAAGTAAAATAACGATGTCTATTATCTATTTGCATTAATTATCGGTAGTATTATGAAACAAAATTTAACTAAGACTACCCCCTAGCTTATACCCTAAAGTTGTGAAAATTTCACAGAAAATCTGTGCAGCAGTTTCGCCGCTGTTCTGAAATGAATTCATGCACACAGAAACAATGTATATAGGATGAACTGTGAAACAGCGAAGCAGGTTTCGAACCAGTACTGTATGTTGGTGACTATAATGTTCCCTATCTTGAGTTAAGCATTTCTGGAAGTGATATACAAACTGTTATTAGCAAATTGGGATTTGTATAAACAAATCGAGCGGAGGCATTTGGACTATGTCAAAATCAAACATCGTTAAATTCATTACCCCCACAGCAGCCGTATAGCGTAATGGTGAGAATCCTTGATTGTCATTTGGGCGGACAGGTTTCGTTCCTGGCTTGAGGCAGTTGCCTCTCTAGTCGCCGCACTGATGAGCTGTGAAACAGCTAAACAGTTCTCCGTGTGGATGACTATATATATATATATATATATATATATATATATATATATATATATATATATATATAATTGTATATATATAGTATGTTTGAAAGAAATATTAACAATTATTTTATATTATATATGCTAGTGTTTCCTGCTAATGCAATCATCAATGTAGAAAGGAATAATTGCTAGCGAGTGGTCCAAACACAGTAAACAATGCGACATTGATGTTCTGTGTCTTTCCACAATGCCAGAAGCAATTAACATATAAAAAAAAAACTCAGTACTTATGAATGCCATGTCGCCAGGTATTTAATATAAACATTCATTAGTGTAATCGATGATGGGAATCCACTGATCCGCTTTCGCTAAAATGTACTTCTTCAGATTCCTAAAATGAGCCCGACATAAAGTATTTTAGGGGCTTTTATTACCATGTTTGTCTTGTAGAGAAAAGATTGGTCCTCCTATGCGGATTACTCTAAGTTGAGTACTCGCCCGTTTTTTGTAAGAATTCTAAGAATATATCATTTAAAGCAGAGATTAAGTACAAACACAGAAGGTGTTAGAGTTCTGACATTTGATCTTTCTTCCTGAAAGCATGCACATATAGAATCTGAAAAAGAAATACGACAAATCAAATACCTGCAGAAAGTTTATGAAAGAAGAGAAGGGTTAGGGTTAGGGTTAGGGTTAGGGTTATATATATATATATATTAGGGTAGGTTAGGGTTATATATATATATATATATATATTAGGGTTAGGGTTAGGGTTAGGGTTATATATATATATTATAATATAAAGGTGAATGTGTGTGTGTGTGGATGTGTATGTGTGTGACTGGTCACGAATAGGTTCCTATATGGTTGACTATTTTAAAAGACTGATTACATATAATGATAGAAGATGTATCGAAACACAGGAATGGGTATGTTTGATCTGGAAGATCGGTGGATCTCTAAAACTGTGGGGTTTGCGTTCGCACCTGGTCGACAAAGTAGGTAAATAAAAACATTTAAAATAAAAAAAACAACGTTTACAAGTGCTATTGATATAGATGTACATGAGCATACTTTGATAAGTATGTTTCAACTTTAATAGGGATGGTATAATAAAATTGTGGGGGCAGCGTTCCCGCCTGTCCTCCATAGAATCGAAATAGGCACAAACTTTAATAAAGGCTTTTCATATCTATCTGCGTAAGTATACTTTGATAATTATGTCTCAGTTTGAAGAAATATGGTATAATAAAATTATGGGGTGTTCGTTCGCACCTAACTTCCATAGAATGGAAATATATCACAAAGTTTAACAAGGTTTTTTTTTAAATATAGATCCACAGAATATTATGATGAGCGTTTCAGTGTCTACACAATGACATGTTTCTATTAGTGTCAAATTATTGAATATCACCTTTGCCAATACTCTTTATTTTTAAGCCATTATTGAAGACCTGATGAGACGGTTTACATTGAAACATAGATAGGATCGGATCGGCGTAGGGTCTTTTCTGATGTGTGCAATTATACTTAGTTATTGAACATTTTTATGACGACTGACACATAAATAGGATTTATTTCTCATCTCGTCTCTACGCACTGATTCCTAGGGATGAAACGTATACGTACATAATAATAATGAAACATTTATTTTAAAATAATTATGCATAGTTCATTATATTTGAGGTGGGGGGGATTTTACTATCACAATTATTCATGATTAAAAGTAAAAACTGAAGAAAAAAAAGTTGGCCAACCGGTTTCGCCCCCATTTAAACAAAAACTATAACAAGGGCTTTTATAAGGGGAGGGGGTTAAAATAAACAGGGAACTACAGTATAACTCCTATAATTTGAACACCCGCTCCTTTCAAATAAGAGGATGCTGTTCAAGTTTCGTGATAAAAAATGTGTTGCAGTTAACTTTAATTTTCTAAGAATTAAGAAATAGTAAATGAAATGTTTCAAATATATATTAAGTTGAGTTTACGATATATTGCAAGTAAGAATTGTTAAATATCATTAGAGTCCTTCCTTTTAATAACCTATCATATTTTTTATAAATCAGCGTCCATTTTCTGTAGGCGGTTTTTGAACCCAACCAACGACGTATAATTCTGCTAGTATATATATATATATATATATACATATGGGTGAAACTCAACGTTGATAAAACGCGCAATGAACGTGAAACTGATATAAAACATTCTCTCATTCATTAATGCATAACAATTTTTGGGGCCTCTGACAAAAGGGGGGGTGGATCTGTAAATTTGCGCTTGTTCGTTTTGTTTTCCGTTCGTCCATTCATTTCTCCGCACTTTTCTCAATAATTGCGCCTTGGAATCTTTTAAAATTTTGCACAGACATTAAACATGATATGAGTAAATATGTAACAAAATAGATTATTTTGAAAGACCTCCGGTTCTCCCTAGGAAGGATTTCTGTTTAAAATGGTTGAACTTGACAATTTTGTATTCATAATAAAACAAATGATGACTTGGATTCTTATAAAATTTTCTGAAAAGTTGTTACTAATATATTACTATATTATTTTGATTGTCTATAATTCGCAATACCTCTGTTATAATGTTATTATTATTAGACGAAGGTACCACTTGTGCGCGTATGTTACGTGAGTTCTTATTAGTAAAGATACGAGTCTTAGTGAGAGTTTGTCTTATTACAAGGGATGTTGCATCTTAGAGAGAGAGAGAGAGAGAGAGAGAGAGAGATTGTTCATGTTATGATAGATTGTTTATGTTATTACGATTCTTATATATTAAATGTTCAGTCCTTAGACGAGTAGAAGAAGAAAGTTCTTAGAATGATGAGATAGTGTTCACTGTTCAGACATTGTGTAGACATGAGATGTAGATTCAGATTGTGGATATGAGAAGGTGTTTTGTTTTGGTTTTAGCGATATGTTTTGAATGAATTCAATCATTTACGAAAGTGCATTTTTTACCTAAATGCGACTTGGGAATAATTTTCACTTTTAACCAATTTGGTGCCCCCACATGGCGAGCTGTATATATATATATATATTATTTTTCAAATGTAATTATCCACTTTCTTTCTAACAATTGAATAGTTTATTATTTATTTCATCAGGATTAACAATTTACTGGGCATCCATTTAAACCTATTGTTCTTTAAAACTTATGTCCAGGGTTCGATTTCTGCTTTCTCTCACATTATTTTCATTTTAACTAATCTCTCTATTTTTATAATTACATGAAAAGGGGAGAGCCCTTATCATGTAACACCTCTTGGGATTATTTTAACACATCTGTCCAATTTTTTTGTATGGCTAGTTAGCAGTTTTGCATAGTGTTGAACTCAAATTAAAATATGTTAAATCCGTAGGGATTTGGGGGCTTAATAGAGGGTACAAATGATGGGCAGTCATATGTGTGTGTGTGTTTTTTTTTTTTTTTACAAAGTGCAGAACTCAAATTTGCATATGTTCAGCTTAAAAAAAACAGCGCCGTTTGTTCATTGTCAGCAGGATTTGACATCTCCTAAGGATGTTTTGGCGCTAATAGGGGGAAGGAGATATGCTTAACTTAGTCATTCTTTAATTCCTCGTTCACTGTGCACTCAGTGGGGACAGTTTTTCTAACATAAATCAGCCACACTCTTTAAATTTATTTGTAAAAAAGCTCGGGAAAAATTTATTGAATAAACGCTTATCCAAAAACCAAACACAATTCAATATCCCGATGGTGCAATTTATCTTATTTAATATGTAAAACTCTATTAAATGAACAACATTTACATTTAGACACTGTTCAACTCATATAAACTATCAAAATATTGCATATAACAATTCGTATATATATATATATATATATATATATATATATATATAGGAACTACTTCATTTAAAATATATGTGAAGTACGTCATTTAATCACATAAATTAATATACGAAACCATAATTTATGCGTAAATTTAAGTATTTACTTCAATAGTGTTCAATATGTAGGTAGAGCGATGTTGTAAGTTATAAACTATATAATGCGATTAAGCTACACAGAATAGTCCGCGTATCATCCACGCAAGGATTCCTCAGACTAATCCGTAAGCCTGATGAATCCAAGCGCGGATGAAACGCAGAATATTCTTTTAAGCTTAATCGTCACATATATTACATACCTTACTATATATATATATATATATATATATATATATATATATATATATGTGTGTGTGTGTGTGTGTGTATATGTATATATATATATATATATATATATATATATATATATATAAATGTAACTCTTGGTTCGTTCGTAATTAATAGTCTAAATAACTACTGGACGGATGGCCTACACATTTTGGTATAATGTGTTTATTGTACGCATGCGTGTTTCTATATATGTCTTCGTAGTTATAACATTATACGTAATTTTTCTATAATAAATATTTGGTTTTCTTTGTACGTGTTACATGATAAGGGATGCCCCCTTTTCATGTAAGTATAAAAATAAAGAGATTTAGTTAAAATGAAAATGAAATAGCATAGACGAAATTCGAACCTCGTAATTTAGCTTTAGAAATAGATTACGAGAGAGAATTAGCAATGGAATGTGAAAACAAACCATTGTTTAACTTAGAGATAAAATAGTTTCAAGAAAAGAATGTGTGTTGTCAATTCTGTTATGAAAAATTCAATTGAGGAATGCAACTACAAGGTAATTTAATAAACATGTGTTTAACATATTGGAAATATAGGTTACTGGGAATATAGGTTAAAATCCATTTTGTAAACAAAGGAAAATGTTTTGGACACGCATTTCTAGAACACGTGAAAGAAGAGACATGTTTTCACATGTGTATGACATCATGGTAAATGGGAAGTTCTGTATATAGTTAGAAAACTTTAGAGTTAAGCGAGGAGAAACTGAGGGAGAGTCAGGGGGAGTTTGAGGACGACAGACGATAGTCTGCAGTTGAGATTCGAACGTCTAGAAGCGAGACCGTCAATTTTGAAATTAGAATGTGAAGCTTTGAATTCTTGACTCAGAAAACCACGACCGGTCCATGGAAATAAACCCATCATGTGTTTTTATAAACGTCGTCTTTGTGTTGTAATTCTACCAAAAGGTAAAGTGAAAATTGTATTATATGTCTTGTATATCATGTGGTTTAAAATGTCATTACATACACATCTTACATACACAATATGAACACTAAGACTGTCTCAACACTATCTCCTCACTCAAAGAGCTTCTACACTTCTAAGTATGAACATTTTATATATATGAATATTGTCATAACACGAACAATCGCTATATAACATCTATCTCTCCAAAACACTCTAAATAACATCTCACTAAGACTCTCACTATTAAAAGATCCTAACAACGAACGATATAACAACAAGAATAATAATGAACTATATAACATACGGATGGACCATTTTTTTTATTTGGGGACAATTATTTCACACCGCGTGTCATCAGGTGACATCACTAAACAGAACTTTTATATAGCAAATTGACTTTGTTCGTTTAAAAATGGAATTATTTCTCTTTCGTTTATATATATATATTTTTTTTTAATATTTCGTGTTTTATATATATAAAGTACAATTGTTGAATGGCATTTTCTTAATTATATTTGTTTGGGAGAAGCACAATTAAAAAATAGATTAAAACGGAGCGAAATTAAACTTTCCATTCCATTTTTACTCTTTATGAATATTAAAAGTAAAATTACTAAACATTTATTAATAATGCCTCATTTTTAAAGACATTTGTTTATACATTTCTGAAAGGACGACTTTTATCGACTTTTTTTTAATAGCATTCGCGGATTGGTATGCTGACATTTGTTTTAATTTTATTAATATTAAAAGTAAAATTACTAAACATTTATTAATAATGCCTCACTTTTACAGACATTTGTTTATACATTTCTGAAAGGACGACTTTTATCGACTTTTTTTTAATAGCATTCGCGGATTGGTATGCTGACATTTGTTTTAATTTTATTAATATTAAAAGTAAAATTACTAAACATTTATTAATAATGCCTCACTTTTACAGACATTTGTTTATACATTTCTGAAAGGACGACTTTTATCGACTTTCTTTAATAGCATTCGCGGATGGGTATGCTGACATTTGTTTTAATTTCTTTTTAAATTACTTTTTATCGACTTTCTTTTTTTTAATAGCATTTGCGGATGGGTAAACAACGAAAAAAATAGCTAAACCATTTACTGATAATTCTCACTTTTACAAATATTTTTAACAAAAAAATGTTATCAAAGTCAAGATACCGAGAAATTGTCAGTAAATGGTTTAGTTATTGTTTTCGTTTTTTACCCATCCTCAAATGCAAAATAAGTCATTTTAAAAGAAATTTAAAAAATAAATGTCAACATACCCACCCGCAAATGCTATTAAAAAAGGGTGATAAAAGTCGTCATTTAGAAAGAAATTTAAAAACAAATGTCTGTAAAAGTGAGGCATTATTAATAAATAGTTAGTAATTTTTCTTTTAATATCCATAAAGAGTAACACTTTTTTTTCAACATAAATGTGACAAATAATCGTTTAGTTACTACGATAATGTCAGTAAATAAAGAAGTGTTACGTGCGCTTGCGTCAGAAAGGGGGCGATGCGTGCTTTTTTTATGCTGGTCGCCATGGAACTCAACGCCTAATGAGTACCAAACTCTGTATTCCAAAAGAAACGTTTACTACCAACTCTTTTGAAAAAAATGCAAGTTTTCCTGCAAAAAAAATCTTTAACCTAACAATTTATGGCAAAAATAGCGAGCCATACAAATCTGGAGTGCTTCTTCACTTTATTGCCGCAATTGGATACACCATTTTTTTAACGCACTTGCTATCCACATCTAGGGGAGACATCATTATATGGTCGAACGATGGCTTCCGGAAAGGGAAGAATAAATTTACCAAAATTTACATTTATTACTTTCGGAAACGTTAAATTAAACTAAAATTTTATTTTATTACTTCCAGAAACCTGGTGAACCGATATTCATGGAGAACATTAATCTTGACAATCCAAAAAAAATGTTTCAAATTATTTATTTGTTCGAAAAAAAAAAACTATTTTATAAAAGTCCAATGTTGTTTGTAAAAGTAAATAAAGAAAGTGAAAGAGAACATATATCCGTAATTGTTTAATTGGAAATGTTTCGATTTAATTGATGGGAACGGGAAAGTTTTTCATGGAACATTTTTTTATTATTAAAAACAGAAAATTGAAATGACATATTCATACTAGTTTAACCTGGGCGAGCGCCATTTGAAAAACAAAACGAAACCAACATATTTATTAGTTTTTTTATGTTTGTTTATTTTTTCGTTTGTGTGTTTTGTTTTTTGTTTTTTTTTGGCTTTTCTTTTCGAACAAATAAATAATTTTATATATTTTTTTGGAATTGTCACGATTCATTTTCTCCAGTAATATCGTTTTATCAAGTTTCTGGAAGTAATAAATGATAATGTTAGTTTAAGGGAGTAATAAATGTTAATTTTGGTAAATTTATTTTGTTAAATTTATCGTTTCCGGAAGCAATAAATGTAAATTTGGTAAATTTCTTCTTTCCCTTTCCGAAAGCAATCATTCGGCCTTGTAATGATGTCTTCCCTAGATTTGGATAGCAAATGCGTGAAAAAATGGCGTCTCCAATTTCGGCAATAAAGTGTACAAATACCAAATCTGCTAGCTGAGTGACAAATCTGCTCGAAATATTGAAAAGAAGAAAGAAAGGAAAAGAATAAACACTCTAGATGTTGTTGGAATTTTTTTCCTACCAATAATAGTGCATCCCCCCTGTTTACATTTATTATTGTTTATCTGGTTCTTATATATGATTTTTTGTATATTGTATCCATTATGATTTTGGCTTCATATATTTTCAGTTTGTAAGAATCTCCATTTAATTTGGAGAAAAGAGAAACGCTAGCTATGTAATGACGTCACGAGCTCAGCGCGTATTTCGTTCTCTTTTCAAATTCTGATGAGGATGAGAGTCAACGTGTTGTTCATTGCCCGGCGCTGAAAATGGAATTTTTACGAGCCCTCCTTCAAAGAAGTAAACCCGGCAAGAAATTAATACCCGGCTGTGACGAGACAGACTTCTGGAAATTAACTACGTTGCTGCGGTTTTGCACGTATTTATTTTACATGGAGTGGAATGTAAAGAAGATACCTTTTACGTGACAAGGTATTATGGAATTCCCTATCCGGACAAGCGACAAGGTCTTGCTCCTGTAATACATGTGTGTCAACGGTTTTCATGAAACATGGAGGGGAGGAAAATTCTAAAAGAACTTTTAACAAAAAAAAAAGAAAAAGGCACGTGCCTAACTGGCTTTCAATTGTGAGTACGCTCCTAAAATTAGTTTCATATGCGATTTTGATTAGGAAATACTACTATTTTGTATATTCTTGTTGTATTCGTTAATGGATACACACAAATTCTTTATAAGAACCAGCAGTGTTGTTATTTTTTCATTACATGTTCTTTTTTAATATGTTACCTTGGCGTTTAAGTTTAATGCCCGCAAAGGGAAAAATTGCAACTGATTGTAAATAAAGTTTCTTCTTCATTTCAAATCAAGACCTTAAGATTTCATATTTACCCCCTCTTTTGTTTTATGTTTTTTTCGGCTTAGTTACTTTAGCGCCGAATTTATCTGGAAGCAATATAAATTCCGACAATGTATCAGAAATCTGGAGGAATCTTTGACACCCCTAACAGAAAACTGCGAATAAAATATTTAAAAAACGGGTAATTTCTCGTTTTAAAGTGAGTTGTTTATGTTCTATATGGAATATACTTTCAAAATAAACTATTAAATTTGTTTAAAACATGATAGAAATATTATTTATTAGTTTAAAAAAAAACAGTGTTTACAAAATGTTTACAAAATGCCGGCGTGCCTTCATGCAGCCATTTTTTACGTAATAAAATCAATAGAATTTTACGAGTTAAATATCTTTAAATTTTTAAACTTTAAAAATCTATCAAAATTTTTCTGATTCAATTTTTACGATATTTTCAGGGTCAGTGTGAAATGTTATGCTCTTTCCAATAAACAAAATATAACATTTTAGACAAACGTTTTTTTTTCAAATTTACACCCCCATTTTAAAATGTATATTAAAATTTCAATGAGTAATTTATGTGTCAAAGTTTTATATATTACAAATTGAAGATGAAAGATCAGTACAGAAAATATTTCAATTTAAAACAAAAAAAAGAATAGTTTTTTTAAATTTACTTATAAAGTCCAAAGTGTAAACATTTAGTTTTTAAACGCGTTGATTTTTTTAAATAAAAGCTCATGTTATGCTTACATCGTCAAGTAAATACCAGACGCTGACGGCAAATTTTTCTATCTCATTTAATGTTTACTTTTTTTAGATATTAAAAAAAGTAAAATAAGTTGATGAAGAAGTATAAAAATATATCAATCAAAAACTCGTGTATTTCATTAAAAATATTTTTTTTAATCGGTGAAGCGGATTTTTGTTCTAGGGGAAAAACTTAAGAGTGTATGTGCGTTTCTTTTTTAACTACGGAGGATGAAAAATACTAATTTTGGTTAACACACGCAATAAAAAAGATACATTATTTATGCCCTTGGACAAAAACATACTTCATAAATTTCATTTTAGCAGCAGCAGGTATTTAACGTGTCGTGCAAAAAATGTTACAAAAATGCGATTTACTAAGACCCTCGCTTTAAAAAATCCCTTTATTTAAAAAATGCATGGAATTTAAAATATAAATATGGATAATTACTTAACAAATAAGAATGGAATTACTCATTTAATAATATTTTTTAGCTAAGTGTTTTTTTGGCATATATATACATATATTTATAAGCAAGTCAAAATATATTGATTTTCTTTATATTTTTTAAAAGAAAACTGCTTTACAGAAACAAATATTGCATAATTTGCTATTAAACCTGTTTTTTTTTTAAACAAATTGGTATTTGCTCCTTTAATTGAAAAATAATTAGGATTTGAATTATATCTTCACGTAGCTATAAGCTTAACAAAATAGAAAGTTTAATTATTACGGTTCTGATCGTCATTTTTAATGGACACTTTCTGATACAACTATAGAAGCTCTCCCAACTATACTGGCAATAATTTTGTTCCGTCCTTCCTTTCAGTGTTTCCAATGAGAGGGATTGATTTACTAGGATTTGTATTAGGAGCTGGGCACTTATTAAAATTATTTAATAGTTGAAGTTTTTGCATTTTGGTTAAATTTATTAGTTTGCTAGCGCTAAAAGTCAACACAAAAATTGAACAAAACACAAAATTAAAAAGAATGGTACTCATGCTTAATTTGACCCCCCTCCCCGCACCGGATTCCAATTAGGTTAGGATTCGACCTGCAATCACCGGATTCACCCGAGCGTTATTCATATGCTGAAATACTAAACCAACATTTTATTTATTTTTTTGCAGAATTAATTAATGATGGGAGTATTTTTTTCCGTTTATTTTCTAAATAAATTTTTTTTTACATTCTCTTGAAAAAAAAACTAACTTTTATCTACTTTCACCTAACTATTTACAGTGTTTATATAAAACATTCAACTTTTCTTTTTTAATAAAACTTCTGTGTTCAAAAAGAAATGTTTACTACAAACTTTCTTTTAAAAAACAATTCCTAGAAAAAACAAAAATTTCAATTAACAATTTATGGTCAAAAATTCACCTTTTCTTGAGGAAATAAACACTTTTGTTGATAAAAAAATTGCAAAATAATAAAATAAATAAACAATATAAAATGCAATTTTTTTATGAGAAATGTGTTCGATTTTAACAAACTTATCCACAGAAAGACGTGGCCAGGTACGGCTTGTATATATATATATATATATATATATATATATATATATATATATATATATATATATATATATATATATATATAATTCTTGGTTCGTTAAAATCGATAAAACCATATTTCTACATTGCCAATTTAATTGAAATCTTCAGAAAACCTATCTGTAGAGTCAAAGGAGGTGTTCATATTATTAAAATAATTTAACATTGCGAATTATAAAAATATTTAATAAAATATTTTCTCGTAACTGTCCGCCATTTTATTTCCAGTAGAACTGGGCCTTTCACTTGCACCACTCGTATACGACTTTAGAATTTCATTTTACTATCTACTTTATACGTAAGTACGTGAGAAATTAATAAATGTTTAGTAACTTTTTCATTTTATTATCTTAAAGAGTAAAACTTTTTTTTCATTCACGAAAAGAGTTACGCCAAGGTACATAAATAAATAAATGTTTGTGCACGTGGCAAATTAAAATGAATGGTTTAGTTACTTTTTTTTATTATTTATGAAAAGAGGTAAACCAACGTAAATAATGTTTTTTTAAAAGTGCGAAAGGCAACGTAAGTTAAAAAAAAATGTTACGTGCGCATAATTCTATTAGTCTTAAGATGACTAAGGTCATGTTCACACCTGCATCCAGTAGTTTGTATATGGAACCAAATATTTTTGTCAACAACCAAAGACTTGCCGTGGTTGACACATTTGTGTATTTGGTGAGTACTCTCGCCAGAGATGGAACCCTGGATGCTGAGGTCAACTATAGGATACAGCGTGCCACTGGGGCTTTTGGTCGCTTAGAGAAGCGAGTGTGGTCTGACAGGGGTATAACTATTCATACAAAGAGCAGTGTCTATCAATCTTGTATTTTACCATCCCTGCTTTACGTTTCTGAGGCCTAAAAAACATATGGTAGATATATAAAAGTCATAGAGAGAGGGCACCAGAAATTCCTGAAACACATTATGGACATCGGGTGGAGCACTTTTATACCTTATATGGATGTACTCATGCAAGCTGACGTACCTTTTATCGAGAAGTTAATTATACGCAACCAGATGAGGTGGGCTGGACATCTGACGAGGATGGACGACGATAGACTGCCAAAGCGCCTGTTCCTTGGTGAAATTACACAAGGAAAGCGTCCGCAACATTAATGTAGGAAACGCGTTAAGGATAACATCAAAGATAATCTTAAATCTCGTGGTATTGACAATGATCGTAAAAAGTGGCGCTTTTTGGTCTATCATGGCAGTGATAGTTTTGAGAAGAAAAATATGAGCATGCAAAAATGAAGCGTAATATCCGGAAGAAGAGTCTGTCTGATATATATGGTCTGTCGGAGGATGTCATATAGAACAACACCTGTGAGTTATGCGGTAAAATGACTTAATTCGGAGCTGATCTAGCTAGCCAAAAGCGTTCACATGGATATCACTCTTTCTTTGATGAGGGAAAACATTGCAGGCACAGATGTTCAGTTTGCTGTTGGTCTGTAAATCTAGTGGAGACCTTAAGCGTCATATGGGCGTCAACAGTAGAGCAGCACCAGTTGGCATCCCTCAATCTAAGCTTAAGTGTGGCCTTTGCAACAGATTGTGGAAGAGCAGGGTAGGTCTAAAGAGCCACCTTCGTTTCCACAGAAAATAGGAATTTATGCATCTTGATCACATCTCCACATGTATATATGTATGTGTCTATAAGTGTAAATATGGGTATATAATTATAAAAAAATAAAAAAAAACATGAAAATGAAAGAGTAATCAAAAATAAAGACTATTCATTTATCTAGTGTTTCCTTTTCAGATTAAATATATTTTTAACTACTTTCAAAGTGTTTTTAACATATTTTATTAACTGTTTACTCATATATATATATATATATATATATATATATATATATATATATATATATATATATATATATATATGAGTTCATAAAAGTGCTATTTTCAAACCTAATGATCTTATATTATCAAGAAACCAGAGCATAATGTCCTTTAATTCAAAACAGCGTATTACTAATTTACAAATAGAATAACGACAAATATACTGCGACAAGCCGATCCCTATTTTCATCCTAAATGCTCCATATTAACTACAACCTGAATTAATATACGATTATAACTTTCTCTGGGGTGGTGCAATATGCAGCGCCAGTACATCTCTGACCTATCTGTGATTCATCCAGCACTCAACGTTACTCATGGCACAGGTCACACGGAGTCACTGATGTCTCGCTGGCGGACGAAGACGATGTCAATGATATGACAGTATCTTAACCTCGTATGCATGCAGGGGGGTCTTGTATTTTTTGCTATTCTTAACAAAAGGTTGGTGATGCAAATTCTGTGTCCTCTACACTTAATGAGAGTAGGCGGTCGTTGTGATAGGTCTTGCCTACATCGTGTCTGCACAGAACTCTTTTCCAGCTCCTGTAGTCCCATCCCGACTTTATGTTGACTTTTTCCAAGAATACTAGTTTGTTGCGCGGTTTATTTGACTTGATGACTTGATCAAACTGTTCATTAAATTGCATCACCTGGACTTGGAAGGGCAGGGCCTTAAACGTGGATGATTGTGAGATATCTGATTTTGCGAGAGGGATGAGCAGTTGTAGTAGGCAATCGTTTATTAAATCTAATAGGATAAGCACGTCCCCCAGCAAAATTGTCCAAATGGCAAACCAAACACCGTGTACCCGGTACTCTGCTTGCGGCTTTCCTTTCCTGAACAAGCGCTAGCTACTACCTGTAGCAGAATTAGCAGTAACCAAAATGAGAAATAGAGCTTACCTCGGATATGTCTGTTTTGGGTTGAGCGAAAGAGAGATTTCCAAGATGGCGTCCATGGGCTTTTATTAGCGTTTACCCAATGTGATTATCGTTGAATCACGTCTGCTCTCGCGAGATTATGCAAATATGTCGTTCCCGGCCGCTATATATGCAGGACACTGGAAAGGAGAGGGGGCGTTCTGCACATTGTGTGTAGGTGATTCTGGCGAGTAGATTGTGCTTGTTACGACCCACCTGTCTGCGAGAAGCGAGTTTTTGTTCCGTCTGTTTTTAGTTGTATTTTTTTTGTTTTGCCTATTACATTTTTGTTTCAAGCTATTTCGGCCAGACTATGGCGAAGGTGCGGATAAGCAGCGGTATTATCAAGCCGTTTTCTGGCGAGGAAGACGTTGTAGCGTAGCTGAAAAAAGTGAGACTTGTCGCACAACTTCAACAGGTGGATGATGTAGCGATTCTGCTACCTTTATATCTGGAAGGTGATGCACTGGCCCTCTACATTGAAATGGAGGAGGACGATCAAAGTGAAATAGACCGGATTGAGGCCCGATTAAAGGAGGCATTTACCGACGACGCGTTTGCAGCATACAGAAAATAACCATGGTTATATGGGCTGGCGAACGTGTGGATGTTTACGCCAACAAAATCAGGCAGTTGGTTGGATTGGCCGGATTCACAGGAGATGGCTTAGAGAGAGTCACAAAATTGACTTTCGTCACGAGGTCCCCTGACGCTATCTCAATTGCTCTTCAACAGGTGCCGAACATCAAAGTCCTAACGATGGGGGAACTAATGTCGAGAGCAAGAATTTTGATGACGACTGGGGAACACAATCAGGACGTGGTTGAGGCCACACGCTCACCCAACAACCACAGGACCCAGAATATTCCTGTTACTGTGACCTGTTTCAAGTGCAATACGAAAGGCCACTTTGCAAAGGACTGTCGAAAACGTGGAACACGGTGTTACCGTTGCGGTGAGAGTGGACACTGGGCTCGGAATTGCTCGGGAAACGAGCACGGGGAGGACGCATAAGCGCCAGTCTCCTTCCCCACCAGGATGCGAGCACGACGCTCCCGGTGATAAGCATCCAGGTTGACGGGACGCGATGTTTGGCGCTTATTGATACAGGATGCTCTAGGACTATTTTACATTCAGACCGGTGTCGGTCTTGGAGAAAAACGAATGTAGATGTCAAAACGATTGGTGGAATGCCCCATGCGTGCTGCGGTGTTGGGGCGGTCTCTGTGTCCACTGACGAAGGTGTGTCTGCCAGAATAGATGTGTTGGTTGTGCGTGGCAACCCGCTGGGGTTTGACTTACTTCTAGGGATCGACGCCATAAAAGCTCTGGGCGGTGTCGTTGTCAACCCTACAGGATCAGTGCGGCTGGGCGACAGGAAAAATATTTAATGCGCAGTCATTTCTATTAATGAACCAGATTTCACCGCCGCCTTTGATCATCAAAACCCAACGTGGACCGCATCGTGGAAGTGGTCTGAGGACCACCCCCCTGAAAGACTACACAATCGAGTGTCAGAATACCCAGTGCCGGCGGAAATCCGTGAAGAAGGCATGCAGGAGCTCCGCCCCTGGATAGCTTATGATATGCTCGTGCCGTACCCAGAGGATAAATGGGACCTCCCAAAGGCCTAATTCCCCTGATAGCTGTGATGCAGCAGAACAAAGCCAAAGTGCGCCCGGTAATCGACTACCGGGAGCTAAATCATTACGTAGACACGTTTACGGCCAACGCAGATGTTTGTGCGGCTAAGCTGCGCGAATGGAGACAAAAAGGTGCTAACGTGTCTCTACTGGACCTCAGGAGAGCATACCTACAAGTCCGGGTCCATGAGACACTGTTGCCATACAAGACTGTGGAAATCGATGGGAAAAATATTGTCTGACCCGTCTGGGTTTGAATGTGGCTCCCCTGATCATGAGAGCAATTGTCAGCAAAGTACTATCTCAGGACGAAGTTGTAAGCCGTGCAGCATCTGCTTACATCGATGACAGTTTTGTAAACGAGGACGTGGTGCCCGCGACCCATGTAAGAGAACACCTAGCGCAGTTTGGGTTAGAGTGCAAGAACCCGGAACGGTTCGTGGACGGTGCACGGGTGCTGGGATTGGCGGTCTGGATGAAACACAGTGAACTACGGTGGAAGCGAGAAATGCAATTCCAGAAGCTCCCAGCATTGTTACGCGACGGACAATGTTTTCCCTGTGTGGTCGACTTGTCGGGCACTTTCCGGTGTGCGGTTGGCTTCGTGTGGCTTATGGAATACTCAGAAGGAGAGTAAGTTCTGTAACGAAGGGCTGGGACGATGAAGCAAGGGACGCCGTACTGCATCGTATGATGTTTGAAACCTTGGAATCTGTGCAGCGGAACGATCCGGTCCGGGGAAATTGGTGTGTGGATGGCAAAGAGCTGAATGTATGGGTCGATGCTAGCTCCCTAGCAATTGGTGCAGCCTTGGAGATACACGAAACTGTGTTGGAGGATGCATGTTGGCTGCGACCTGAAGGTGACTCTCAACATATCAACTTAGCCGATCTGGATGCCGTATTGAAAAGTATTAATTTGGCTCTACAGTGGCAGAGCAAAGTGCTACACATAAAGACAGATTCTATCTACGTATACCATTGAGTCTAGGACACACTTACTGGAAAGGCGCGAGTGCGCACCAAAGCAGCAAGCGAGATGCTTATTAGGAAGCGACTAAACACTCTAAAGGAGTACGGGCTGACTGTGGACGTGACGCTGGTTCCTTCAGCACGAGACATTGCTGACCGATTGACACGAGTACCAGAGACATGGTTTGAGGCAATGAAAAAGAAAAACGTGCCTGACCCGCTCATAGACGCGGTTCACACAGACGAGCTGGATGAAAGTCAGATCATGGCTATTCACAAAGGTAGTGGACATCCGGGGGTGCGACGCACTTCCTACTTTGTCACAAGTTGCCCAACCACGACAAAAGCAACCGTTAGAATAGTCATACGGAAATGTGAAGAATGTCAGTCCATTGACTCAGCTCCAGTCAGGTGGAAAAGGGAAAGCTGGAAGTTAACGAGAATTGGCAAAGAATTTGAATAGATATCACGCATTATAGCACCTTCCATTTTTTAACTCTGACAGACTGTGGCCCATCGCGTTTCTCCATTTGGAGGAAATTGGCAAGGCAGGACTCGGCAAGCGTGATCCATCAGTTGGAAACAGTGTTCTTCGAGCGTGGCTCGCCGCACGAACTTCTTTTTCGACAATGACACGGCTTTCTGCAGCAACGCATTTCAAGCATTTGCACATAAATGGGGAGTTCACTTGCGATTCCGTTGTGCGTACGCTCCAGCCGGGAATGGCATAGCGGAGCGATGTCACCGTACAGTGAAACGAATAGCGGCTAGAGCGCGCTGTCCCATACAGGAAGCTGTCTACTGGTATAACATCACACCAAGAGACGACACATCTCCCTTCACTGCGCCTGCCAACAGGATTCATCGATACGAAGTTCGAGTAAAGGAGACCAATCTCGCAACTGCGTCCGCAGATCCGAAGGACAGCTCTTACCAGGTTGGAGATCGCGTGTGGGTCAAAATGCCGCAAAATCGTTGTACCACGAGGGTCGGTAAGGGTGAGTTGACCAAGGTAATCAGCCCTCAATCGATTTTGGTGGACGGTGTGTCTCGCCACGTGAAAGTTCTGCGCCCTCGCCATTATGTTGTTACATCAGAGGAAGAGGAAGGCAGTACAATATCTTCTGAACGATCAGAGAGTATGATGCAGGACGATGAAGAGCCATATAATGCACATACGGAAGAAGCGGAAGAGGGACCACCCGTCTTGCCTTTACGAAGGAGTACTCGACAAAGACGGATACTACCCCCCTGTCCCAGCCCTGATTGTAAAACACCGCCTATGGAACAAGCTGGCGGCAATGACGGTGGTAATGAGGAAGATGACAGGGAGGAAGTGCTGCCTCCAGTTCTTCGAAGAAGCACCCAGCAAAGAAGCATACCCTCATGCCCCGTGTATGATCAGGAGATCAGGGGGAGTGTAGCAGAATTAGCAGTAACCAAAATGAGAAACAGAGCTCGCCTCGGATACGTCTATTTTGGGTTGAGCGAAAGAGAGATTTCTAAGATGGCGTCCATGGGCTTTTATTAGCGTTTACCCAATGTGAGTATCGTTGAACTGCGTCTGCTTTCGCGAGATTATGCAAATATGTCGTTCCCGGCCGCTATAAAGGCAGGGCACTGGAAGGAGAGGGGGCGTTCTGCACATTGTGTGTAGGTGATTCTGGCGAGTAGTTTGTGCTTGTTACGACCCACGTGTCTGCGAGAAGCGAGTTTTTGTTCCGTCTGTTTTTAGTTGTATTTTTTTTTTGTTTTGCCTATTACATTTTTGTTTCACTACCTCTACTCCCAGGGATCCGTCGTCTACAAAACGGGGTTCGATTGCTTCGGCTATATCTACCCGATAAATTTTGAGATTTCTTGCAACCAGTGCTATTCTTCTTTCAGGTTTTGAGAGTGATAAAACTATCCAGTAATATTCGGTATTTTATATCCCAATAATGACTTGTTTTTCTATTTCATATTTTTAATTGTATTTCGACCGCTATAAAAATGAGTCCGTCCACGGCGGAGAGCTAACAAGACACGAGAAGGGAAGGCATTTGATTGAATAACTTTTCTTCCACTTTCATGTGAGAGTGAGGAGTTCTGTTCTAAACAGTATACCGAATCGCCCAAAAGTGCATCAGAACTGTTCTGTTGGACTTGGATTCCAAAGAAGACCCCCTATTTGCCCATAGATCAGATACGTACGGGGTTTTGACTATAAGCGTCAGTGTTCACCTACACATGTTGCTTTCGATATGTTGAAGAGTGTGCACAGACGGATCGGTAATCGGTCACGAATTGCAAATCAAACATGTTCGTTACAGATTTGTAGTGAGAGATAAGCTCACTCTCTCAGATTGATAATTATTAATCTAATCGCACGGAGAACTGTAACGATGAAAGGGTGTAAGGCACCAGTAGGTAGATAGTCCAGGTTTTTTTTAGCGCTGCATCCTGTTTAAAGCGCTCTAACGACACTTGCTGCTACCACATTCAAAATTTGTTAATCTCCAGGTTTCACATGCAATAGGGCTGACGCAGCCGATTAGTACTGCATTAGAGTTTGAAGCCCGTCGGCTTAATCACCTGGTTTAGAAAGCTCGCGAAAGCCAGTGCAAAAGGTGTAGCTACTCTTGCATGCGACAGCTACACGGAGACACAGGCGAAAGCTGAGTGCCAGGTGGTATTCAGTAGCAGAGGAGCTATCCTAAGAAGAGAACATGACAAACCCCTTACAAAAGTTACTAACCGCAATTTGAACACATCAAACACCCCAATGAATATATATATATATATATATATATATATATATATGTGTGTGTGTGTGTGTGTGTGTGTATCTGTGTGTGTGGGTGTGTGTGTGTGGGTGTTTGTGTCTGTGAACGTGTCTGTGTGCCCGTGTGTGTTGTACATTTTCCTACGCAGTAACTCTGTCAATGTTCAGTCTACAGACTCGAAATTTAATATGCAGGGCAATGAGATTTGGGATAATCTTAGTAATCCGTTTTCGGTCAGAAATGTCGCTGTTAAGGCGTCAAAGTTAATAGATTTGACCTTTGACAACTAAACTAATCTCCTAGCTAATTTTGGGCATAAACACTTTAAATTTTAGATATAGGTTTTTGGACATGTGTCTAACTTAATAGCTTGATGTGAGACCCAAAAATACATGTTAAAAGCTAATAATAAGGTCAAAGTTTTACAAAATTACCTCTTCAATCTCTACCTAATAACACAGACAATTTCTGGTCTAAACATTTGAAATTTTGCATAAATGGTATTCAGAGATAGGGAAAGCTTTTAAATCGGGTTGCGTCGGAAATTTTTAGTTACCAATATATAAATGTATGTATGTATGTCTGTTTGCATGTCTACCAAAAATCTTTGACAGAGGTGACGGATTTTCACAAGATCAGTATCATTTGTAAGCTCGACCCTTCAGACGACAAATATCGATTAATTGGCTAAAATCATTAATCTCTTTACCTTCAACTGGACACTTTTCTACAGGGATTTGACTGTTAAGGGGGCAAACTTCAACGATTTCAACTTTGAGAACTCTACCAAACTCATCCGACAATTTTGGTTGAAATACTAGAATATATATATATATATATATATATATATATATATATATATATATATATATATAAAGGAGATTAGAATAATAGTCTAAAGAGCTAAGTGTATTTTAATGTAGTAGTGAAATTACTAGTTTAATTAAAATACAGGAAATGCTCGTTGTAATTTAGATATATAATAAGCTCGATAGTAAAATGTCCTAGAGCTAATTCAATATTAAGTAATGTGATTTATAATTTAAAAATTTAAAAAATAATTGAAAATTTGAAAATCAAATTTTAATTAAATGAAAAATCAGTTTCATAAGAAGGAACAACAACAAAGTTTTTATTGCCTTTGTTGTTGTGCCTTCTTATGAAACTGATTTTTAATTTAATTAAAATTTGATTTTTAAATTTTAATTTTTTTTTTTAATTTTTAAATTATAAATCACATTACTTAATATATATATATATATATATATATATATATATATATAATATTTTTACGTATAAAAATATTACACAGTTGCTACGCTGAACACGATACTGTTTCGGAGCAATTGGTTTATTAAAAAAGCAAAATAGTTCAACCTAAGGTGACAGAAATCACGTTTACCTAATCAGCTTGTTCTTCTGAAAATCCAAAATTACATGTAAAATTTATTTTTCAAGAGAATCGCTCCCATACACAAACATGGTTAACATATCTTAACTTTGTGTAGTTTCAAAGAATGCAAAATAATGTTTAAAGTATGTTTGTTAAGGTGAATAAAAAAGAAGGAGAACAAAGATATTTATCATTTTATGACTACCATCATATAAAACAGCAAATTTAAAGCTTTGCTATTTATATACTTTGCTAATCCGTATCTGTCCTCTTTAGAGAAGAAAAAGGCATTTTTTTTTTTACTCCGCGGAATAAGGGTATTTTAACCGTCTTTAATTTAACAGAGCTACTCTGCTGAAAAGTGTTATGTGTCTACCATTACGTTTACATTTTTATTTACTTTTTCATTTATATTTGTTGTGAATGTATATATATATATATATATATATATATATATATATATATATATATACAAATATATGCGTGTGTGTGTATGTGCGTGTATGTGTGGGGGGTATGTATCTCTCTCACTCCCTTCCTCTCTCTCTCTCTTCTCTCACACACACTATGTATGTGTGTGCGTTTTGTTTTTTCTTTTTTATTCAATTTTCACCCCAAACAAGGCACGGTTCCCCTTTGAACTAGGGGACTACTATCGGGGATAAAAAGTTACGGGGTTATTATTAAGGGAGATGAGTGGCAAGGTCACATTACACATGAATTCAGCATGTTTGTTTAGTAAGGAAAACAGAATGCCTGAAGGGAGTTCTAAATCTAGCAGTTCTGGGGAATAAACTACTAGAGTAGAAGGCCTTCTTACATCTAGGGATATCTACTGTGAAAGGGCTGGATCTAGCTTTTTGTCGGCTTTGTGGAGAGTATTCACGTCGAGGGAGTACAAGTGCTTGTAGTTCATCAGAGCATTCACCATTAAAGTACTTGTAGAACAGGCATAGAGATGCAAAAATTCGTCTATGAGAAAGAGGCTCAAGCTTAGATGACAATTCAGGACCTATCAGATTTGCGACTCTCTTTTAAAACCTGTCCAGGAGTGAGAGACATGTAGCAGATACACCAGCCCAAATGTGACAACAGTACTCCAAACATGGGCGAATGGTGACCTTAAAGGTGTACAGAATAGTTTCAGGGTTAAGTAGTTCTCTAGCACGGTAGAGATCGCCCGCCTCTTTCGCAGCAGTTTTGGCAATGCTCTGAATGTATCTATTCCAGTTCATGTCCCCTTTAAGCGGTAGGCCGAGGCGTTTAAAGGAAGTACTTCAGATAATGTTTTCCTGGCCATTGCTATTGGTGTTAGATGTTCTTGTAATTATTAAACAAAACAAGCTTATACTTGGCAGCATTAAATGTGACCATCCCTTTTTGCCCCCATTTCACTACACATTTGAGGCCATCCTCTGGTGTTTCTGTCATTTACGTAGATACGTGTTCCTTTTTTCCTCTCGTGCCGCTTATAGAAAGTGGCGTCATCAGCAAATATATCCATCTCCTAAACAATTTTCTCAGAAATGTCATTTATGAATATCACGAAATATTGTGACTTACGATAAATATGGTGAATACATCAGCCAGTCTCTGCTAATGATAACGACTTAATAAGCTTATTGGATAGATGAAAACTAGAATAGACAAAAAATTGTCTATTTTTATTAAAGAAATATATATATATATATATATTTATATATATATATATATATATATATATATATATATATATATATATATATATATATATATATATTTGTGTGTGTGCGTGCGTGTGTGAGCATGCATGTATAATAAATAGGAATACATTTTATAACATTAAAAAATACATACATATTACCGAGATATTCGATTTGATGTATATAAGAGAAAGATAAAATAATAGATAATCTCTGTTCAAGACATGATCTTTGGAGTTTCTGTCTTTTCTCTACTATTATATAAAAGGAAATGTGTGTCTCTGGAGTCGTTTCTCTATTGACTAGGAAACGGGTGGATCGATTTTAATGAAACTTCACGAAAGGTAATTTATGCGTATGGCAGTGTTTTAGACAAGTTTTTTTTTTCCTCAGGATGTCTCCGATAATGCCATTAATCGGTAATCGAACTAAACAGATGTAAGAAAGGCAGGCAATTTCGAGCAAGTATATCATCTTACGCAGCCCAACTTCACAAGTGTAGTTGAGAAGTTTTATTGCAACACCAGCTAAAAGGCAGATTATATACAACCACAGTAAGTGTTTTTTTTCCCATGAGGATGGGCGCATTCAAATTTAATGTTTCAGAAAAACTTCAAAAGGGTACTTAAATTTTAATTTTGAATTTTACTTAAAACTATTATCACCGCACAACCAGTAATTTCATGCAGATAAAGTCGACTGCAGGTTCGTTGTCATGACAAATACTCGTTAGACATGAACGTCTCTTTTTAGAGAAAAAGGGGATCATGCTATCTGACTTTTATATTATAAACTTTGATGCAAGATCTTTTTTTATTAAATCAGACTACAATATATTGTTTGTTATTTACACAGTGTTGGTCTGTAAGGCTTTCCCTTAGTGCATCGGGATGGGTCTAGAAGTAAAGCAGATAATCAATCGATTTCATTAAAAAAATTGGTTCTTTTATCGATGTCGATGACACTAAATATATGGGAGTGTGGCACATTGATTGATAATCATTCAATCCCGGAAACGTCGGCTCAGCCTGCTAGTTTGTATAGATTTGTATCGATTGTTGGATAGATATAATGGTAACATGATTAGAAATAAATAACATATGCGGTTTTTACAAGTTGGTACTCTTAATGGGAGCCGCGGATTAATAGACTATTAATAGGATACAGTATTACCCCGACATACGACGACAGTAGGATCCGCTTTCCAGAGGGTACGATGTGAAATACGACATTTCCGGCCCCTAGTTACACTATTTGCCTTACCTTATTTAATGGGGGATTTGTGATATTTGTAATATATACATCATTAATTTATGTTGTTTCTATTTTTACGCTGTATCCCGGGTTGTTAATGCATGTAAATGATTATTTACTGAAACGAGTAATTAAAGAAAATTAATATATATATATATATATATATATATATATATATATATTATACTCATATATATGTATATATATATACTCATATATATATTTGTATATATACTCATATATATATATATATATATGTATATATATACATATATATGTATATATGCATATATATGTATATATATGCATATATACACATATATACATATGTAATCATATATATACATATATATACTCATATATATATATATACATATATATATATATATATATATATCAGTATTTCAGAAGGTAAAAGTTCTGAAAACTTTTGCCAAACTATTCTTTTTATAGGAAAATAAAAGAACTCTGAATTAGAAAAATAATTTCTGATAAAAAAGAATTTGTAAGTAACTTTAGATTTTTCTTATTTCGTGTACATACATGATTTTTTTTTTATCAATTCGACCATTTTCTTTTTTCGACCAGGCAAAACGATTCTATGAACGTAAATGAGAACGAACGAGAAAAAATGAAAACAATGGCTTAATAGCCATTTAACCGGGAGAAATGAACGGGCCAATCAAAAATGGCATTTAAGTAAAATTGAACAAAGTGCCACGAATTTTGAATACAAAAGAGAATTTTTATTTTCGCCTGATTGTCTTGTTTAAATGGCCAACCAATGGTCGCGTAATTGTCGGCAGTTTTTTTTATGGATGAAATATAGTCGCTTTCAAAGTCATACAAAGACTTTTCTAAAGAAGAGAAAATAGACCCATACAAAGCGGAAATTTCGTGTATAAACATATACATATATGTATGACGGTTCATGTTTTCTTTTAGATTGCATTAATATTGTAAACTGAATTCAATATATATATATATATATATATATATATATAAAGAATATGCACATATAATTTTGATGAATAGATAGATGTCATACACATTAATACATTGTAAACATTTTTGAAGAATAATTTTAGAATTATATGCATATATATATATATATATATATATATATATATATATATATATATATATATATATATATGGGGTAAAACACATATGTCTATATGTATGTATGAGTAGCATGAATTTTACTGGAGTGAAGTTCCATCTGGTATATATATATATATATATATATATATATATATATGTGTATATATATATATATATATATATGTGTGTGGGTGTGTGTGTGTGTGTGTGTATTGAGAGAGAGAGAGGAAGAGAGATAGATATAAATATAAAGATGTATATATGTATATATGTATAAAGAAAGAGAGAGGGAGAGATATATGGATATAAAGATATATACATATATAAAGAAAGAGAGAGGAAGAAAGATAGATATAGATATAAATGTATATATATATATATGTGTTTTTGTGGGTGGGTGTGTGTAGTTAAATTCTGTTTTAAAATTAAAGATTTTGCGAAATCCACTTATGAAAGAGCTAAACTTATTTCTATTTAACAACTTTAGTTAAGGTCTTTTTTTTTCATCCTTATATAAATGAAGTTTATTTTGTCATTATACACTTTTTAAGAAGTCAGATTATTTATGTGTTAATCTGCGATAGTTTAAACTTATTTTTTTCCTTCCGGGTTTTAACTGCATTCTTAATTTTTATTTTTACGTTTTTTAATTCGAAGCGTGGTTACATTATATATATATATATATATATATATATATATATATATATATATATATATATATATATATATATATACTAGAAAACAGTTAATAAAACATGTAAAAAAACTTTAAAAATAATTAAAAACATATATAATCTGAAAAGAAAACACTTGATAAGTGGATAGTCCTTAATCTGCGGAGTTTCGAATAAATACTTTGCTTCTCATCAGAGATTAGGAATTAGCAAAATGCAGGATCGGATTTTGCATGCAAAAGTATTTGATGAAACAACAAGTAAGTCAAAGATCTAACTTGATGAAAAAAAGTGAAGCAGAGGGAATATGGTGAAGAAAATGTGATTACACGTAAATGGATAGTCAGATGGAAGATAATAACCCAGCCACGGTAAAATCCAAATATATAACTTCAAGAAAGTGTATTGCATTTTATTGGACATTACTTCTGCTAATGGAAATTCAATTAACATTCGTTAAGTTATATATTTGGATTTTACCGTCACTTTTTCTATATATATATATATATATATATATATATATATATATATATATATATATATATATATACATGTGTATGTGTGTGTTTATTTGCATATTGAATTAAATACAGAAATGCTGTATGGTTTACAGACGTTCTAATACTGTAAACATAAAGTTCTAATACTGTAAACATTATACACATTTATCAGACGATTCCAAGCAGATATACAGCCCAATATGCGAAGTACATCAATAATATAAATTTAAATTATTGGTTTAATAATTTAGTGTTGCACAAAGCAGTATCAAAACCTTTATAAAAATGTGTACCCCATTTGTCAAATAATAATCTTGTTTTAAGTCTACATAATTAAACACAACGCACATACATGCATATGTATATATATATATATATATATATATATATATATTAAAATGCATAGCAGAGTAATAGATAGAAATACAAAAATACGTAAAAAAGTACAGTGTAAAGATATGACGAAGGTAAAATAGTTTTAACTTTAGAATTTAGCTGAGTACAATCCATATAAATATCCAACGAGTCGAAAAATAGTCCAGACGATATCAAGTGGATTCTAAGAGAAACTTAGTTTCAGTATCGGATCTACAATATACCCATAAGACTTGGAGACGAACGGTTTTTTAAAAAAAATGTTATAGATATGTACAAAACCAAAAGATATGTACATAAATTCCAGCTATATGAATATGATTTTAGTTGCCTCAGAATTGGATCGCCTTACACTTCATTTTCCTGATTGAAATCACAGCGAAATTTTAAATAGATTTCTATGAGGAATCCGAATGAAAAGACGATTTATTTGCTATTCCGGCTTGAAAAGCCTAAAACTGAGAGGCGTCTATATGAAGATCGTTCTAATATTCGTAAAGGTGTAATACTACGGATTAAAAACATATTAGAATAATAGAAGATAATGCACATAAGAGGAAAAATGTGCATTAAAATAACGAAAAAATGAAAACGAAAAATTAGAATATGTAGAAACAAATATCCGAACGGCTGATTAAGAGGAGTTAGTAAAAAAATAACACAATTGTATTATCAAAGTAAAAAAAAAAACATTTATTAAGATGATAAATAGTAAGTTTTAATTAAGAATGTAGTACAATGGGGAATCATCATCAGAACGAGAACAAAATGAAAGAGAAATTATCTTGAAAAGAGGCAGAGATTGAAAAAGAGAATAAAGAAAAGCAAGAAAATACAGATAGGGATAATGTTAATTAGTATAACATGGTCAGGGCAAGGAAACACATGCTAAGACTTGCTGCTACTAAATCAAAATAGGGTAACTGTGCTTTCGTAACTGCAATTTCGTTTTGATGTACACATATCGTTGTTGTGTTTTTTTTGTTTTTTAACATGTAAATCACCACTTATCAAAGCCCGGAAGCTACTCGGGGATAAGGGTTATTGCGTGTACAGTATTCAATTGGATCGTATCGTACTATTCCATAGTATTGGAGATTTGATAAAGTGCCTTAATTAATCGGGCGGTTTATCAGGAAGTTGTTTATGTTGGTCTCGGGGACATCCAAGTTGTAGTCAGGTGGGAAACAGGCAGACGGAAGAGAGTTCCACTGGCATGCAGTTCTAAGAAAAAAAAGTTCTTCATGGAATCTACGTTTTGGTTTTGGCACAGTTAAATGTTGAGGAAAATGTTTGACAGTGGTTACTATAATCATAAACACATATACACACAAACACACACACACACACTAACACATACACACAAACACACACACACGCACATACATATGTTAACAATCTTGTATCTTATCGTTGAGCACTTTCAGTTGTAATAAGTCGGTCAAATTAGCTCATATGCGTAGATCGTCAAATAATGACTAGATGATTCTTGTTATATATATATATATATATTATTGTTGTTATTGTTCGTATTTCTTGTTGTTATTGTTAGGTCTTATTAAGGTGAGTCTTAGAGTCTTAGAGAGTCTTAGTAAGAGAGATGTTGTTGCGTTCTGTGTTCGTGTTATGAAGAGATTCATATATATAAAATGTTCGTATTTGAAGTGTAGATATGAGATGTAGAGTTCACATTGTGTATGTAAAGACATGTTAAAACACATGATATAGAAGACATATAATGACAATTTTCATTATACATTTTGGTAAAATTACAACACAAAGACGACGTTTATAAAAACACATGATTACTTTATTTCTTTTCCGATCGGCCGTGGTTTTCTTAGTCAAGAATTCAAAGTTTCACATTCTATGTTTCAAAGGTGACCGTCTAGCTTTTAGACGTTCGACTTTCCATGTCTGGACTCCAGACTGTCGTCTCTCGTCCTCGGACTGTCTCTCTCAGACTCCCTCTCATTTTCTCTCTGCTTAACTCTAACGTGTCTAACTATATCGAAAACTTCCCATTTTCCATGACGTCATACACATTTTAAAACATGTGTCTCCTTTCACGTGTTCTGGAAATGCGTGCCCAAAACTGTTTCCTTTGTTTACAAAAGGAATTTTAACCTATATTCCCAGTAACCTATATTTCCAAAATGTTGAAAACATGTTTATTAAATTTTCTAATAGTTGCATTCTTCAATTGAATTTTCATAACAGAATTGACAATGGACATTCTTTTCTTAAAATTATTTTATCTCTAAGCAAAACAATGGTTTGTTTTTTTACATTCCATTTGCTAATTTTCTCTCGTAATCTATTTCTAAACCTAAATTACGAGGTTGGAATTTGCTCTATTCTATTTCATTTTCATTTTAACTAAATCTCTCTATTTTTATACTTACAAGAAAAGGGGGCAGCCCTTATCATGTAACATTCTGACTGAAGTTAAACGCATAAACAGATAATAAAGGTTTAATTCCAACTGCGGTTGGCGGTGGCCGAATGGTTCTGGTCCTTGTTATGGAAGCCATATATGACTCCTGTTGCAAGGGTTCGAAACTTTCGATTGGCGTTAATAGTAACGCCCTGCCCTGATGATTCCCGAAAAGATTAAACACAAGTGTCTGTAGGTATTTATTTTTTTTACAGTAAATTATATATATATATATATATATATATATATATATATATATATATATATATATATATATATATATAAAGGAATTTACGTTACAATTGTCTCCATGTCCACTTCGACAATTTCAAGCATGATGTCGTTTGAAACTTTTCAAAACCAGCATTTCTTCAGACTTTATGAATAAGCACACTTTTGGCAATGCAGCATTTTTTTTTTTATTTGAAGGGAAGAAAGGAAGAGGAATCCCTAGCTGGAAAGACATGCGAGAAACATCTACATTTGTTTTGTTACGGAAAATCCCATTTAAATATTAATATATCGCCAATATATATATATATATATATATATATATATACATATATATATATATATATATATATATATATATATATATGGAGAGAGAGAGAGAGAGAGAGAGAGAGAGAGAGAGAGAGAGAGAGAAACTGGCGATACATGAAACGATAAATTGTCTATGGCAAAATAACGCAGTGGATTAGGGCGCTGGACTGAAATACATAAGGTCCAAGTTTCGAATCCTACCAACAGTCAAGGTACGCTAACGAGGAGTATGGCTCCGAAACACGCGTGTCCGTAGATTACCGTTTTGAAAATAATAAATAAATAAATAATACGTCCAAATAAAATTAGGCGACTTTCAAAGAAAACCACCGGGTCTCCGAGACGGAGGCATAAACATTATTATCTTTCGTATATAAAAAACACCTATATATATATATATATATATATATATATATATATATATATATATATATATATATATATATATATATATATATGTATATATATATATATTGTTTTTGTTGTTGTTCAGCTATTTTCGTCTTTTTATCGGTTTACTCGATCATCGTCGCTATTGCTGTTGTTGGCGTTTTCTTGTTCTTTTTCTTTTACGCTAGGTATATTTATTTTTATCCCATAATAAAACCTATACTCGTCTGGCATAAGATATATCTTAACAAACGACACTAAAATTCGGTGCTTTATCAATCGTTCACGACGAACGACTACACTTACTAGAATACATACTGATAAAAAACAATGGCCTTTTATTATCAGGATATCATTTAATACAGGTGCAGATATATTAACTGTTTTCAATAACTAACAAGAATCTAACTAAATAAAATATAACATAAAAAGCTTGAAATTTAAAATAAAATAATTAGCTCCTTACTAATTATAAATACATCAGACTCAAAAGAAAAAGATAACGAAAAGGGCAGATACAATGATTGGGTGAACCGATAGAAAGCACTTGAGACAAATATGGCTGAACAACATGTGGGTGGCATTGTATAATATATGTCAGCTGAAATATAAAATACCACTCGGCGCATTGAAAAGATATAAACAAACTCGGAAAAAAATAATAACTCCGTCTCAGACGAGCATGGATAATGACTTGCTGCGAAATTATACGCACACGCGCGCTCGCGAGCGACAGAGAAAGAGAGAGAGATGTGCATCCCATAAATACATACACTTGCATATATATATATATATATATATATATATATATATATATATATAGTAATTTATAAAATATATATGGCGATTAAGCTACACTGAATATTCGGCGTTTCATCCACTCTTGGACTCCTCATGCTTATGCGGTACATATATATATATATATATATATATATATATATATATATATATATATATATATATATATATATATATACATATATATATATATAAGTAAAAGTTTAAAGAGCAAAATATAAGACGGAATTAGAAGGTATTTAATAAATACAATACACCCATTGTAGTAGAGTTTTGAAAAAAGTTAGAAAGATTGAGAGTAAAATAGTATATAAGATATGTTTTAAACTTGAGCCGGAGATAATAATAATGCTGGTCGCGAATAGCTTTTCATAAATCCGGCAAAATTTATTAGAAGCTATGAATTCTAATAAATATAGAGAAGAAGTAAGACATGGTATTAGTAAATGTTTCATATAATAAATGGACTTAGAACGTGCAATATAAAATCAAGGATGAAATTCGTAATATCCGTGTTGTCTAGAACATTTAAATGTATATCTTATGTTTTAAATTGTATGATTTTAATTCGAAGTTACTTCACATAATTATGCCAAACAATCTGTATCTTAAGAAATGTATGTCATTAATATGTCGAAATACATAATTGGCATCATTCCGGACGATTTGTGTATGGTTATGTGTTGTTTTTTTTTAAATCAAAAACGACCATCTTAATGAAAAATCTATATTATTAGAGGTATGAGTGCTAATGTATGTAATTGCTGATTTTTCTGTATTTTTGCACTTTTTGATATAGAAATTCATGTGATAAAATGTTCGCCGTAATTACGTGCTTATAAATGGATGAAATTGTACCAATTAGTCAAAGTACACCATAAACTCGAAGAGTTACGAATCCTCATTTCTAGTATAAGGATTGTATAATTGAAAGTGTGCGAGGATTGAAATATTTTGGACGAAGATTATCATATAAAATTATATCTCTGTACAGTTTTTATACCATATTAATCAACGTAAGTAGTGTAATCCGTAGTATAATTGGAAAAACTCGCTGATAGTAAGTGAGTGACTGATGTTACTATCCATAAGATTATTGTGAAATTGACATTGCCAGCAAAATTAGAATAATGAATATTTGAAGAACATAGTGAGTTTTAGATTATCAGAATTCTATTTTTCAATTATTCTAATGAATTATGTTGCACGCTATATACGAATGGATGAAAATAAAATTTTTAGAGAAGGTTTTTATTTCATATGTATTTTGTATATTAAATATCTATTAAACATGAAATATTCAAAAGATTTTCTAAAATCTCATGACATTTTTCAGAACCTAATTTTTAACTTATGATTATTTCGAAGAGTGAGCATCGTAATTCCTCACATTTTTTAGGAGAAAATATTTTATTATCAATTATATTAGTGCGTATTGTATATTTCTGATGCTTTTCTTTTATATAATTATTGCTATGTTATAAATGACTATGCCCACAGATTTCCTGACGTAGTTATTGATATAGGGTTCATAGGTAAATGGCGAAAGTAATCTGGAGTTAAAGAGAAAGTTTTTTTTTTTTTGTAGCAGAAAAAAATGTTCCAAAACGGATCAGTCAAACAAATTAAATAAATTCTAATACATTGTATTTTTTATTTCCTTAGTCATCAGAAGAAGAAATAACGCTTAATTTTACTTTCTATGCTCATCTATTGTTGCTTCAGAACTCGTTTCACTTATCCATGCATTGCTTTATACATTTCTTTTTTGTTATTTAAATATACTTTAGCGTTATCATCATTTTATTACTAGATGTATGAGTGTATATGTACATATATATATACATTAAATGTACATATAAATTCTATCACCTCTCGCTGTATAAAATACTTTCTGAATGCCCCATTCTCTTTCCTACCTACACATACGCGCACACACACACGAGCGATCACATACATATATATATAGAGAGACATATATATATATATATATATATATATATATATATATATATAATTCTACCACTATATACCTCTATCTACATCTGTCATTAGTTACTTATGTATATATATATATATATATATATATATATGTGTGTGTGTGTGTGTGTGGGTGTGTGTGGGTGTGTGTGTATAAATACATACACACAGACATCTCTATCTCTTTCACTCTCTCTCTCTCTATCTCTCTTTCATATATATATATATATATATATACTAGCATTTCGGCTCGGCGTTGCCCGGGTGTTTGGAGGTGTATGCTGAGCAAAAAAAAAACAAAAAAAAACAAAAAATACAAAAACGGTCATTTTTTTTTTAATTTGACCGCTATTATGACCCCTTAACATCTATTGTTTTGAGCTCAAATCAAGTTACTAAGTAAGGTCCATGTAGAGGGAACCTATATCTATAGACCCAACATTTTAAGAGAGGTTTGGTAGAGTTCTCAAAAGTCAAATTATTAAACTTTGACCCTTTACCAGCCAAATTTCTGGTCGAAAACCGATCAGATCGATTTTCCCAAATCTCAGTAATCGAGTAATTGACAGTTATTGCGTTGGGAAATGTACACAGGTGGACACACACACATACACGTTCACTTTTATAGATATAGCATGGTTGTCCGGCGTTGCGCGGGTGTGAGGTGTATGCTGAGCAAAAAAAAAAAAAAAAAAACAGTCATTTTTTTTTTTAATTTGACCCCTATTATAACCCCTTTACATATATTGTTTTGAGCTCCAATCAATTACTAAGTTAGATCCATGTAGAAGGAACTATATCTAAAATTTCAAGTGTTTAGCCTAACAATTGTCGGAGGAGATTTGTAGAGTTCTCCAAGGTCAAATCGTTCGACCCGTTACCAGCCAAATTTCTGATCGAAAACTGATGAATTCGATTTTCCCAAATCTCAGTACCCAGTATATCAAATTTCGAGTTTATAAACTAATAATTGACAGAGTTATTGCGTAGGGAAATGTACACATATACATAGACGGACAGACAGACAAACAGACAGACAGACGGACAGACAGGCAGGCACACAGACGCGTTCACTTTTATAGATATATTTGCATGGGTGCCCGGCGTTGCCCGGGGTGTGAGGTGTATGCTGAGCAAAAAAAACAAAAAGAAACAGTAATTTTTTTTACCCCTATCATGAACCCTTAACATTAATTCTTTTGGGCTCAAATCAAGTTACTAAGTTAGATCCATGTACAAGGAACTTATATCTAAAATTCCAAGTGTTTAGACCAATAATTGTCGGAGGAAATTGGTAGAGTTCTCAAAGGACAAATCGTTAAACTTTGACCCCTTACTTACCCTTTTTAACCGATTTCTTTTTTACATAGGCGTCACCACTTATCAACGCCGATAGGTCAGCCAAAGATAAGCGCAAAAGAGTTACAGTAGTCAAAAGGACAATATAGTAATCGATAGTAATGGAACTTTGTTAACTTAAGTGGAACGGCTCATCAGAAACTTGTTCACGTTGGACTTGAAGACAACCATATTATAGACGGCTGGTAAGCAGGAAAACGGAAAACAATTCCACAGGCGTTCAGTTCTAGGAAAGAAGCTTTGATCCTGGAATCTATGTTTAGGTTTAGACACAGATAAAGAGTAGGGGGAATTATTGATAATGTTTTCAGCTAGACGAATGTTTCTTGTGAAAGTTTGGCGAGGGGGGCCATAGATTGAAGCTCAGTAGAACACTTTCCATGAAAATAACGATAAAGACAAATCCAAACTCGCAACATCTCTTCTGTGATATAGAGGTTGCAGCGAAGAGAAAAGGACATCTCCCACCATGCAATGAAGTCTCTTTTGAACCCTATCAAAACAGGACAAGTCTTTTCTAGCAGCTCCTGCTCATATGTGGAAACAGTATTCCATCATTGGACGTATCTGGCTATTGTATAGATAGAGAATTGGATCAGCAATGAGATATCTACTGGATCGATAGAAGGATCCGACCATTTTTTCAGCGGCCTTGGCAACAGATTTGATGCACGTATTCAATTTAAGTTCAGGAGTAAAGGTCAAGCCAAGAAGCCTGGCAAAACTTGAGGCCTCCCCAAGACAAGAACCATTCATTTCAATTGATGCCAGATTGGGATCAGAATGTTGATGATGTAAAGAGATAAGCTTGGTTTTAGATGCATTAAAAGTAACCAGCCACTCCTTTCCCCATTGTACAACGAGATCAAGATCAGAGGAGAGAGAATCGAAGAGAACTTGGTCGTTTACTTTCTTAGATGTGCTACTATAGATGATAGTGTCGTCAGCAAAAATGTCTACGAATGATGTAAGGATGTGATTTGGAAGATCGTTGATGTAGATCAGGAAAAACACTGCCCCAGAATGGACCCCTGAGGGGCTCCAACATTAATACTGTTAGCTTCTGATTTTTGGCCATAAACTACTGCTCTTATGAACCTATCACAGAGAAATGGTTTAATTTATTGAGAAGACATTTCCAGCTATACCATAGCTGGAGATCTTGTGAAGTAAACCTTTATGCTATAGCCTATCAAAGGCCTTTGATATGTGAAGAGCAATTGCCCTAGAAAGGGTGCCTCTGTCGAGAGATTCGCTAATACTATGAGATATAACTGTAAGCACATCTGGTGTAGATCTAGCAGAACGTAAACCATATTGTGTGTCACTAAGAAGGTTATTTGTGCTGAGATGGTTGGTTACTTCTGTATTTAACACAGATTCCAGCAACTTACTAATGACGCACAGGAGACATTTTGGCCTGTACTGAGAGGGGCTGAACGATTCCCTGAATTCTTAAATACATGGCATACTGATGAGATGTTCCAGGGTAATGGGAAGCAATTGTCCCTTAGACAACGTTTAAACAGTTTTGTAAGTATGGGCGCTAGTTACGGTTGAAGTTCTTTGAGTACTATAATTGGAATACCGTGATTTTCTTAAACCTTAGTTACGTGTATATCAAATTTCGAGTCTGAAAACTAAAAATTGACAGTGTTATTGCGTAGGGAAATCTACACAGACACTCAGACATACACACAGATACAAATACACGTTCACTTATATATATATATATATATATATATATATATATATTATATACACACATAGATATATACATATGTTTGTGTCTGTGTGTATATATTGAGTAAAACGATTCATACACACACATACACACAGACACACATACACGTTCTCTTATATAAATATATATATATACACATATGTATATATATATACATATGTGTATATATATATATATATATATATATATATACTTATACATATTACTATTTCTATCGCCAAGTACATTGCCATTATTTGAATATTAACAGCTTCAAATAAAGCAAGAACTAATGATTTTTTCAGCAATTCCGAACGTATTTGATAATTGTTTGAATAGAAACATACACCTTTTAATATCGCTTTTTTCTATCAATGAAATATATTCATTGTCTTTTTTACTGAATGCCGTTTAGTCTTACCCGGAATTTATTTCTGGTGGCGTTTGTTATATAGTATGTCCATTCATTTATTTTTCTACTGTTTTCTATGCCCTATTCTATCAGATTTTTTTTTGTTTATTTTATTTAATAAAAAAAATCTTGCTTTGATTCGTTTGAACAGTTCTTGATATTTCTGAAGAAAAATATAAAAGAATTACTTCACTGGACTTTTCCTAAAAATGCGAACAAAGGTATCTTTTTTTTCTTTTTCTTTTCTTTATAACTTTAATTAATGTATATATAACTCTACCCACAATATATTCCTTACAATTTAGTAAGTTTAAGCAAAGGAACAATGAATCTATTTTTAATTTTTTCTTTGAAAGCATTTCCTGTGATTTTTCTGGTCATTGCTTTGAGCAAATATACTATTTACAATTACACCATTGCTCAAGAGTTCAATCCCCAGAATAACCAATGTTCTGTATTATTATAATGCTCTCCTGACCACTCAGAAATTCTTGCTTACATGCTAGCGAGCGATTTGTCTTCGAGAATCTGGGGATTCCATCATTTAAAAACGAATAACATGTTAATATATATATATATATATATATATATATATATATATATATATATAGAGAGAGAGAGAGAGAGAGAGAGATAGATAGATAGATAGATAGATGTATAGGTGTGTACTAGCAAAAGTACCCGTCGTTAATTGGGTTCAAAAACAACCTACAGAATGGATTCTGATTTATGAAAGTATGATAGGTCATGAAAAGGAACGGTTTTAAAGAGATAGCTTCGAATTAGGGGGTATCAAAAACAAAGTAAAATATGACGAAAGTAAAAATAAAATATATAAACCCCATAATTTAATATACCATACCTGTTAACACTGAAACAGTTATCACAATATTCTGTGGATCTATATTAAAACACCCTGTGAACTTTTGTAACATATTTCTATTCTATGGAGGTCAGGCGCGAACGAACACTCCATAATTTTATTATACCATATTTCTTCAAACTGAAACATAATTATTAAGGTTACTTACGCAGATAAATATGAAAAGTCTTTATTAAAGGGTGTACCTATTTCCATTCTATGGAGACCAGGCGCGAACGCAAACCCCACAATTTTATTATACTATCCTTATATCAGTAAAAACATACTTATCAAAGTATTATTATGTACATCTATATCGAAAACGCTTGTAAACGTTTTTTTTTTTTTAAATTTTAAATGTTTTTATTTCCATACTTTGTGGACCAGGCACGAACGCAGACCTCACAATTTTAATTAACCACCGTTTTGCCAGATCAAACATACCCATTCCTGTGTTTCGATAATCTTCTATGATTATATATAATCAGTTTTTTTTAATAGTCAACCATATAGAAGCCTATTCGTGACCAGACACACACACACAAACACACAGATTCAGCTTTATATATATATATATATATATATATATATATATATATATATATATATATATATATATATATATATATATATACTAGCATAGATGCCCAGCGTTGTCCGGATGTTTGGAGGTGTGTGTTGAGCAAAGAAAAAAAAGTGGTAGTAGGAAGGCCGGCTCGAATACGCACCACGAAGGAGGAAAAGAACCTGAAAAACAGGACGTCTTTGCTGTTACGACCTCCGCCAAACCGTAAGTGACGTAGGTTAAAATTAAGGTTAGAAAATCGAAAAGAGGGAATGACTTTTCAAAATATCGGTAAAAAAAGCGACACCTCTCTGCAGAAAAGTACCTAGTTGAGGGTGAAAAAAATAATCTTTTTTATCCATTTTTGGGGGTATTTGTCGTCTGAAGGGTCAAGCTTCAAAACGATAATTATATTTTGAAAATCCGTCGCCTCTGTCAGAAGTTTTAGGCAGACATGCAAACATAAATACATTAATTTATGCATTAGTAGCTGAAATTTTCGACGCAATCCGATAAAAAAGCTTTCCCTATCTCTGAATACCCTTTATGTTAAATTTAAAATGTTTAAACCAAAAATTTTCTGAATAATTTGGTAGAGACCGCACAGGTCATTTTTGTTTAAATTCAATTCCTGTTATCACCGCTTGACATATATTTTTTGTGGATCTAATTAAGTTATTAAGTTAGATACATGTCAAAGAACCTATATATAAAATTTCAATTGTTTATACCGAAAAGTAGTGGAGGAGTTTGATAGAGTTCTCAAAAGTCAAATCGTTAATCTTTGGCCCCTTAACAAACACATTTCTGGCTGAAACAGATTACTAAGGGTTCTCTTACTTCAATACTCTGTATATCAAATTTCGAGTCTGTAGACTGAAAATTGACGGAGTTATTGTGTCGGGAAATGTACATAGACACACACACATACACACCTATCCTTTCACAAAGATACTAAAAAACAATGATAGAAATGGGAGAGATTCACAAGCTACAATCTCATGCAATCTCATGCAATCTTCTTTAATATGTATATCTTGTTATTTGTGCTGTTTGTAATTATTATGGTTTTTACTCGGTTATTTTAGTCCTTATATTCAGGTTTTACTTACTTCAGGCAGTGCCATGTCGTCAGCGCTAGGTATACGTTCTTGGACAAAATGAAGCGAATGCCCCTTCTATACATGTAGGCTTCCCTTTGAAACCCCTGAATGGATAATCACGTAGGAAGGTATTGGTGTGTTCAGCCTTTACATAAAGTCACTTTGATCTATTGTGCGTAATTCCTATTTCTTTTTGTTATTTTAATGGATTCCCCATCATGGCGGAGCCTTTTAAATCCGATAATGATCGTTCACCAATCTTTATAATCATCATTATTTCTTTTTTTACATTTATCATGCATTGGGTTATATATACAAAAAGATGGAATACTGCTACCATATCTGGACAGGGGCTGCTAAAAACAACCTATCCTGCCTTGACAGAGTACAAAATAGACTTCGTTGCTTAGTGGGGGATACCTTTTTCTCTATCCTGCAACCTCTCTCCCACAGAAGAGGCGTTGCGAACCTATCCTTGTTTTGTCGATATTTCCATGGCAGGTGCTCGTCTGAACTCCAACCTCTGGCCCCCCTCGCCAATCTTTCACGAAAAACACCCGTCTAGCTGAATCCACTGTGAAATATTTCCCCCACACTATATCTGTGCCTAAATCAAAACGTGGATTCCATGAACAAAGCTTCTTTCTTAGAGCTGCACCCCTGTGGAACTCTGTTCCGTCTGCCTGCTTCCCACCTGCCTAAAAATAGTATGTTTTCAAGTTCAACGTTAACGCATTCCTAATGAACCGCCCCCTTTAGTAAACACTTCATCAAATCTTCACACTAACGTAATGTACTTGCAATAACCCTTATCCATGAGTGGCTTCCGGGCCTTGATAAGTGGTGACCACCGAGTACAATATATATATCTATATATATATATGTATATATATATATATATATATGAGTGTATATATATATATATATATATATACATGTGTGTGTAACCATGTGTTTAAATAAGCAAACATAATTACCCCCCCCCCCCAGAAAAAAATAAATAAATAAAGTACGGACAAATAATTGACAATCCTAACATAATAGTTCCAGACACCGATCGTATACATTGTAAACTGGGAAACATATAATATACTTAATCTAAAATGTAAAAGAAAAATGGAAGTAAATGTATATGAAATTAACTGTTTAGATTAAATAGAAATATATACACTACTTAGCCCACAGTTTTTGGTGAAAAATCACACACCTTACTTAAATAATAAATCTTACCTTAGATTAAATTCACCATGTGTTTCTTTTTAGTAATATTTCTGAAATAGTATTGGACAGACTTATACCAGTTTTATTATCTCAAAGCAAACATAATCTTTTGGTTTCTTCTTGGGAGGTGATAGATTGGTGTCAGCGAATTCCTAAATACTAAAACATGCAATTCATTATGTTTTATATTATCTAACTATAAATTATTAACTATTTCAGAAAGCACTAAAATAAGGGAGAAATGAGACATATGGAACCTGATTAGAAATAAAGATTTAAAAAAAAAACTAGAGAGAAAAAAAACTTAATTAGATATACTAATGAATAATGCACAGTATGGTGTAATCCTCTTTACAGTGAACATATACGGCATAATTTCCCTAAAAACTTTACACACTCATTTACAGGCAAGAGATCAAGTAAAACAATTAATTAGAAGAAAGTTAAAATTACGTACTCCAAGGTTATACTAATAAATGTAAAATAAACAAAATAGGTGAAGATAATTCTGAGAGAAAATATAACTGTAGAATCGTAGAGAATTGTATAATTTCTGAAATTGTACAGTAACGGGGGATAATAGTAGATAATAGTACGGGGATAATAGTAAAAAGATGTATCTAAACAGAATTGAGTACTTATTTGAGGACAGAAACTGAAACGACGTAGTATCACGCAAATGTGGATCAGCGAACGATTTAAATCGGGACTAAGACAACGATAGAAATAATGACTAAACAAAATTAATTATAAATGTAATAAGAAGAACACAACTGAATTCAGTTCGGAAACTACGTCAGAATAGAAAAGAATTTGAATTTAATGGGCAATAGAAGATAAAGCTAGGAAGTATGAATCGAGTAAATAAAAAAATGTAACCTATGTTTGCTTGAAGCATACTACCTAGTGAATTCTAAAGATAATTTTTTAAAACAAAAAGTATATGTTATACAAAACTGTATGAATTGAAATGAATTTATGTTATCGCACTTAAAATCTGATATAATTGAATTGAAAAATTGAAAGAATTAAAGAATATTTTAAGAGTGGGATATAAGTTTAAAAAACATGTTAACTTTAATATTAAGATTTTTAAAATTCAATAAATATTATTAGACTATAAATTTAACATATGGAAACAAAATAACTATGACATTGATAGGAGTGATTTTTATTTTTTATTTAACCTTATGAGCAATAAATAACAACCGAGTAATATTAGTAAGAACAACAAAAAAGAAGGATTTACGTGGAAATAAAATTAATCAAAATATAAAGAAAATAATTAAGTGAAAAATTGAACAGAGATTTTTATTAAGAATGCAATGTAAGAACTAAAATCAAAACACTATAATATGAATGCATAAAGTTTCAGTAAATTGATAAATTAAGAAAAATTACAAAATAGAGTTATCTCCCTTACAACGTAAAGATACATCGACTGTTAATGCAGAGGAAGATTAAAATAAAAATACATTGATAATGATGAAAAGTAAAAAAATAAATAAATAAATAATAAGAATGATTGAGAAAGCCAGTAGGGGATGAATATACATTTTTACTTACACTATTAATTACCAATTTAATTAGTGTTCCTTGTTAAGCAACATTAGATCGCTACATCTATACAAAGTTTATACGAAACTATCCTTGATTAATCCATGGCATAATAGGGGGAATTGCAACGGTTTTTTCCTTGTCATGCTGAAAAAGTAATATTTTCTCTTCCCTTGTCCTGCATGGAATTCTTTAACGAATAGTGCTATCGTTTTTCCACAAAATGTCTAACTTCCTTGTGAATAGTAAAAACAACTTTTTAAAATATTACACCCAGAAACGTTACGACCAACGAAAACCATTATTACTAGGTCTTTCTCTCCAACATCACGGGTCTACCTTCCAACCATACAGAGGTTCAAATCCAATTACCTGTGATCAAACCTTACATATTATTCTTTTGTGAAATTGCCAATGGCTCCACTACTTCATTAGTCGATATATCGATCAAAAGGTTATGCATCCTCAGCTTTCTAACATTAAGTTAATGAACGCCACATACATGAAATATCTGCCTACATCAACCCTACCGACCTTAAGCTACTGAATCTAATTAAACCCTATGCTTGGCCTTTCGGGACAAAATATTAAATCTAGATATGGAGCTACAAAATTGCCATCCCTACCCCACATAACCACATCATCATTTCCCATATTACCTGGTTGGATGACACACCCCTACTTTGAACACTCACTTTTGATCTAGGACCACTTGCACTCTTAGAATTATCATCTCTTTCTCCTTCATCGACATATTTATTTGCACAAGAGTTACTTGATTCAGAACATATATCTGATACACATTCGCTTTTGTTTGAATCAGAATTTTTCACTTCATCCAAAGTTTGTGGCACCGTGAACTTCTTTGTCTCGCTATTTTACCTGTCGAATTGCTTGGTCCGTTACTAGCTGACCTGCTGGCGACTTTACTCTAAAAAACAACTCACAACTTCGCCAAAATAAAGAAAACAATCTGCAAAACGTTAGGTTTGCGCTAAATTGAGGATAAGTAGCGCTTGGGTAGTTATTTTTTAGCTCCCTGACAACACAAAAGCACGTGATCGGAAAAATATCGGTTTAGCGGTAATTCGGTATATAACATTTTCGGAAATAACCGGTATATCGATATATCTGTCTGGTAGGGTTAAGATTGCTTCCCTTGCGCCAGGGAAAGTTGCAAAAGAAGATGTAAAATTACACCGCATGCGCTCTCGTGTTGTATATCGAATCAAACTGACCAAATCGCGATTGCCTATGTCTCGGCTAAGATTTACGTTTGTCATGAACCAACGTTCACAATGTTGATTGGCTGGCCTACTCAAATAAAGCGGATTATAAATGAAGGTCCTGGGATAATTATCCCTAACCTATGATCTAAACAAGCTTTTTGATGAAGACTCTCGGGTACAATGCCCAATTTGCAATTCTTCTCGACTTTTTCTTCTGCCGTTCTTCTGTTAACGTTCCGCTAATAGATTGCGACTTTGTAATCACAATTGCATATATATATATATATATATATATATATATATATATATATATATATATATATATATATATATATATATATATATATATATGAGAGTGAAGGAAGGAAAATGTTTGCCAATTTTTCGGTAGTTATCGTCAGAGACGTGGAGAATAAAAATGACACAGTGAAAATAGGTCGCCTCTGTCGAAAGTTGTAAGCATACACGACGATGATTGAAACGTCTTGTCAGACAATTTCCACTCCCTCAAACAAATGCTTTTTTGTATCTTTAGTCTTACCGGCGAATTCACACGCTCAAGCAGACAGGACACTGAAGACGGCTATTGATATACACATATATATGCAAAAATGCAGACACACATAGGCATACACATATATCCACAAACATATATACATATACACATATATGCATACATTATATATGATACACATATATACACACATGCATATATACACAAATACATACACATATATACACACATATATACAAATACAAACAAACATATACATATGCACATACAAACAGGTACACATATATGCACACACACATAACCATACATTTGCCTACATATACATGCATATAAAGGCACTATATATACATATAAACATACATACACATGTGCATACATATACACATATATACATACACCCACGAACATATATATACATATATACACACAAACACACATAAACATATATACATACATATATACATACATATACCCACATATATATATACATACACATGTACATATATAAACGTACATACACATATACATACATACATACATACACACAGATACATATAATGATGGGAGATCAATTATTACATGCTTCCAGCATTTTAAGCCTATACGCGTGACAACTTTTCCATTGCTACAGGAATATTTTTTATAGACAAATGCCTGAGGGAGTATCTATACAAAGATGATGTTACGGAATTTTAGCTTTGTACGACAGCTAAATATCTCTCGTTGTTGAGATCCAGCAATAAACAAGAGCAATATCACCAGCAACAAGTTAAACTGCAGATCAGCTTAATACGTGTACTTGTCTCTCCCTTTATGTTTTTTTAAAACAGAAATTTGCTTCTCCTAGAAATATTGCCTTCGCCACGGCTTACGAGAGCCCTCTCCACCTACATACACATGGAAATAAACATGCATGCACACATACATGCATATACACAGAGTGCCATCAAACATGTATATGCATGTACAGACACATAAAAATATACACCCATACAGTCTCACATAGAGGCATGTAGTTACATATACATGTAAAATACACATGAAGGAGCATTCCAAAAGTCATATGTCCTCAATAATCAGTATGAAGATGATCGGTACAATTCAATGAGTTAGCCATTTTAAAAAAAATCCAAAACAAACAATGTGTACGAGAGACAGTCACTCGGTGAAGAGTTTGTGCAACTTTACAAAGGAATGGACGTAGGAATCAGACAGAAATAAAGTCCAACAGATCAGCACTAACACGCATGGACTTTTTTTTAATAAAATATTTTACACAAAATCTCACGTTCCGAGGACAGACAATGGTGACGATCTTCACACATGACTTTACAACTAAATATACATAGAAATCAGAAGAAAAATCCAAATACAACAGATCAGCTTTTTGAAACGACTGGAGCTTTTTTATTGGCATACATACATATATACATACATGTACTTAAACAGAGATGTTAGATTTATATTATAGATTAATCTGGGTGGTCTGTGTCCCAGATTTTTTAGGTGTGCGTTGAGCAAAAAAAAAAAATAGTGGGCAGGCAGGCTTGAACCGGCACTCGAAGGAAGAGAAAAACGTGAAAAAAAGTCTCATTTTTGCCGTTGCGTCACTTACGAAACAATAACCGGTGAAGGTTTTAATTAAGGCTAGTAAATCGAAATGAGGGGATGACTTTCGAAAATATCGGCGGAAAAACGAGCTTCTCTGTAGATAATGCCCAGGTGACGATGAAGAATTAATATTTTTACCTAATTTTGTGGTATATATCGTCAAAAGTTCGAGCTTAAAAAGATAACACTCTCGTGAAGATCCGTCGGGAGTTTTAGGCAGAAATACGTACATACACACATACATACATACATACATACATACATACATACATACATACATACATGCATTTAAACAGACAGGTTGAATTTGTATCATCGGTGTCTTACGGGGATCAAATTTATGGTGCTATCATGAAAACCATACACAAAAAATGAATCGTCTGCTGTAACAACTGCTAACAACTTTCCTCACACTATAGCTATGTCCTAACCCATACGAAAATTCTACGAGTAGAGCTGCTCTCCTAGAGGTGTAAGTGTGTAGAAAACATAAACATATCCAAGTCTAATATGGATTAAAACTTGTTGCGTACTGCATTTAAATATTCTGGGGTCGTTTGTCTCCTACTTACCAAACCTATACTCCTAATCCTTATGTGGCTTCCAGCCTTGATGAGTGATGACATCTTTATTAAAATATATATATGTATATATATGTAAACATATATATGCATATATATGCATATATATATATATATATAACTACTTAATTTACTCACATAAAATTAATATAACTACTTCATTTATTCGCATAAATTTAATATATGAAAGTATAGATTTATGCGTAAACTTTAAGTATTTACTTCAAAAGTGCACAATGCGTAGGTAGAGCTAGTTAGTACCTTATAAAATGTATATGGCGATTAAGCTACACTGAATATTCCGCGTTTCATCCCCTCTAGGATTCTTCAGGCTTATGCGCGAATTCTGTGGTTGTTTGTCGTTTTTATATGCTCATCTTCTATTGAGCTTTCTAGTCTCCACCGCACCCTTCCTATCAGCCAATGCACATGCATTTATCGGACAAAGACCTATTTGTCCTCTGGTTTACCTGCTCCTTCGTGTGTGCTCTAGTTAGCCTGGCTATTTAGTTTGTTTATCTGTTTTAAATCTAGGTTAGTGTTTTTTGTGTTAGTTTATATATAAATATATATTTATATATATATATATATATATATATATGTATATATAGATATACATATATATATATGTGTGTGTGTGTGTGTGTACATACCTATATGCGCATTTATACATATATATATATATACATATACATATATGTGTGATCTGTTACTTACATATATGTGTGATCTGTTATGTATATTCATGTTTATTTTATTTATTTTTTATTTATTTTCTATTGTTTTTGTTAGTTTTAAAACTATTTTGTATCGCTATCCTAGAGTAAATTTTATCTTGTGAACGCAGTTGTTTCCTATTTCTCTTCTACAGTCTAATAGATGTTTGGGTTCTTTAAAGTACAGGATAACAACTTTCTCATGAAGGCATAATCTACATGGGTCGTCTAGGTCCCTACACGTGGTAGCTTGTCTTATTATTTTCCATTCGACTACCGGCGAATGTCTGCTTTCCCTGAGTTCCCAGTATTTATTCGCTAGTGTTGTTTTCATTCGGTGTTTTTTTTTTTTTTGAATGTACTATTATAGTCATAATAATAAAAACGACAAACAACCACAGAATTCGCGCATAAGCCTGAAGAGCCCTAGATTGAATGAAACGCGGAATATTCAGTGTAGCGTAATCGCCATATACATTTTATACTTACTATATATATATATATATATATATATATATATATATATATATGTATGTATATATATATACACACAAAGAGATAGAGAGAGAGATAGAGAGAGAGACAGGTAGACAGATATATAGGGAGACCCGAAAGTTACTGATGGATAAGATAATGCGTAGGTTTCTTAATTTTTTATATGTTTCTTTTTTGTTTTTCAGATAATCCAGAGTACCCCTTCCAAGGTCTTCCTAGAATTGTAACGCTATCGAGGAGCGTATATTTATCGCAGAGTCGTATTTCGATTGAATGAATCAATGTCAGAACCTCGGAGAATTTCGACGAAATTCAACACAAGAAATGTCCCTCCTCCCAATGCACTAAAAGCTATGGTGTCTCGATTTTATGAAAAAGCGTCTGTATTTGACCTCCCTTAATCTGGCAGCCCCCTTACGGCAAGAAGTAATGAGAATCGTCAGAGTTTAGCAGAGAGTGTGGTCGAGTAGCCATCCAAATCAGTAAGAAGGATATCAAGTCAAATTGGGGTATGTCTATCAATGTGTTTTACGCAGGACAGGGCAACGGCGCATACGGCACGAGAACATTAAATCTGCTTCAGGACGTATCCGGCAACCGAAAAATCTCTCGTGGCTATGAGATAAATGGCCACTGCGCTCGCCAGATGCCACATTTGCAGATTTCTTCCTTTGGGGTTTCCTCGAAGAGCGGGTATACGCAAACAAACCCGCTACTATAAATGCTCTGGAAACAATATAGGGGAGGAGATAAGGGATATATGCCATGACACATTATGTGATGTGCTGGATAATCCCCTGCAGAGAGCACAAGAGTGTGAAAATAAAACTGGTAGACATTATAGTGACACCATTTTACATAACAAAAATTACACCTTGTGAAAAACACAGCCTAGATTAAGTTGTATAAGGAAAAGTAGAATACGTAGACTATGATAACTTTCTATAACTCAAAATCACGAAGAGACTCATCTATCAACATATGGAAATTAGTAAGCATAACTTAAATATTAAGGAAGATAATCAAAATTAAAACCCATCAGCTTTTTTAGGGCACCCTGTATTATAGATGGCAATATAAATTGAGGAATGCATATATTTACTTATAATTTTAGGTGTATAGATATTTATATATATATATATATATATATATATATATATATATATGTACACTTATGTAAAGAAAACGATAGAGCTATTCTCTCTCTCTCTCTCTCTCTCTCTCTATATATATATATATATATATATATATATATATATATTAAGTAATGTGATTGATAATTTAAAATTTAAAAATCAAATTATAATTAAATTAAAAATCCGTTTCATAAGAAGGAACAACAACAAAATCAAGTGTATGTACGATCGTTTCGGAAAACAATGCTTTTTATTGTGGTAGACATCAAGTTACGTACAATAATTACATATAGTTTGTAATCGGCAAGGTCTCCTCGTCAGCAAATTGTACGTAACTTGATGTCTACCACAATAAAAAACATTGTTTTCCGAAACGATCGTACAGATAATTGATTTTGTTGTTGTTCCTTCTTATGAAACGGATTTTTAATTTAATTATAATTTGATTTTTAAATTTTAAATTATCAATCACATTACTTAACATTGAATTAGCTCTAGGATATTTACCTATCGAGCTTATTATATATCTAAATTACAACGAGCACTTTCTCTTTCCTGTATTTTAATTAAACTAGTAATTTCACTGTTACATTGAAATACACTCAGCTCTTTAGACTATTGTTCTAATCTCCTTTTAATATATATATATATATATATATATATATATATATATATATATACACAAACTATGTGATATACGCACCCACGCACACACATATATATATATATATATACATAATATATATATATATATATATATATATATATATATATATTGACACACATATATATATACATTCACATTTTTCCGTATGCAAATTTATATTTATTAATATATTTATATTTGCATACGTATATATATATATATATATATATATATATATATATATATATATATATATATATATATATATGCGTGTGTTTGTGTGCGTAAATGTGTGGAGTCATTAATTTCGAGTACACACGATCCTTAATATTCTTTTGTTATCGTCGAATTCATATATAATACGAGCTACTTCTCAGATAAAATCCTATACGAATCTTTTGTTCTGAAAGTTCTTCAATATTTCCAACACCAATCATTCATTGTACTTTTTTTTATCTCTTTTTTCATTTCTTATTCTCCGGCGGCGTTTTCCGAACTTTTTCATTCAACATGCTTACAGAATCTACTGAAGACGTTTTTTTCGCAGAATGTCTTTGTTGTGTTCGCTCAACACCCCCCAACTCTATTCTATGCATTGATTCTCACTCTCTCGCTTGTCTTCTGTCTAAGAAATCTCGTAATATGTTTCCTATATGTTCCTTTTTTATCTTCTCATTACCTGCTCTTTCTCTTTTTCTTAAATGATTAGTTATTTTTTATTCCCTCATCTTCATCCTCGTTTTATGTCTCCTCTTTTTTCCTTCTATTTCTGTCTATAAAGGCTACATATCTTCCAACGACGTAACAGTACTACTCTAAACTACTCATCGAATTATCTAAAAAAATAATTTATTCTCTGTATATAAAATATCTATCATATATATATATATATATATATATATATATATATATATATATATATATATATATATATATATATATACAGTAGAGTCCAAGACGAACGGACACATTTTTTTAAGCAACATTTGTTCAAAATTTGAAAACTGGTAGAGATTATAATCCATGATTAGATACTAAAATTTGAATCATATGCAAAGGATAGAAAAATGATGATAACATTTATTTACTTTCAAAATATGCCCGTCCAAAATAAGGGGTAAAATTGAGAAAAACAATGTAAACGCTATGCTATATTCAAATTTTGGGGATTTCCTCTAAAGAATTAGTCTTACTTTGTCATTTGTAAACGTTGCATCAGCTTGTATCATGCCGATTCGCCAAAACCTTAATCGGTGAAAAAAAAAGGAGGGTGAAGCTACACAAGGAAAAGTACAGCATTATAGAGATTTCACAGAACGTGAAACGTTCCAAGAGTGTTATAGGCAGTGTTGGTAAACCCTACAATTATACTGGCAAGATAGTGTTTTTCAACCAAGCTGACCCCGCAAAACCTCGACAGGAGTGAATCGAATAATGCAGCGTATGTCATTAATGGATAGTCTTAAGTCCTGCACAGAAAAAAAATGGTTATTAATAGTAACTCATGTGTTAAGCTGACAAGATAGCCTATTCTTAGACGACTGCAAGAAATAGGACTGTATAATCGAACCCCAGGAGTGAAACCACGTGTTAGTTCGAAAAATAAGGAGAAGAGATTAGAGTTTGCGAACAGGTATGTAATTTAGACATATGAAAATTGGGCCAAAGTATTTCTCAGTGAAGCATGTTTAATTTATTTTGAAATGATTGGTAATATCAATCTAAAGACACGTATTGGTGAAAGATTAAGTGAAACATGTACCCAGAAAACTGTCATGTTTGGGATCGGAAGCGTCATGGGATGTGACATATTTTCTAGCCAAGGTACAACGCCTCTTGTCATGTTACAAAATCGTTAAAACGCGCGGATCTATAAAAAAACATTGTTCAATATAATGTTGTGCTAATTATATAGAATTCAAAGTTCGATGGGGCCCAATGCCCCATGTCACAAGACAAGGTGAAAATAAGTTACCTTAGTGAGAAAGATTTCGGAATTATGGATTTGCTACCGAGAACTCCTGACTTAAATCACCTGGAAAATCTTTGGAAGACCTTACGAGTGAACATTATTGAAATTAATCCAAATATCATGGATGGTTTGTGAGTGAAGATTCAAGAAAAATGCTCTAAAACAAGTATAGAGGATTGTCAAGAATGATTCGTTCTTGTAGTCAAAGATATGCAGCTGTCATTGAGAGCAAGGGATCATTTAATTAATATTGAATGTACGTGTATTTTTATTGTTTTCGTGTTGTATACATTGATTTTTTTCTCACTTTGTCCTTCACATTTGGATGTTCCTATTTTGAAAATAAATAAACAATTGTTATATTGTTTTCCGTTCGTCGCAAATGAATCAAATTTAAGTATGACATTATGGATGATAAAGATTACAACTTATTGAAGTTGAGCTTTTTATAGTTGTCATTTTAATAAATATTAGGTTTTAAAGTGGGGTCCCTTAGTTTTGGACGCGACTGTATATCTATAATATAAAGCTGAATAGGTGTGTGTGGCTGGTAACGAAGAGGATCCTATATGGTTGACTATTTAAAAAAAAAACTGATTACATGTAATGATAGAAGATGTATCGAGACACAGGAATGCGTATGTTTGACCTGACAGGACAGGGGTTCATAAAAATTGTTGGGTCTGCGTTCGCGCCTGGTCCACAAAGTGTGGAAATAAAAAAAGTAAGAATTAAAAAAAAAAAAAACGTTTAAAGTGTTTTGATATCGATGAACATAATAATACTCTGAGAAGTATGTTTAACTTAAATAGGGAGAGTATAATAAAATTGTGGGGTCAGCGTTCGCGCCTGGCCTCCATAAAATGGAAATAGGCACACACTTTAATAAAGGCTTTTCATATCTATCTGCGTAAGTATACTTTGATAATTATGTTTTAGTTTAAAGAAATATGGTATAATAAAAATATGGGGTGTTCGTTCTTGCCTGACCCCCCATAAAATGGAAATATGCTACAAAGTTTAACAAGGTTTTTTTTAATATAGATCCACAGAATAATGTGATAAGTGTTTCAGTATGAACAGGTATGGTATAATAAAGTATGGGGTTTATCTATTTTATTTTTACTTTCATAATATTTTGCTTTGGTTTTGAAAACACCAAATTCAAAACCCTTCCTTTTCATAACCTATCATACTTTCATAAATCATTTTCTTTAGGCTGTTTTTAAATCCAGTCAACGGCGGGTACTTTTGCTAGTATAATTTTTTTTTACTAAAATAAATAGACACCTACAGACACTAGTGTTTCATCCTTTCGGGAATCTCCAGTACAGGGTGTCACGATTAATATCAGCCGAATGATTTGTACTCCCCGCAACACGAGAAATATCTTGCTCGATTAGCGGAGACCTAATCCATTCGACTACCATCAACTGCGTGAAATAACTTGTAATTTAAACATCTTAATTTTAAATGTTCATTTATGTCAGTCAGACAGTGATCTAAACGGTATACGATGATCCATTCATATATATATATATATATATATATATATATATACTAATTCGATTCTGGTAGAGGAAGCATGTGATAAAGCAGACCACAAAACAGTAATAAAAGCATAAACTGCTCTACAGTAGTTTTGAGAACTATTTGCAGATTTTTTTACCATTGCTTATGTACTCATTAAATATGTATGCGTTTATATATATATATATATATATATATATATATATATATATATATACATATATATATATATATATATATATATACACATATATGGGGGTTTGGGATGTATGTATATGTATATATATGTTTGCGTAAAAAGGTCCCATTTTATTCAACGGAAATAAAACTGTACTCCTTTTTGTTCCCATCTCCCTCACTCTCTTTCTTTCTCTCCCTCTCTCTCTCTCTCTCTCTCTATATATATATATATTCATTTATTTTGCGTCTCTTCTACACAAAATCTATTACATTTCCTTCACCTTCAGTTTTGTCTTTATATCTTTAAATCATTTATCTATCTATCTATCGATCTATCTATCTATCTATCGATCTATATATATATATATATATACATATATATATTATATATATATATATATATATATATATTCATTTATTTTGCGTCTCTTCTACACAAAATCTATTACATTTCCTTCACCTTCAGTTTTGTCTTTATATCTTTAAATCATTTATCTATCTATCTATCGATCTATATATATATATATATATATATATATATACATATATATTATATATATATATATATATATATATATATATATATATATACTAGCAAATGGGCCCGTCGTTGACTGGGTTCAAAAACAGCCTGCAGAAAATGGACTCTGATTTATGAAAGTATGATAGGTTATGAAAATGAATGGGTGTAAAGAGGTAGTTTCGAATTTGGGGGTATCAAAACCAAAGTAAAATATTATGAAAGTAAAAATAAAATACATAAAGCCCAAAATTTATTACACTATACTGTTCATACGTAAACACTTATCATAATATTCTGTGGATCTATATTAAAAAACCTTGTTAAACTGTGTGACATTTTCCCATTCTATGGAGGTCAGGCGCGAACGAACACCCAATCATTTTATTATACCATATTTCTTCAAACTGAAACATAATTATCAAAGTATAATCACGCATATAAAACGTCTTTATTAAAGTGTATGCTTTTCTCCATTCTTTTTAGGTCAGGCGCGAACGCAGACCCCGCAGCTTTTTATACCATCCTTATTTAAGTTAAAACATACTTTTCAATGTATTATTATCTGCATCTATATCACAAACACTTGTAAACATTTTTTTGTTATTTTAATTTTTTTTATTTTCTATACTTTTTGGACTAGGCGCGTACGCAGACCCCACAATTTTAATGAATCTTCATTATTCCAGATCAAACATACCCATTCCTGTGTCTCGATAAATCTTCCATTATAATATCTGCCAACCATATAAGAGCCTATTCGTGAATAGACACACACAAACAAACGTTCAGCTTAATATATATATATATATATATATATATATATATATATATATATATATATATATATATATATATATATACTGAAGGAAAGAGTGAGAAAGAGAGGGACATGCTAACTAAATTTAGTCTGTCTCACTTTCTAACAATCCGGCCATTCCTCTCCATCTTTAATTTTTGTCCCCTGAATTCCTCGTACTATCAGTATCTCTCGTTCCTTTTTCCTCTTCCTCCATTTTTCTATTACAGTTTCTCAATGTCTTTACTTTTTATTTTTTTTTTATTTTTCATCTAGTATCAACTTCCCCATTGTTAGCCCCAGAGTTCGTCGAAATATTGGTTTTCTTCTTAATAAGCGATCGCTAAATAATAATAACAAAAAAAAAAAACGTACCGAGACAATATTCTCGTCTCCTTTCTGATATAAACGGATAATTCTGTTCTATTTTTTTTATTTTGTATTTAGCTCCAAAACGTTTTCTCGTTCCTGTATGTATTACTTTCCGTACATGTTACGTTGAACCATATTTTATGCTCGACCTCTGTGTCAAAATATATTTATCAGTTGATAGTACTACACTTCTCGCAAAATGTATAACCGTGGCATGAATTATGGCAGGGTATTAAGCATGATCATTTAAAGAAAAGCTTGTACATTAATTTATATCAATAAAATCTTAGAAATCAGAAAAAAAAATTCTATAGGTCAACATGTGATTTTTGTAGGATATTCATAATATCGGTGTTGAATTTTAAGGTGTCTTCAGAAGAATATGTTATATAGTTGTATATTTAATAAGTGCATGACTTTGTCTCGTCTAAACCTCGCGTACTTATTTATAAACTATTGTGGGATTCTCTTTTTTATCTCCTAGTGTAATCCATTGCGTGACCATTTTTTCATTTATTTTTAAATTTCTTTTCAAATTGATTCGTATTTAAATCGGGATATATTGGTGGGTACCGGAAGCGGGAATCTAAAAATTTGGAATATTCTAAGGTATCGGAATCGGTATCGTTATTTGAAAAATGCATGCTTATTTCCGATGCTGAAACAATTGTTTTTATTGTATATTTTATTTGATTTTGTTAAAACCAAAATCTTCCATTGCTGGTGATAATGATAAACTAATAAATATTTATTGATTTTGAAACACAAGTGAAACTTACATCGACAGATTGCCCCTCTCCAATTATATTTTTACGTTTAGGAAAATACCTGGACATTAGACATATGTTTTTTTTTACGGTAATCGAAGAAAAATACAACTATATAGTTAAATATTTAGAGATTTATAAAGTATCGGAATCGGTAATTGTATCGGAATCGTTAATTTATTGCGGAATCGGTAATTGTATCGGAATCATCGCATCACTAACATATACATTTAAAAAAAAATGGCGTACAACTTTTCTCTAAGATGTTAACATTTGGTCAGTCGGGGAAAACATACCTTGATAATTTTGGGATCTTGTTTTTAGGGTGTGAGCTCTTCAAACAATAATTTCTCTCAATGGATCGACCAGAAGTCACGATTGTATGTTCAGCATCTTTTATTCACAGAATATTTTTCCCACTTGGGAATTTGCACGCTTGTCCCTAAATTCTACATTCTATCGATATAGGCCGGACAATTTCCTCAGACTTTCCCTTTTTCGTAACGTCAATAATACACGTAAGACTTGACTCATCAGATGCAGAACAAAATTTGCAGGGATCCAATGTAAATAGTTGAGCAGCAATATGTATGTTTACATTCAAATCGAAAATCTGCATATATCTATATATTATATTTATATATATATTTATTTATTTATGACCTCCCCGACAAAACTGCCTCTGAGATGGATATATATGCTGATAACACTACACTCTATAACAGGCATGACAGGAAAACAAATGAACACATATCTAAAGAAATGGCAAAAGCACTAAAGGATGGCCTCCAATCTGTAGTGGAATGGGGACATAAATGGATGGCCACATTCAATGCTGCCAAGACTAAACTGGTTTCCTTCAATAACTACAAGAAACCTTCCCTGCCACCAATAACAATGGCCAGTGACTCCCGGTCTGAGAGTGCATCTTTCAAACTGCTTGGCCTAACGTTCACAGGAAACATGAGCTGAAACAATTATATTGAAAACATTGCCAGGGCCGCTGCCAAAAAGGTAGGATCTCTCTACCGTGCTAGAAATCTACTGACACCTGAAAGTGTCATGTATCTCTATAAGGCCACCATTCGCCCATGTATGGAGTAGTGTTGTCACATCTGGGCTGGTGCGTCTACTACTAGTCTCTCGCTCCTAGACAAGGTTAAAAAAAAGTGTCGCCAATCTGATAGGCCCTGAAATGGCATTTAAGCTTCAGCCTCTGTCCCATCGACGAAACGTTGCATCCCTCTTCTTGTTCTACAAGTATTTTAATGGTGAATGCTCTGGCGAACTGCAGACACCTGTGCTCCCACGACGCAGACACCCTCGACAAACCCGTCAGGCAGCTAAATCCCACCCCCACACAGTAGAGACCCCTAGATGTAAAAGATCTTTCTACTCCAGTAGTTTCTTCCCCATAACCGCTAGACTCTGGAATTCCATTCCAGGATCCTGCTTCCCTAACTGTACTGACATGCAGAAGTTCAAGTGCAACGTGAACCGACATATTGCTGCCCAAATCTCTACATAGTGCCACAGTAGTTGCTGACCCTGATAGTAGCCCCCTACACCAGAGTGGCAATGTGCCTTGTTTGGGGTGAAAATTTAATAGAAAAAAAAAGTAAAATCGCGGAGAATGGAAACATGATTCCAAAGTCAATCAGTTCGAGAGAGAGAAAAAACACGATTTGAGTAAAAGCTTTTCTGGAATCTATGCATCTTTCGCGTTTGCTGGTGTCAGATTAATCGAAAGCATTTACATCGAAAGAGATAAAAGGGTGTGGAGTTCGTCGGAGCATCATATATTAAATACTTGTAAAATAAGTTCAAGGGTGCAACTATTCGTCGATGAGACAAAGATGGCTCTCAATTGACAGTGCGACCTTTTTTTGTAAAGTAGGGCACCAACTGAAAAGATAAATTTATGTATGTAAAAAAAAATGACGGGGTCATATAAGCAGAATATTGATTTGAAGAAAAACATATTTGAAATTGTATAACGCAAGATGATTTTACAAATATTAGACTTGAATATTCGTGGTAAAACTATTCATTCGTTATGATAATTTAAAATACAATAAAGGTTAGTTAATTTATAGTAAGAATATGTAGTGTTAGTGTATTTTTCATACTGTATATGTGCATAAAACTCCAGAATATTAATTACATGCATTTATATAAGCGTGTCCTATAATATACCACTTGTGCCCTCTCGACATATGCACTGCTGACTTAGCCGACACGCACTAACATCCAAAATATCAATATTAAATTATTGAGATGACTTAAAGTATACCACAGTAATAATTTCATTCCCTCGGAGTTCATAATTCTGGAAGTTCTGGTTTTTTTTGTTGTTGTTTTTTGGCTTTCAGGACTGTACTAATATTCTAATTATAAATGTATTGTGAACAGATACGTCGCTACACAACCCCTATAATAGCTTCATATACAGCATGCGACATATTAGTTAAATAGTAGCTAACTACGTTTAAATTGAAAACACAGCTTGCTTGAAGTGGAAAACAGAGATATATAACTATATACACGGCATACAGTAAAATAATTAAATAAAATTTGATAATTGTACTATAATGTAAAGACGGGTGATGCTTATTTTACGATATACGAAGTCTCTCTCCCTCTCTCTCTCACTCACTATCTTTCTTTTTCTCTCTCTCTCTCTCTCTCTCTCTCTGTAGATATATTCATATCCATGTGTGAGTATGGAAGCTTTGTGTAAGTTACACTAGCATATGGCAAAAATAGGAAATTAATACAACATATTCATCGAATAATAGAACGCTATATTCAATTTTTCCACCAAATAATGCATTTTTACTTTGCTTCTGCAATCGAACGTAAGCCCACATCTGTTTTATATGCATATACATAAATACTAATATATATTATATATATATATATATATATATATATATATATATATATATATATATATATATATATATATATATGCGCGCGCAAACGCACACACACATACGCACACACATATATATACTTGTCTGTTTATATAAATATATATATATAAGATTTGATATATATATATATATATATATATATATATATATATATGAATTATATATAATGTATACATATGCGCGCACACACACAGATATATATATAAATATATATATAAATATATATATATATATATATATAGTTGTTCTTTTATTTATAAACGCTAAGCGGTGAGAATGAACTCGGCGCTTATCTCCCCTCTTTTCTCTTTTCTCGGCCATTGCCCCTATTAATAATTCATCATCTCCATTCTAACTTATCTCCTCGCTGATCTCCTGATATAATTCTTAGTTATTCCTAGTCCGCCATCTTTTCCCCCTCTTTTCTTCCGATGACATAAAAATTCCCCTGCATCCCCGCCTTTTATACAATTCTGTTTGTTTCTTTTTTCCTCATCTCTCATTTTCGTTTTTCGGCCACATTTGTTTCCGAGATACGCATGCGCATTGAGCAAGCATTAGTGAAAAACACACAGCCACCCATACACGCACACTCACATGTACACATCGATACTCATGCACATATACGCGCACGCACTCTTGGGCTCCAACGTCTCATCTGATTCTCCGGCTCATAAATTATTTCTTTCTAGTCATCCTTCCTTTTTCTTCCTCATTGTATTTTTGTATTTTTACATTTTTCTATAAGTGTTTTGCTAAATGTATTCGTTGTGATTTTTTTCTTGGTTCAGATTATTTCCATTTCTGCTTCAACCTTTGGTTTTCTAATAGCGTAAACTTCCTGAAACCATGTGTGAGTATCTGATCCCATTCGGCTGACGCTTACTGTAATACCGATTATCATTTTCTTCAATTTGGCGAGAGTGCATACTCCTGCATTCAAGACATTCAATCGATATCTCATTTATTTCAATGGAAATATTTTTTAGGGTCTGACCGTTCCTTTAAATGCAATTGTTTATACGTAGCTTGCACTTGTTTTACCGAGTATGTTTTACAGGTAGTTTTGGTCCCCTGACAAAAGATGGGTGGATCAGTATATTCACGCTTTCTAAAAAGTTGTAATTTAGTTTTGTTTGACTTTACTTCGCGATAACTATTGAGTGTACCCCAAGGGCTAATAAAAAACTACATTTTTGGGACGTTTTTTATTATATTTGTCCAAAATTTTCTGTGTACGTCTATTTAGCAGTTTTGCATGGTGCTGAACTCCAATTTGAATATACAAAGCCTTGGAGACATTTAGTGATAAATGGGAACGGGCAAACGATGGACTTAGTCATGCCTTTTTTCTTTTGCATTATGCAAAACTCAAATGTACATGAGTTAAGTCTAAAAATGAACCGTTTGTTAATTTTGACCAGGGTTTGACGTACCCAGGGGACTTTTGGGGCTAAATGTGAGGTGGGATGCTAAACTTAGTCATGTGTTCATGCCTCGTTCACTATGCATCAGGGGTATCATGCATGCTTAAATGGTTTTAATTATTTCTTAGAAGTCCGATCTTGTGTGTAATCACGAGAATGATAAAGATATTCGTAAAATTTCAGTCTCTTTTCATATCGTACTTAAGTTCTTAGAATTTCGTTATCTTTTCAATCTAAGCTCTGTTACACGTAGCGAACAATAACGTATACTTCGGCTGATTCTTTCTCCTTCTTGTCCCATAAAACTATGTTAAATTTTATAGCTCCGTTTTTAGGTACATAGTGCGAAGTTATAGCGGACAGTGTATGTCTTATACCTAAACGAACACTCAGCAAAAAGTTGCCAAAATTCTGCTACATTGGACAGCCAACTTTTACAGATAGTCGTATGGAAATACTAACTTACATGATATCGCATTGTATAGTAACTTTCCTCAAACAAATCCTTATAGCAAAATGCGAGTCGGACTCCCTCTCTACTTGTGTGTTGCAGGACCTATACTAGTTATCATTGCGATACGTCTCAAATTACAAATTTTACAAAACTGAAAAGTCACGACAGTTGATATATTTTATTTACTTTCTCTTTGGTAAATTTTATTTGATATTAGTTTTTAACACATCTCCAAACTATACTGCACCATTACACGATTAACATGTTGTGTATTTTCGAATCTGTTTATTCTCATCACATAAAACTTATTAAAAAAAATTAAACCCAGTTATATATGTAAAGAGTGGTTCATAATGCATTAGCCGATTAGATACAATATAAAAACACTTGGCATCGAAAACATTTTTAAAAACTATCAACGTTTACATTTTCCTCCTGGCTTTGTGTTAACCAGAATTCTTTGTGGAGCAATACACTATGTAACAGGACCAGGATACGCTTTTGTAAGCTGTATGTAAATAGCGCGGTGGTGTGTGACACTACGTCACAGCAAATAAAAAAGATGTAACGACGAAAAACGTGTGCGCAGACCGATGATCATAGAAACAGGTGGGTTACGTAGCAGCTGGGGCGAAAATCACGCGTGGCCGGAGAAAGAACGTAATAGTAATTTGTTTTTGTAAAAAAAAAAACTAGTATAGCAAGTTGAAGTTGTTCTTGTTCCTTGCTTTTTCTCCTTTGCGATGGACTCCACAAGTTATTAACACGTGTGTACACGTGCGTCCTCCGTTACAAATTAAGAATAAAGATTCTTTTCATATCTCAGTTTGTTATCCTTATAACCGCATAATTAGTCAGTGCCGGGTAATTTGTTGGCATATCTGTGGTGTGGCACTTATCACAATCTCTTCTGTCGTCGATCGTGTACTTATATTTTGCCCCAAATTAAACTTGTTCACGCTGTCATCAAAGCTTCCGATTCGCTTTCATCTGTGCAAAATACCTGCACAAATAGTAAACAGGATGACTTCCCATTAGCTTATTGCAATTATTAACCCTTCTTCGACAAATATAACTAGAAAAATAAGCTAAACTTTTTTTCTGTAGAAATTATTCAATACTGGAAATATTTCTACACTAATAGCTTCTTTCGTTATAACACACATCTTGTAATTTCTCCTTTGCTCACATTTCTCATGGCAGAACGAAGATGCAAAAATTTAAATGAAAAATCCACCACTATCTTTTTGGACAAAACCCCAAGTAGCATCAATACTCCGTAATAATTTAGCTTATTTGTCTGTGAAGCCTATTTGTTGAAGTAATATTAGACCTTGAAAAATGAAGAAAAGCTAAAACAACAACAGAAAATAAAATAAAAAAAGACGGTGTTAATATTTTTTTGTATATTTAAAAATACAATTCAACTACATATTTCAGTTGTTTACGGATGATTGTATTATGTTCGCAATGTCAAGGAGCAACTTTAATAGAAAAAAAAATGGATTCAGCATCGATATCCGGCACAATTATTCTGGAACATATTTCTCCCCACACGCATGTTATACATTCATGCAGACTTTTGTAGTTTTTTTTTAATACTTTTTTCTAGCAAAAAAATCACATTTTTAATACTATTCTGTAGTAAAAAAAACATCAGATATCCGAAGGGTTTCGCTTGACTTCCCATTAGTAGCTTTCCATATCTCAATCTATATTATTATATAAAAGTCTTAAAAAATAAAATAAAGTTATTGTCATCTGGAGTTAGTGTTCCTTGATAGAGCATTCGACGGCTGATCGAATAATCATTTGTGCAATCTCGGTTGTATCTTTTATTATTAATGAGTTCAATTTATGATAAAAGAAGAGCAACGATTTAAAATCACAGCAACTTATTTCTTATTTAACTGGAATTCTTTTTTGAGATGAGTGTTATTTATTATTTTTTTATTTATTGCGGACTACTACCCTAATCTTTTTTAAGTTGTTGTTTCACGACGTTTTGGCCAAGGATTACTCTGGGCTTCGTCAAGTGGTAACGGTTACCACCCGAGTTATAATTATTAGGTTTAATTTTTACGTTTTATTTATATTTTAGAAAGTTATACCTCGAAGAATAGAATAGTCAATAGATCATTCATTCTATAATAATACATACGGAATCTGCATGAATTAACTTAGCATTTGATACGGTATTTTTAAACGGTCGTCATGCTAATAAAAACTAAAAGTTAAAAAAAACACTACTTCTTAGACGTTTATATCAACCTATTTTCTACACAAAATACAATATTTGAAGAATATAAAACAATTTTAATAGGTCGGAATAATTACTTTCATATTTGAATATAAGATATGGCCAAGCAAATAAATTAATTTTCGAGATTAATGTGTATGCCGGTTTATTTTATTTAAGGTAAAACACCTTATTTTACTTCTGGACATAAAGACAGAACAGATATTCCATTTTTCTCTGTATTGTTATCTTACATACTTATTTTTCTGTCTCTTATTATAGAACACCGCCTTTATCTATTTACAGTACCTACAAAAAGAAATGCAAATTTAAGCTAATTTTAATGTAACAGATTAAACACCCTATACCCCATTTGATTCGCCTTTTATTCCTCTATAATTTTATCTGTTCATACTTGATTATTAATTAAAATATTCTAGTGTTCACGCCAATTTAAAAAAAAAAATAAAGTCCGCAGCAAAAAATTCTCTTACAACCAGCTTAAATTATCGACACTTAATCAATGTAAAATATCCACCAACATGAAAAAAAGAATATCTAACTGTAATTGTTGTCGTTCCAGGTTATACAACGCAACATTTAGTCCATACGCCATGACTTTCTCTTAGTGATCGTCCGGAACTCATTAATCTCGACCTTTCTGGTTTAGCCAATCGAGAAATCGGCCGCAGATTTAAATGCTACAAGCAAAACGGTATAAATGAGACTGAGCAAAATCACCAAAAACACCGGCCGTGTTCGTGATGCCCCTAAATCTGGCCGTTTTAGAGTTACTTCAAATTTGGAAGACAATGCTATAAAGATCCGCAGCAAACGAAACAGATTTGAAACGGCCCCCCAAACCCAACAACAGTGCAATCTTGTTAAAATTTCCTCTTTCTACTTACAAGAACAGATTAAAGGAATTTAATTTGTGGTGATAAGTTGTAAGACGCAAGCCAATGATGTCTGTAAAGAACAGAAAGCGCTGTCTAGACTTCGAAAAAATATAAAGTTATTTTTTTTTAATTGACGTGAACGCTAGAATATTTCAATAACAAGTCAAAAGTCAAGGTAAAATTATAGAAGAATATTAAATTCAGCGTAAATTTGCAGTTTTTGAAAAACTTACAAGTGCGGAATTCCTATTGGCCGCCTGTGTATCTGTCCTATGTTTTCTTCCATTTTATCTCTCTGCTCTATTTTTTATGTCTCTCTTTTTATCTCTTTCGCTTACACCTCTCTATCTTTAACCGTTTTTTATTGGATTTTCGACCGAAATATGGTAGAGTGCCACTTTTATAAAGGGGGATACATTTTCTCTATGATCCTCCTCCGTTCGCTCGCTGCAATCTATCTCGGTTTACATCGTTCCTTTTTCTTTTTCTCTCGCTCCACTTTTCTCTGTTTCTTTCGCTATTTCATTTGCTTATAAGAATTACAACCTACCCGATATCTCTTTTAATATATATTTTAAAAAATAAAATTCCAATGACTGTGAATTTAGGTGTATTTAACGCGAATTGTTTTGCTTTGACCTCATGCAAATGAAGCTCAATTACGTAACGAGTACAGCTGTCGCTCTCTGTCTGTTTGTCTGCATCACACACTCTCTCTCTCTCTCATTCATAATCCTTTATTTATAATTCGCTTACTTTCTTATTACACCTCTATATTTAGCCTTCTACTTGCATCTTTTTTCTCGTCTCTACTCTCATTATTCTTCCTTTGTCTCTTACTTTCTATCTCCCAGTCTTGTCATTGTCTTCTGGAAGCCATTCCACCAAATTCCTGTTTTTATTTACTGCACTTATTGCGACCTGTATTACTTGGCTTGTCGCCCTGTTGGTGTACTTGATATGTTCCCACGTGTGTTCCTGCACCCAACTTGTTTCGGTGCGAAAATTTACTGTCATCAAAAAAACGACTTGAGTGTTGCGCATTAAGTCGGGATACTTCGTTAACGTCTTTATCAAATCGCGATGGCGCGAATGTCAAAGCAAAACGGCGAATTTAGTCATTGGATCCTGTCATGATTGTAATCACAGTTCATTCAAGATATTTTTGTAGTTCAAGTCAAGCTAATACACATATTGTTTGGTCAGTTGCAAATAGATTTTAACACGGTGAATTAGAGGTAAGCACCCCAGGAATCACTAATCTAGTTTCCTTATTATGAATGTTCTGTTATTTCGAAGATCCGTCTCAGTGTGTGTATATATATATATATATATATATATATATATATATATAAATTACAATTAAATTTTAAATTTACCAAAATGATCCAAAATAGTAAAAATAAAGTATATTATAAATATTAAAGAATTAATATTTATAAAGTAATCCCAACCAGATGTAAAAACTCGATAAAACCAAATAGGGGGCAGACCGTATAATAAGAGCAAATAGTTCATAAAACATGTTAAAAAAAAACCTTTGAAAAGAGTTAAAAGCATGTTTAATCTGAAAAGAGAGCACTTACTAAGTAGATAGTCCTTAATCCGCGGTGTTCCGAAGAAATACTTTCCTTCTAATAAAAGGGTAGGAATTAGCAAAATGCCGGATCGGATTTTGCATATAAAAGTATTTGATGAAATGCAAGTGCATGCGAAATATCTTGATAACAAAAAGATCTTTGACTTACTTGCAGTTTCATCAAATACTTTTGTGTGCAAAATCCTATCCCGAATTTTGCTAATTCCTACCCTCTTATGAGAAGGAAAGTATTTCTTAAAAACTCCGAGGATTAAGGACTATCCACTTATTAAGTGTTTCCTTTTCAGATTTAATGTTTCTTACTCGTTTTCGAAGTGTTTTGAACATGTTTTATTAACTATTTGCTCATATATATGTATATATATATATATATATATATATATATATATATATATGTATATATATGTGTGCATATATATGTATATATGATAATATGCATGTATATATACATGTATCTACATTTACATTTATATATTTTTATATATGTATTTATATATATATTTGTTATATATATATATATATATATTTATATATTAATATAAATGCATGTGTGTAAATATATATATATACATATATATATATATATATATATATATATATATATATATATATATATATATATATATATATGTGCCTACGTACTAAAAACACAATAAAAATGTTAAAAAATGTATTAATTGTTGAAACATTAAATGAAAACCGTGTTGTATTTCCTGTGTCTTTATATTTATTTTCGTATTTCATTTGAATATTACATATCACAATGCTTTATTTGGAATACTTAGAATTGTCCATGTAATATTTATAACAAATATTTATATTTTTCATCTATTTTTAAATGTATAAATACTAATTATTCCTTTATACCTGCAGATTGTTTTTCTGCGTACGCAATCATCGGTATAGGATGGCGTTTCCTGCCGATCAGGAGATTGGAACCCCACAATGATGTAAGCATTGACTCTATTTTCACTTACAGGTCATCAAGCTATACACAGTACATGCGCCCGTTATATATATATATATATATATATATATATATATATATATATATATATATATATATATATATATATATATGTTTTTGATTTGCGATTCAATTATTTATACGAAAATGCATTTATACTTATACGTGCGTTGGTTATATTTTTCTTTTTTTTATATTTAGCCAGGCTTTTATCACATGTCAGTGGATGATTATATTTTAAAAACAACATATATAAGTATATATATATATATAAATATATATGTGTGTGTGTGGTTGTGAGTGTGTTTGTGAGTGTGTTTATGTCTGTGCATAAAATATGCATCTTTTTACAGTATTTCTGCGTAATTCTACTTTCGTGTGGGGAAAATATTACTATTTAATTTAGTTTAAATTAATTTAAATCGCGACAAAAAGAAACGGGTTAAGAAATAACAAAAATCTATGTCACCTTTCTTCACAGATTCAACCTGAGTACATTTATCTAAGTATACACATAATGTTTTCAAACGAAACGTAATTTCCAGATTCACTGGTACCAAGAAAGGAGGCGTGTAAATCAGAAATCTATAGCATAAATTGTGTTTATCTTTTAAGATCATAAAAATTAATATGTAACTTTTTTCACATACTGTATGTTTTGAGATTAAATAAATTTAATATTCCTTTCTGAAATAAAAAAAAATGTGTACTACATTAAATTAGTTAATATGATAAAATTGCCCACTTATATCCTTAATGACAAAATATGTGATAGAACAAGCATAGATGGTATAAAACCAGAATCGGTAAATTATTTAATTACTTTGTAAAATGATTCACTTTTCCATTACATTGCGTAGCTGCTACAATATTAAAATGTTTCAATACACCGCCTCCAACCTTGATGTTATTTTTCTTTTAATTTGCCTCTCTCTTTTCACAACAGGATCGTGTTTAGCAAAGACCAACCCAAATACAAATTTCTCATACAGTATAACTAAAAAAAGGGTTCTATGAATACATTAAAATGTCTAAGAATATAGACATGTTTTTTTCTAAAAATGCTGGAGTCACCATTAAATAAGCCCGAAAATTGTTGATATGATTTAAACAGAATTCGCCAGCGCTTGATAAATCGTATCACTGCTTGAAAAAGAAAACATTAAAAATATTATTAAATATTTCTATAAATTTTATCATTAATTAAATAAAAAATTAAATATTAAAACTATACGTTGCTCTATTGACAAACCAAAATTATATTTTGACAGATATTTATTCAATCTTACTTTGAAAGGAAAAAAAACAAACAATCTATGTTTGTGTAAGAAAAAATATTTCCTTACACCTCTCTAAATTATTCATGTTTTTAAAATTATATTTTGCTACATTTTGCTAAAATTATATTTTGATATACTTTTATACAATGTAATTGTGAAACGAAAACAAAAAAAATAATTAGATGTTGCTACAGTTTATATAACCATACAGGAAAACTCGCAAATAATTCTACAAACAATCTATAAATGGTCCATGTTTTAACATTTGTTTTATTTTCACTTATAAACCACTCATTTAAAAGAACTAATATTGAAACATAAAAATTATATTCTTATAAAATACATGTTTCGCTTTTCCTATATTTTTGTGTTATTTATTTCGTTTTGTGTTTATATTTGAGGTTCACAGAACGGCCTGTAAGCACCATTTCACATTCCAAGAACTGGAGGCGGTTACTCATCTCAAGCGCCTCACAGCACTGCTATGTAGATGTGGCGAAGAGAGTAACATGTATAATGGGTTTCTTGGTGTAAATACTACTGTTTCTAAGAAGTGCAAAATTATAATAACAACCATTATGTAAACTTGAAATATTAATCGGAACATAATTATTGTAAGGTTAGTAATAACATTGACGAGAAGCGTCAAGTAGGTTTTAGTATATTCACGCGTTTGTTTTTGTAATTATACATTGCTTTTCTAGCATGAATTCTAACCAGAAAGATGCCAGGAAAGTAAATGCCAACAAAAATCATCAGATTAATATAAAATGACTAAGTGCTGCTCAACAATAGAACACTCAGTATCAATATAGTGACCATGTGAGTATTAAATAGTAATGACTATTCTGTGCTTTTTTATCTATCTAGTAAATATTGTAAAACAAAAACTTAGATATGAATCATAATATATTACACTTCAGTTCGAATTACTATCAGTATAGCTAAAGGTGCTGATTAAATAGACACTACTTAAGCGTGTATACCGGCTAGACTTTCTTGATTTCCTATACATACTTTTGCATACTTAATACAAAACAATACATATTTACCACTCAGATCTAAACACATTATCATCTCACACAAAATGGCGATAGAAATAGGCTAGTTTTGCAATTTAACTTAGGCGTTAACCAAATAAAAACAATACAGTCTGAGGCAAAAGAGACACCCATTAGATAGGGAAGACTACGTGCACAAACCACGATACCGTTTATGATAAGTCGTTTTTAATCGAAAGCCAATGTTATGCCTTTAAGCCTAATGTGTTTTGCCGGCGAGACGATTCTTGGCCTTTGTTTAAATATTTCACGGATTGCATATAAAAGGCGCAAATTCCATGTAAAAGACAGCGTAAGAAAAACGTCTATAGAGACGTTTTGCACCGTAACAATACAGGCGAGTTTTAGATTGATTGACAAGGGCCTTTTGCGGCCAATCGTAAAAGCATTATTTACGAATACGTATCTGGTTTGGAGGCGATGAACAATTGCCAAAGCAGTATTAACACGAAGATAAAAGATCGGTGATGTCTAGAATCGGTCACAGAGGGAGAGAATAGACGGCGACATTACGTATGTAAATAGGTTTATCGCAATAAAATACAAACGTTAAAATAAAGCGTCGATTTTTCTAACCGCGGCAATCTCCATAAAGGGTGTTTATGTTAACAGATGTCCACTTATACTAGCATTAAATGGTCAGATAAAAGAACCGAATGATTTTGCACAAAAAAAGCAGACTATCATTATTAAATCGTATGAAAGCGACGATTTTTTTATTGGTATTGATTCCCCAGAAATTTTTCGTATCAGAATTATTCTTAGAAATATGGATGTGAACAATGACTTGAAATTTGCCAATATTCCAAGTAAAATTGATTTTGTAGTGTCAACTGGATTCGAGATTGACACAAGAATAACTCGTGTCCTTATCAGCTTGACAATGATCACTACCAAGATAAGATAATGTAAACATTAAATATGTGTTTGCTTATAAAAGCACCTATCTTGCTCCCACTCGTCCATCAATATAAACGAGTAAACGCTAGGAAAATTAGATTAGCAGGTAGAGTGTAACTCGATCAACAAATCTTGACACTAAAATAAATGGAAACAGCATTTAGTACTAATACACCAAAGAAATTGCAAAAGATCTTTATGCAAAATTATTACAAAGAGAGGTCAAAGTGGACACAAGGGCCAAGGATCTGTTATCGACATCTAGTCTGGAAAATACTAGGCCTTTTCGATTGTCTCTTACCTGTCGGTGTAAATATGTGTTCTATATAGTCTTTGGAAATTTATTTCCTACGAGACAATGTTTTTTCCAATTGTTACATATTATTATAGCTAATTTGTTCAAACTGCGAAATGATTTATTAAAGCTAGCAGGGATGCCCGGCGTAGCCAGGTCGAAGAATACGCTTAAATATTATATTTTAGTTCTTGCAATTTTCGTAAATATTATTACAGCGTTAATGTTCTATCGATGTTTCATACATAAGAAAGCTGACCCCAATGTTGACCTTTATTGTAAAGGGCTTAAATCGAATTCAAATGGTTGATCGATCTCCAGGAAACCTACATCTAAAATTTCAGCCACATTTTCGTCCAAAAACTTATTAAAAAGCATGCTGCACATCTGAATCACCTTTATGTAAAAGTTTAAATTTTAGATTAAAAAAAATTGGCTGAATAGCTTGCTAGAGACCGCAAAGATCATATTTTTGTAAATTTGACCCCTTGGAATTCAAATTCATGGCCATAAGCCGAGTTAAAAGCTGGCTGTATCTGAACGCACTTTATGTAAAAGTTTAAATGTTTGGACAAAAAATTGTAATATAGTAGAGCAGCAGAACATCACCCAATTAAGACACGTGAACTAGAGATTAAATCTCGGATTAGCCTATAAAGTTAAACACAACCGTACCCGAGATTATGAATGAATACACAGGATATATATATAGGGATTACAATCTCGAATACAATATATATATATATATATATATATATATACATATATATATATGTATATATATATATACAATATATATATATATATATGTATATATATATACAATATATATATATATATATATATATGTATATATATATATACAATATATATATATATATATATATATATATATATATATATATATATATACACGTAAGCAAATAAAATTATGAATCGTATATAGGTCCGAGCAAAGCCAAGTTTAACTCCTAGTATATATATATATATATATATATATATATATATATATATATATACATATATGTATATATATATATATATATACATATATGTATATATATATATATATATATTATGCGTAAAGGTGTTCATCTTTCTATGTATACGCATAACACATACCTTAATTGAGTTGATTAAATTTACGATTTGCAAGGCAGTCGTATGTTTTATATTTTGTATTTATCATTTATTTTGGTGCTTATAATGAAAAATTACTTTTGGACTTCCTATTTACATTTAAAAAAAAAGGGACAACAGCTTTTTGTGTGCTTACGGTGTCGAAACAACAGACATTTCATGTAGCTAGAAACGTACACATGTTTCTCGTTGATTTTCTTTTTTCTTTCTATGAACGATATAAAATACGTCCACGAATATTCGATGGAAAGCAGTACAAAATATACGTTATCTGAATATCGAGTTGAAATATTTCGCCCACTTGTTATGAAACAAACAATAAAAACGAAGACGTCATGAGATCTGGTTGTTTTCCAAGGTCAATCTGAACGGCGTGCTTAATGCCATCCTTAAGTGTAATCGAAAAGCTGTTATAACGATGAGATATCTGACAAGAAAACGTTTACAATATAAAAAACAACACGGTCAAAGCAAAAAATATATGTGAAAAAATGTCCAATTCTTTTTTTTTTTTTTTTTTTTTTAATTTTCGGACAAGTGTTCTTAACCGGAGTTGTATATTTTCTCAATGTTTCCGAAAAAATAATTTCCGATCTTCTTCCAGCGTACTATATCGAACTGTATCGCGTTTGTGTCAAACATGAATAGCTGCAAGGTATTTCGGGCGGAACCTTATGTTTTATCTTGTGGAATTAAAACATCTCGCTCCGTGAATAATGCCCAGGAGAAATAACACATGTTTTCATATTCAGGGAGTATAAAACCCACTAAACTTTACATGGTACATTCCTGGTTTGCCACAATTTTTTTACGTCTAAATCTAATTAATATAAATTATCAATCCTTAAATTTAAAATAAAAAAAACACATTATGCCTTGTGTTGGTGTACATTCGGTTGTGTATATATATATATATATATATATATATATATATATATATATATATATATATATATATATATATAAGGAATTGCTCACCAGAAAGGCTACGAGAAGCTGACAGATATGACGAAACGATTGTAAGTATGAAGGTCTAGAATAACATTTTAATATTTCTCGAAGCTAACAATGGCACTACAATTGATAGGGACTTGTTTTTGTACGGGCAAGGATTATATAAATCTACTGTCGGTTTACATGTATGTATCTATGTATGTTATATGTCTCGGAAAAAAAAAACCTTCGATAGCGGCGACAGATTTTCACTAAACCCACATCAGATTAAAGCTCGACCCTTCGGACGATAACTAGGGAAACATTGGCCAAAAGATGAATTCCTTCACCTTCAAGTCGGTACATTTCTACAGGGATGAATCGCATTTGCCGCCGATATCTTTGTAAGTCATCGCCGATTTTCGATTGTCCAGCTTAAATTTTAACCTACGTCACTTACGATTCGGCGATGAGCGCAGCAACTAATGCGTCACGTTTACAGGTTCGATCCTGCCTGCCTAGTTCCCTATTTTTGCGCCCGCAATTTTCCATATTATTGGTTTGCTCAACCAATATCCTTACACTCACCTCCATTTTCTTTTCCGCCTTCGTGTCACGGGTTCGAGCCTGCCTGCCCACTACAACGTTCTTGCTCAACAAACACCTCCAAACACCTGGACAACGACGGCCACCCAGGCTAGTACAAAATAAAAGTAAGCTCAATACTATACGGAATAATAACAGAGTCATAATATTTATCGTAGTATAAAACTGCCTGTGATTTATTGTGGGCTTGGCAGCAGTGTTTTTTTTTTCTATTTTTGAAGCCTAAAAAATTATAATAAAGTCGGAAGCAATTCTGTAGATGTGTATTCCACATAAAGGAAAGCTGTTATAAATGGTACAACGAGGAATTGATTAAAAGGCATTACCGTTTGGTAGAAAGTCATGTTGTTGCTGTGAATATCTAACAAGGTATTACCAAATATTAGAATTTAATGAAGCAGTTTGCATCAAAAATAATATGAAAGACAATAGAGGTATGTAACTTGTTTTTTCTCGAAAAAGAAAGAGTATGTATAAAAAAAGCGCTGATTGAATACTTACAATATTTAAAATTGACCGGGTTAGAGTACTGGATGTAATTCTTTTTCTGTTAGTGAAGCAATATTTTATCTTAGAAAGTTCCTGAAGCGTTAATAAAATATATCTGATATTAAAATCAATAGGTAAAACAAATATATAATCAAATATATTTACCTTTTGTATTATCATGGAAATAAGCTACGAAAGAAAAAGTATATCACTATATTATTTTATAAATAACGCAAGATGTTTTAAATGGCTTATATGTTTTATATGTTATATGTTTTTCATAGACTATGGCTAGAATTTCGAGAAAATTAATGATAAAATTACCTGAAGGTTCGGAATTTGGGAAGCGTCTAATGAAAAAGATAAAATATAATCAGGAAAAAAAAAACAAGTGGGCCGGAGAGGACATATAGACCAAAGGTTTAAATGAATTAACGATAAATAAAGCTGAATATAGATAAAAAGAAGGAAGAAAAGAAGAAAGAGAGATTCAGGAAAATAAATTTGTCGACCATGAACAACCCCTCCCTCCTAATGTTCATTGACCAAAACGGTACCAATATTTTCTTAACTTCCCAAAAATGTATATGCATATACATGAAGAGAGGTACCAGCATCGGCAACGCATGAGTTAAGGAAATATATTTATACAATTGTATTCTTTCTTTTGTTTTCAAACAATGAAGGATCTGTATTTAAAGATTAACTTTTCATAAAGTTTAATTACATAAATATATATATATATATATATATATATATATATATATATATATATATATATATATATATGAAGACTGAAGGATTGGTCGACAATTATGTACCTGTAAAAAAAGTTTTTTTAATTTTTTTTTTCATATTATTTTGCATTCTTGCGCGTCACCAATTTATAACGAATATAGAAAAGTTATAAGGTTTTATACTTTTCGTATTCTTTTTTTATACATTTCCATTCATATATATATATGTATAAATATATATATATATATATATATATATTTATATATATACATAGATATATATGTGTGTGTATAAATATATATATATATATATATATATACATAGACAGCAGACGTGAATAATGTCGAAATGCACTTAATTAACTGAATGTCAATTTAATATAAGAATTAATTGATTAGAGAATAGATGATTTTGTTTTGTAAAATAATTTATTGTAATAAATATATTTTTGGAATCATGTTTATTTTCATAATAAAAAAGAACATCATTATTTTTAAACGATTATAATTATTGGCTAAATAGCCAGCAAATATAAATATCATCGTTTTAATACGTAAATACAAACACATGTTCTATATATAATCAACATTAATTATTTCATCTTAAAAGGGTTAACGACGCCGAATTTTTATTTTGTATTATTTTTTGAAGAGAAAACTTACAAGCAAGCACAGAAAAAAATCAAAACAAAGACTGAAAGAAGAGACAGAGCAGTACTTGCCGATATATATATATATATATATATATATATATATATATATATGTATATGTATATATGTGTGTGTGTATACCTTTTTGTGTGCGTGCATTTAATTATATATATATATATATATATTTATGTGCGTGTATTTAATTATATATATATATATATATATATATATATATATATATATATATATATATTCATTCTTAGGGGGAATTAGCACGTACACAATCTTGTACGACACACTGTGGTCAGAAATAAATGTGTAATTTACTATTATTTACATTTCTGTAATAGTGTGATCGTTATTAAATGTATTGCATCCAGCGTTTCTACTCACTGCATTGCTGTAGCCTTCGACTACAACTGTCTCATATATATATATATATATATATATATATATATATATATATATATATATATGTATGTATGTATGTATGTATGTATTTATTTATATCTAACTCATGAGAAATGGTAGAAGAGGTCCAATCTGTCTCTATCTCTCTTTCTCTAAAGACAGACACACACATATATGTGTGTGTAGAGAGAGAGAGAGAGAGAGAAAGAGAGAGAGGGAGAGAGAGAGAAAGAGAGATAGAAAGAGATTCGGCCCGCTTCCCCCATTTCTCATTACTTTTCGTTAGATTTTACTGATGCAGCATATTAGTTTCATTTAATTTATCGCTTTTTAAAGCCAGTTTCTCTGTCGGGAAATAATGACATGCGCTTTGCTGTTGCAGTGGATTCTATTTAGGCATTTTCGAGCGTAGTTGTAGGATCCCTACTCGGAAATGTCAGTGTCTGCTTCATGTGTACAGGAAAGAGGATAGTATGATGGAGTCCTTTGACTTTTTACGCTAACTTTTGTGTTGTTTCTTTTCCTCCAGTGCCAGGTTTCTGTTGCTCTCTTTTCTCACATTGTCTGCCGTACAGCACCTGGCCGGCCGCCACGTCGTCTGCCAACTGTTCCCAGGTGCTCAAGTCGAGGTTAGTTAGTTTTACTCGAGTTAGAATACATGCTTGTAGCAGAGAGGCGAATGACATCTGGGGTGCTCTCCTATTGTCAGTTAGCCATGCAAGACTGACACCGTCATAATCAATCAGGTTGACATGACCCAGTCATGAGTATATTTCAGAAAAAAAACTGTTATTTATTCTTTCAAATACTTTTTGTATACTCTTAAATTAATTAATATTACTGTCGACAAAGCAATCAAAGGTTTAGAGAGAAAATATCACATGCATTTAGAAATGCAATAAAGCAATAGTAAGGATAAAAGAAGTTGTGACAATTAAACTGGTATTCACATATATGTATATATTTCAACCGTAATGTATATACTCCGGGTTCTTAGTAGCCTGATGATTACTATCCCGGTTGAGAAAAAATGTAGTTATATTTCAATAATAAAAGTAACTACTGGGCAATTCCTGTCTAAAAAGGTATTTTTATTCATAAGAATTTCATATTTATTATTATAGAGCAAGAACAATGTTGATTATTATATTGTAGCCAAGGTTATATCCATTTAAAAAAGTCTTAAAATATGAGTTATGTATCATCACGTACGATTAAAAATAAAGAATGCTCTTCTTCATAAATCTCATTTCTATCTGATCTTCAAAATCTTTTTTAAATATCATGGTTTAATCTATAAATTCATTAAAAAAACAAACCGTCTATTCAATTGATGCTGGTCAAGTTCCATTGTTTTTTTTTTATTTTGACTATTAAGCATAAAATTTTACCACCTATACCTATTCATTTCACAGTCCCTCTCCTCTATATATAAAGTGTTAATGTTGGAACAAAAATTTGCTGAGTAGACTCTTAGAGACCGTTCTGCACGCAGACAAATACTTTATCTTATACACACACATACACACACACACACACACACACATATATATATATATATATATGTTTTGGCAGCCATCATAATTCAAATATGCCTGCTGAAATTAAAAAGACCCTTCGATAAATGGAAAAGATGTCGAGAAAGCTCAGAAAAAATTACGCTGTCGTGTTCGATCAGACATGTCTTAACATACCCCTATCATTATGATCGCCCAAAGGAAAAGAAATTTATTAACTATACAAGCGAATCAGTAAATAATGAAGCTTTTTTATTTAAACCCGCAAGATTTTAAAGTGACGAAGCAGATTTTTAATTAATTCTAGATTTTGAACTCGAGTAGATTTTGCAAGTTGCAAATTAAACCATCAATTTCCTAACGTTGACATTTGATGAACAGATGATTTTATTAAAGGTCTGTAAACTGAACAAATCATTCGAGAAATGAACTCAAAGGCGATAATTTTCTTTTGGGATTTTTAAAGTCCTATATGTACGATGAAAAAACAGACATAATAGATCACTTTGAAGACAAAACTCGGAAAGTTGTTTCAAACGTACAGTAATTTAAGGCGTTGAGTCTGTGAAAATGTAATCTTTAACCACACCATATACGCAAAAGTCTAAGGGGCTATATATCTCAAGTAACTACCAACATTATTTGTGGGAAAAACTACATGTTTGAATATAGCATATTTTTGTGATATATTTCAAGATAACTTCATCAAATAGCATGCTCAAACTAGAAGGCAAGTTCAAGAATAGAGTGCGCAATGCCGTATTTCTTTAAAATAAAAGCGCACAATTTATTGCACCGAGAGAAGACGTCAAACGAGGAACGATTAATCACCATACACTGTTTTATTTCATGTCGATAAACCAAAACCCAGAATGTTCATCTATATTAGTACACGCACGCACACACACGCGCGCACACACACACGCACGCGCACACACATATCTATATACATATGTATATGTTATGTACATATGTATATATGTGTATATATACATATGTATATGCATATATATATATATACATATAATTACACACACATATATATATATATATACAGATATAATTACGCACATTAACCACACACACACACACACACGCACAAATATATTCAGTAAAACCGGTTATTAGTAAAAACCTAAAGAGAGTGCTCAATACTTTTGCAGAGCAAATATGTGTTTTATTTATTTATTACCGTTTTATCTGTTTGTTAACATATATTTCGGATGTTGGCCCATGTTTACGATCCAACAGCCTCGTTAGACCTTACATATCGTTTTGTAGGTGTACTCAATCATCCTTTTTCAACATTATATATACATATATATATATATATATATATATATATATATATATATATATATATATATATATATATATATATATGTTGAAATAGGATTATTGAGTCGAACTAGAAAACGATCCTTTTAATAACTAAATAAATACGATAAGAATTCAGTGACATCCGTAGATTATTACAGCGGACTATTTAAAGAAGTGAAATAAAAAAGCCTTCTGTAAATGAATCGATTCAACATAAGATTGCGAAATGTAGAAAAAATAGGCCGGTGTAAGAATTCGTTCACGGGTATGTGGCGGACATGAGGAGCAACCGAAGATGGACAGATCGCCCGGTCGTCATTTCCCGCCTAAGCGTGAAATAACGAGAAAATAAGAGAAGTAACTGGGAGATATCAGAGTGGGGTGGCTATTTTTTTTTCTTGTTTGTACTTTTTTTATTACTATGAGAGAAGTTAGCGATGGAGACGGAAGTACGGAAATACGGAAACTCCATAATCGCTGATGGCAAAAAAGGAAAAACATTAATAATAGGAACTCGGAGGGCAAAAAAACAAAAACAACAAAAATAATAGAAAAAAAAAGAATACTACATGTTTAAAAACAGGCGTAAAACAAAATAAACAAACAGCCAAACAAAACTCAAATAAACGAAAGCAAATAAATATTTGGCTCGAGGGAACGCCTGGCATTTATTATAGCCCAATTAAGTCTGGATTTACGAGAAAACATTTTATTGTTGAAGCTTGATGATCGAAGATCTCTTTTCTAATCCTTGACCTCTATGTTATTTTCTCACTCTTCTACACTCTCTATCTACCTCTTTTCTTTCGTATACACACACGCACGCACACATATACATTTAACATTTCCTTCTCACTCTCGCGCTATTTATTTTTCGACTTTGCTGTATTTTACAAATGATAAATATTATCCTTATCATGAACTGACATACAAATTATCAAATGTTATATTTTGTTTAGTATCTGTTTTTCTTCTTCTTCCTCTCCCTGTTTCTTTTTTCTGGTATTTCATTGTCTTCCTCATTCCGGTCTAAATTTATCTATAATTCTTCATCTTCTTCGAATTCTAATTCATCTTTTTATTTATTTTTTTTAATATTTCCTACCGCACCCTCGATTTTTCCTCTCGTGTTCAATCTGTTTTACCGCGCCTTCTCCAAACTTTTTCTTTTTGCCTGCATCTTTTATATTCTTTCTTTTTGAATACCTTTTACTTTCTCTTCATTTGTAGTGTTAATTTTGTCTCGTATTCTTATTTATTTTTCATTTTATATTCCTCTTTTTCTTGAAATGTGTTTTTTTTTTATCGGCTTCCCTTTGTCTGTATTCTTCTTTTTTGTTTGTATTTTCTTTATTTGTCATTATGGTATTATATTACTATTAACGATATTCCTGTTTCTTGATTATATTATATGCCTCATTCCTTTAAACTACCGTCACAGGAACATGGAGATATATTAATGTTATTACTGAATTGTCCCTAAGTATGAATCGGAGCTTGATGTAAAGGATTAAGTAAAATAACTGCGCAGAAAAATATACTCACATGAAAAAATTATCTGCATAAATGCATATTGGAATACAATGAACATTATAATATATGTGTTACTAAGGCTTTCAAGAAACTAAATAATTACATTTTGGTGAATTTAAAGACTCAGAAACAACACATATAAAATAATATTCATAATCTCATAAAGTCTTTCATAACTCATCTGGTTTTAGCATCAAAACCTTACTTCTTGAACAACCAAGCTGAGACATTTCATCAGCGATTCTATGAAATTACAGTAGAAAAAATACCCTCATTATTCACACGGTTAAGTATGTTTCACCTGTCAACGTAATAAAACATACTTAAATATTTAAAAAAAATATGTTGGAATAACTTTATTTTTACTAAATATAGAAAAAAAAATAAATTAGAAATATTTAACGAAGACAAAAAAATAGAGTGAAATAAAGACATTTTATGTTATTTAATGATACATGTTTAATTGAGTAACATTTTGAGTGTTCTTTTTTTCACGCAGGTTTTATTCAAATTCTTTGAAAGCATATTGTTTAAGAATTGACGATATGTAACATGGCGGGAATCACGCTCGTACGAAAACATCTGCAGCAGCCGTCAGATAGCTGATTAGCGAAAATATTAGCAGCAATCGTCTAAGCACATATGAAAAGTAGTACGGGTGAACGACCTGACGCCACAGAAAGGGAGATAAAATAAATGCACAAAAAGTAGAGGACATGGTCGAGTAGAAGAAGTCCAAAGTAGTAGCCTGCTAGATGAACGTGTGAATTCGAGGGCTAGTGCTGATTTTGTTCTGCGTAAGCCGTCGGTGAGGGAGAGTTTTATATAATCTATTCATCATGACAGCGGGTAGTAAAGCATATGTGTGCGCGAAAAGACTCTTCAAACATAATATTAGTAGAACCAGAAATAAATGCGATTTATTTGCACTAAAAAAAATTCCGACTGGGAATATTTTTTTCTATTCCATGTGTATTATTTAAGTAGTAAAATATGTATCGACGCAGTTCAAGTGCAACATGCACGTTATAATAACAGCTTTCCACACGTTGTGTAACCCTATATATTATGATTCATTTTTAACAGAGAAAATTAAAGAAAAATCTTAAATTGAATTTATTTTTAAAATAATTGCATCCCTAATGTTTTTTTTCTAATACATTGAAATTGAAAAAAATCATTGAACCTTACTGTTGTCTATCTCAAATATGTATATATATATATATATATATATATATACATATATATATATATAATTTATTATATATATATAGTATATGTATATAATTTATTATATATAGCATATATACATATATACATATATACATATATATACATATATATATATTTATATATATAATTTAATATATATAGTATATAAAGATATAATTTACTATATATAGTATATAAATATACATACACACACACACACATATATATATATATATATATATATATATATATATATATATATATATATATATATGCGTGTGTGTGGGTGTGCATGTGTGTTGGTGTTTATAGCAATCCTGTCAAACAAAGATTAACGATTGAAAATTTAATAACGAAACCTTGTAAAATAAAGCTAGTTAAGTAATCACATATCAAATCACGCATTATGTTTTCTATACAAAAGCGTGCGTTGCTCCTTTTTTTACTTATTAATTGACCGCATTTTTGTTTTTCTTCTATCTTATTTACGTTTTAATTAACGTTGAGCGATTCAGACATTACTACGAATAAAACAGTATTTGGATTCGCGCTCGTAGTGTGGTTTCGTTTCTTGAACTTTGACTGGTAAAATTAATTCTTAATCATATTTCTATTATCCTCTACACTAAGGTTTATTTTTTTGAATATTGGATAACCAGGTTGCAGCAGATTGTCGAAAGTAAAGACGAGGGTAAAACAGCATGATTGTTCAATGTTTGAAAATATGATATATTTCACTTAAAGTGAGAATAGTATAAACCCAATTTCATGACAATCATAAAATACAGGGAATTAAATAAAACAGAATAGAAAGGTTTCCAATTAACATAAAAGTCGCAATAATTAGTTTTGGAATATAATTTCATAAACAATAACATTTAGTTGAATAGCTAAAAAAAAATAAACACTGGAAATACGTGTTCCGTAGTAAAAAAAAAAAAAAAAAAAATTTAATATATATATAAAGGAAAAGTTAATGTCTCAGAGTTAGGCATATATATATATATATATATATATATATATATATATATATATATATAGAGAGAGAGAGAGAGAGAGATGTGTGTGTGTGTGTTTAGGGGGTTCTCTTCTCTCTATCTCAATACAAACTTGATCCCAACAGTATTCCTTTTTCTCCCCATATATTAAACATTTTTTCTCTCTGATTTAAGGAGAAAATTCTCGAACAGCTTCGTGTTAATTGGCTTTAAATTTATCGTTATCAACATTCGATGTCTACTACTTAGCTCACCATCATAAATATACGCGCCGCAATGAAATTAATAAAACCTCCATTGTTCTATTAATTATTTTTTTTTATTTCGGACTATTATTCTCATCTTTATTTGTTGTTGTTTTTTTTTCATCTTTATTGGCTGTTGTTTTTCACGACGTTCCGGCCAACTATTCCTCTGACCTTCGTTAATAGATATAAAGCTCATTTAAAAATGAATTCCAATTAAGGAATAATATATATACCAACCAGTACGGACCCAACTATGAAAGACCAGATAATAAATAAACGTGGATTTATAAGATCAAAGAATCCAACCTTGATCGCCCTTCGGAGCCCGTGGCGCATTTGATATAGACGTTGAATCTCTACGGTTCCCGATGGACATTGTCTGAAGATAGCGGTTTCAATCCTACCCAAAGCGTGCCAGAGGTTTACTTGGCCAAACGTGATGAGACGACACTAACTACGGAGGGCAGTGATTGCTGAGAATGCAGTTGGGAGATTCGAAGTTCCTAACCGTCGCGGTTACCACCTGAGGAGGGCAAGAGGAATAGTTGGCCGAAACGTCGTGAAAAAACCACAACCAATAAAGATGAAAACAACAACTAATAAACATGAGAATACTAGTCCGAAATAAAAAAAAAAACAATTAATATATATACCTACAAAGCTTATCTCAAAAATGAATTCCAATCAAGGAATAATATGTATACTCTATTGTGGTCTTTGTATAGTAGGAGACAACACGTTTAGTTGATATCGCAAACTGTTTCAGTAGTTTCACAGCCTAGTACGAGTGAAAAAAGGAAAACTGCGCAAACGTCATGTCAACTTTATAGGATTTAGTATTTAAACCGTTACATTTAAGTTTTGATCAAGTGTCTGCATTGACAAATCTTCTGGACCAACTGAAAATTACAATTTCTATTTAAACTTTCTGTATTTAATATACTAGCGGGGTACCCTGCGTTGCCCGGTTGTTTGGAGGTGTGTGATTTAGGGGGGGGGGGGTAAGTAAAGAATAAGCAAATGAATAATCTTGTTTAAATATCTAAATAAAAGTAAAAACGATGTTGCACTTTTGTAAAAAATCGGCAAAACCAAAAAAAAAAAAAAAAAAAAGCAGCGAACAAACGTAAAACTTCTGTTTAAAAAAATCGGAAAAAATAGAAAGCATAAATCAGCGAAGAAGATGATGGACGAGTTCTGGAAAACGAAAACCAAAAACCACAGCGCAAAGAAAAAATGGCAGAAATAACCCACGGATTCGCTTACATCAAATGGTGCGTTTCACTCAGTCCATTTCAGATTTTTAATCAACTACAAAACGAAATAAAGCGAAACTACCTTCGAGATTTTAAGTCAACTAAAAAATGGCATAAGTAAACATTCCATTCGCTTAAATCCAATTGTGCGTTTCACTCAGTTCAGTTTTTTTTAAAATAAAGATTCGATTCGTTTAAATACAATGGTGCGTTTCACCCAGTAGTAAACATAGAACGGGAAGGAACGTTAAAATGCCATTCAATTTTTTAAGAAACTACGAACCCAAACCGGTGTTTCTTCGTACAACTCCTTGTGAACGGATCCGCAACGGTGTAGGACGAATTTATTAGAGAGAAAAGATTTGTCAACTTTCCTTGATTCAAACTGATTTTTTCCGTGAACTCTCACCAGAAAAAACATAGGATTCCACGATTGTCGGAGAAGTGTTGAGCTTATAGTCCTATAACATACCCAGAGTATGTGAGACAGTTTGTGTATATTACATTTGCATAAATGTCTAGATTTTCAATCCTATTACGTTCAAACTCAGAGGTGAAAAATCAGTTCATATATATATATATATATATATATATGTATACATATATATATATAAAATATATACATATATATATATATAAAATATATACATATATATATATATATGTATACATATATATATATAAAATATATACATATATATATATATATATATATGTATACATATATATATATATATATAAAATATATACATATATATATATATATATAAAATATATACATATATATATATATATATATATATATATATATACTAGCTGTACCCTGCCACGCGTTGCTGTGGCTCAAATTGGCGCAATGCAAAAAGTCCCAAAATGAGAAAAAAAGCATGTTTTTTATAGGTTTAATTTTCCAGGTTGCATGGGTACACAGTTTTATTGTTCCATTTTTTTAGCTGATATAGAGAATTTCTGCTTTGGTAACTCTTGAATACGTAACATAAATTGTCCGTGTAAAAAAAAAGAAAGCTTGGATTGGTTTATATTTCACAACATTATAATTAGTACACCAAATTTCAGTTGCAATACATGTTGTGGAATCCCTGGCAAATATAACTGTTGGATAATTATCTGCTCTCACAACACTGTCGAATGATTTGTATTTGACTACCTCACTTGGAATTTTACATTGAATAATAGCGTTAAGTTCAGAGGCGCCTTTGTATTGACCTGCAAGAATAGCTCACTCACTCAGTCAAGTTGAATTCTGATAATTTGAACATCTGCAAACACCTTTTAAACAAACTGTTCTTTTTCTGAAATAAAACTACAGAAATTACAGAAGTTGTAAGTCAAAGAATTTTGTCCTTAACTCTGATAAGCTGGCACTTTTTCGTACAAAATTTCCCACAAGTGATGCAAAATATTTTGAGCGGATCGAACAGTCTGCAACTGGACGTGCATATTTTGAGTTAAGTTTAATGTCTTCACATGGAACAAAATATAGAGTACTTGAGGCAAGCATTTATTTCATCTTTGGATGTAGAGTGAAGAATAACAGGTAACATTTGTCTGAAATCTTCTGCAAGCAATAGTACTGCATTCCGAAATGGTCTGACATTGCCACGCAAATCTCAAGTGATTTTTTGCATACAATTGTGCATGCATCCTAAACAATAAGTTTGCATTTCTGCAAAATTTTCCCAATATTGGATATTTTGGAGATGTCGAACATGAGATTTTTGAAAAATTGAATACTTTAAAGTAGAATAAATAAATATTCTACTTAGCAGCAAGGTTGCAGGCATTCCTCATGCAGCAAGGACTAAGACTATTCCCTTTTGTTACCAAATGGCTGCCCAAATCAATTTAATTTGAAAGGTTTTACCAGTTACTTCTGGTGCTGTTCAAGATAGCAGTAATTTCTAAATAACTTCTCTTCTCACAGTCAGTAAATTAGGTGACTAAAATAGGATGTATCCATGTTTTGACAATGCCTTATTCACTGTAATTAATGTAGGAGACTAAAATAGGATCAGGGATTAGAGATGGACGGATAGGGAGGAAGATATATAGATAGAAAAGAGAAAGTGAGAGGAAAATAGAGAAGGAGATAGAGGTATAAAGTGGTTGATAGATAAAGAGAGAGGGGGAGTTAAAAACAGAAAGGGATGAGACAGAGGAAAGGAGAGAGATTGGTGGAGTTAGAGAGAGAGAAAGGGGATCAAAAAGAGATGGAGAGGGTGATATAAAGAGAAAGATAGATTGAGAGAGGGAAATGGAGAGATGGATAGAGAGATATATTAAGAGAGGAAGAGAGAGGGGGAGAGAAACAGAAGGTGAATTACACTTCACCGTGTTTTCCTTGTTCAGTAGAGAAGAAATCTTTCGAGACTCAGGCAATTTTAATTTTTTGTTACTATCCAGAGTAACCCTTTTTTTTTTGGGGGGGGGCGGGCTAGATTTTCCACGCATTCGAAACCGACCGGGTTATCTGTACTTTAACCTAACAAATTAATAAAAGAAAAAGGTTTTGTAAAATTTGAATTTTACATGAAAATACTATTTTAAAAAATAGCACGATAACATAAGTGCATAAGTGCCACTTTCTGTACTCGTTGGGCATTAAGTGCCATGGCGACTAGCATAATTATTTAGTGGTCGCTCTCTTAGCCCCCCCCCCCACCAGTCAATGCGCCCGTAACATTTTTTATTTACTGACGCTGGCCTAGTAACTAAACGATTTATTGATAATTTCGTGACCCTTAAACGCATGCCGAAAGAGTTAAATTGGTTCATTATTGTTGTAATGAAAAAAAAAGTTTCATTCAACACAAAACTAAAAACACATATTAATGATACACGATTTATGATTCTATTCATTGAACTTTACTAATTTTTAAATAAAAAAGTTAATAAAAAATTGTTGCTTATGTGCGCATGTAAAACTGTTTGTAAAAGTGAGAAATTATTTTAATCATTTAAAAAACTTGTTTTGTTTTTTGTTTTATTTTTAGATTAGGTCAACCTTATAATCACCCCAACCTCCTAGTCTTAAGTACAGCTTCCGGAATAAACACCAGTTTTGGAGGGGGGGTATTTGCAAAATTTAACTGATATTTGTTGTCAGCATACCCACCCGAAAATACTATTTTATAAAAAAGGGAGCGGTTCAGTGGCCGTTGCAGAGAAGTAGGTTTATTTATCTATAAAAAGTTCGAAGAAGTAAATTTATTTATCAATAAAAGTCTTTATTTAAAAAAGAAAATTGTGGAGGTGGACCTAAATCTAAATATTTACCAAAAAACTATCCCGAAGTTTATTACCAAAATGTTTTGTTTTCGCACTATTCAACAAGTTGTTTATCCGCGCATGTAAATTAAAAAAATTTTTGTAAAAGTGAGAAGTTATCAGTAAATGATTTAGTTTTTTTTAATTAATTTATATTTATTTTATATTAGGTCCACCTCCACAAATGTTAAGAACGGCTTTCAGAATAAACATCCTCAACCTCTCCATGTTAACAACGGATTTCGGAATAAACACAATTTGAGGGAGGGGGATTTGTAGTCAACATACCCATCCGCAAATACTATTTAAAAAAAGTCGATATAAGTCGTCATTTAAAAAGAAATTTAAAATCAAATGTTTGTAAAAGTGAGAAATTATTAATAAATGTTTAGTAACATTTTTCGGTGCTAATACAGAGAGTGATCATCCGCGCTATTTTTGAAATCGTATCTCCACGTTTAATTAAAGTTTTATTTTTTTTTTTATTCAATTGCAAGGTTAAAGTACAGAATAGGTACAAAACACCCACCCCTTCCGAGGTTAAGAATGGCTTTTTGAATAATAACGTTATTATTTCAGCACGGATCACTCTCTGAATGAGTACCCATTTTTCTTTTAATATTTATAAAAAGTAAAACTGTTTTTCAAAATAAGTAAATAAATGTTTGTAAATGTAACAAATAATCGGTTAGTTACGGCAACGTCAGTAAATAAAAGGTGTTACGTGCGGGCTTGGGTGGGAGACACAATTTTTTTCTTCTGCTGGTCGTCATTGAACTTAACGCCCAAGGAGTACCAAATTGTAATTTTTTTGTCAAATAAATAAATTTCAATCAATTTTTATAATAAATAATTGATAGCAACTTCGTTTATTTTATGACTAGCCCCAGCATATTATAAACACCCTAACTTCCCTATGTTAAAACGGCTATCGGTATGAACACTCCCAATCTCCCCATATTAAGAACGGCTTTCGAGGTTTATTGAGGGGCATGTGTTTTTAACATGTAAAGGTTAGGGTGTTTATAATATGTTGATGCATGTCGTAAAAATGAAACAGTTTAGAAAAAGTTAAAACAAACTTTTTCATGTAAACAAAAAAAAAGAAAAGAAACTAAACAATTAAAACGTAATGGTTCATGAGTGAAAAGCCTTAACATAAATAAAGGAATTTAAAATTTAAAAATTGGTAAGTACATGAATTAATTTAAATTTTTATGAGATTTTTTTGTGCTAATGCAGAGAGTGATCCGCGCTATTTTTTTTAAAATCGTATTTCCGCGTTTAATTGAAGTTTTACATGTTTTTTATATTCAATTGTAAGGTTAAAGTGCAGAATAGGTAGAAACCACCCTCCATTCCCCATGTTAAGAATGTCTTTTTTAATAATAGCGTTATTATTTCAGCACGGATCACTGTCTGCATGAGTAACTTTTTTTTACTTATCTTGTAATTCGAGAATAGTTGAAACGGAAGTTACCAGAAATATTATTGGGCAGTCTCGCAGAAACGAATTCGAAAAATATTTATATTTTAATTAATATTTTTATAATTCCCAATGTAAAATTAATTTAACAACATGCAAACATTCATCGACTTTACAGATAGATTTTCTGAAGATTTCAATTAAATTGGTAATGTTGAAATATGGCTGTATAAACTTTGAACAAACCAAGAATTACACACACACACACACACATATATATATATATATATATATATATATATATATATATATATATATAATTCAAACAAGGTAGTTGTTGAATATATGGTCAAGTAGCAGTTTTAATCATTTCGATATGTATTAAAGCTTCTCCGCTCACACATTTTTCGTCCAAATTTCAAACAATTATTTCAGTTTATATAACCCTGCTCAGATATATATATAGAAACATATTTTTTTCATTTTCTTTCTGCAAAACAAATGTTATGATAAGTGTTCTAGTCTTCAAAATATATTAATTGCTTAATTCAGTCCTGGCAGAATATGGATACACACTGTATAGGTGCCTGCGCGTGAAATTTGTGTGGAAAGAGTTACACAGTCTCCAACAACGTCCCTACTGAGCATACATTGTTGCATATCAGTAGCAAGGTGAGTTACGGGATTACTGGAAACAATGACGAGTTGAGCGGAAAGCATATACAGCGCTTAGAATTCCTAACTCGTCACCCATCTAGTACTAGCAAGGATCAGCGTTATGTAGCGTTATATATATATATATATATATATATATATATATATATAAACATATATATATATATATATATATATATATATATATAAACAGTGTAATTACATTTATGCATAACTGTTAATAAATAAATAAAAAAACACCCGAATTTAAGACACAAGTCGATCTGTAGCTTAAATTTGCAATTATTCTCTGAAAACATAAATATATATTAAATCCAAACAGGCAACCTCATTCCCAATAATTCAAACGTACTCAAATATACTAAGTGTGAATTAAGGCCTGAACATCCATATAGAAAACCTTCAGAAACACTCTCATATATGACGTCTTAAGTAAAAACACCGGGCAATAAAAGCGGGAGTTGCTCTTGTGGCTTCCGTTTTTTCACTGTATTCTTTACTGTATGATGTATTTCTTAACAATAAAGGTCTATCCATGTAAATGAAACCATGGTCATTCTCTTAATAAAGTAATATACCATATTTAACGAATAACACCCAATTCCGAGTATTGTAAAAATAATACAGATAGGAACACATCTTCAGTGCATTTTAATTTCGTGTGTCTGTCATTATACGTGTCCCTCAAAAACAAAATAAATAAATAAAAAAAGTATAACAATAGTTGTTTGATTAGTGGAAAAAAATAGAGACATTTTGTTTAGATGAAAAAGTAGATGTTATTGTATCTCAAACTCTTTTCATTTTTTTACCAATAATATGATTCCAGTGTTTTATATTTGTCCTTTTGTTAGTTTGTCATTTGCTTTTTTGGTGTTTTACCACCGTTCTGATATTTTGTTCGGAATTCATTGTGAATTGATTCCCGAAGGGTTCTTTCTTAAATTACGCGTTGAGATCATCTATCGAACCGTAGAAAAGATTATGTTTATTTTCTGCGAAAACAAAATACTTGTTGAACAAAATGATTTTGATTGAAAAGTGAACGTATCAATATTTACTTTTGTTTCGTTCATAAATGAAAACTAATCAGAATCTGGTGTATGTTTGTTCATTATTTCACCTATTCTTCGGCAAGTGAATAGGAAAAAGAATTCCTCGCCTAATAATTATTGGTGTAAGGCTCTGAACGAAAAGGATACCATAATTGTTACGAATTAATAAATAAGATTCGTATTAAGAACAGAAAATTGTAAAAAGAAAATCTCATAGATAAAATGCGATATGTTGGTATGTCTGCCTGTCGGTTTTCAAACTATATCCTTCGAAACAAAAAGATGTCAGGCATGATTAGATTTTTTTACGGGCCGTGCTTTTATGCGTCTTTAGCCTGTTAAATTAATTTTTAAGGAGTCTTAGGGGATTAAAGTTAAAAAAAAACGTTATATATTTTGTGCATTCATCCTATTTAATTTCCTATTCTTAATTTTTAATTATTTTATATGCGTATCACGTTGGTACCAGCTTTGAATTCTTCAGTTTTGTTTTTGGTTTCGATTCTAACTAATAGCAACCAAATACTTCTTTTTTTATATTGGAAATCACGACTCTAGAAAAATATATCCGAAATCTGGAAAAACCAAAATATACTATTTAAGTGTATTTTACGACCGGGTAAACCGATCCCCTTACTGCTAGTTTATCTATATATTAATACGATAGCATGCATGTTATTTTGTATGTCACGATTGCATCTGAGTTTCTAAGTGCTATCTTTTAATTGTTATGACCTTCTATTTCTTGTAATAAGTGATATCCCCAAGAATTTTTCCCAAGTTTTGGTTTGGACTTCGATTATAGCTGATGGTATATATATATATATATATATATATATATATATATATATATATATATATATATATATATATATATATATATATTGCTTTTGATTTCAATTTAAGTTTTGCACGGAATCCACACACACGCGCGCGCACACACACACACAAACACACACAGATATATATATATATATATATATATATATATATATATATTAAATCACAGCTTCATAATATTTAAGAATCCATTTGAAATTTACTCGATAATAATATATAATAATCTGCATACATTGAAATATCACGGTAAAACGCATTTTACTAACGGGCTACGTCGGCCTTCCCTGCTAACTTAGATAAATACTTTTTGTTGTATTTACAACAGAACTACAATAATATCAATGCATCTCGATTAACGCGGAACATTCACGGGATGTCAGCATCAATATATTACCTATAAAGGTCCCGCTGTGGGATTTGACAGGTCCCGCTATTCCTAGATAAATATACAATAAAAGTGCCGTCTTAATACATGGCAATTTTAAAAGGAGTGATTTTCAATCTAGTTACTGCGGGAAAACCTTTCTGATGAATTTTATAAGTTCTACTTTGTTGGATACCTAAGGACAAATTCCCCCCTAAGGAGTCTCCCGTAACGCCAATGATTGTGTTCTGTTGAAATTTATAGTGCTAAATTATCGAGCTATTTAGAATACTGACTTCTATTTCCTAAAATGCACTAAAATTTAGTGTTGTTTTTCTTCCTTCACTTTGAACGACGATATAAAGTTTTTCGAAGTTAAAAAAGCACTACAAAATAAGAAGATCAAACACCATTTGAAGATATAATTATCTTTAAGTATGAATTATTTCCCAAACTATTAAAAAACATGACTCGGAAATCGTTTAATGTCGTATAATAAACCAGCAAAACGACACTCCATAAATAAATAGCTATAGATATAAAGAACTTACCACAAATTGGCGTGCATGAAATACTGGCGTCTGCATTCAAATAGCAAAACATGAAACAAGTAGAAATAAAGCACGACTAATCCAATGGTGGCTTAAACAAATAAAACCGCACATCATTTCTCAATTTTACGACAAGCTATAGAATTGTGTCTATCTTATTATTTGATATATAGAGAGACGTCAAGGAACCTAAACCTTATAATAATATTATGAACACACAGTTTATGCCGATTAATTTGTTGATTCTTTTTGTTTTACGGTATATTAATCCTTTTCAGGTTATTTAATGCCGAATCCAAAGATTTTGAAGATTTTTTTTTTTTTAATAGAATATATTTGTTGTATCCAAATCGGTTTCTATTTAACCCATAGTTGGGACCCTAACAGGTAATATCACTCCAGGTGAAAGTGGACCCTGGGTGCAATGGAAATTAAATGGTGGCTGCCCACCCCCCAAATCCCGCCAGCTGGGGCATCACCACTGGATATACTTTAGGATCTTTTACGCCGATTCAAATGTGTTTACTACTATTGCAATTGAAGCATGGATGGCAGCCCGTAAGCGCTCATTGAACGAGGCATAAAAATGACTAAGTGCAACACTTTCTCCACCCCATTTAGCCCTAAAAGACCCCAGGGGCTGACAAATCTTGGTAAAATGAAATAACGGTGCAGTTTTAAGCCTTAACACATGTGAATTTAAGTTCTTATTATGCAAAGAAAAGAAATGAATAAGTATATGCTCTTGCCCCCTCCCATATTAAGCCACAATGGTCCCAAGGTCTTACCATAGTTAAATGTGTGTTCAGCACTATGCAAACCTGTTAAGTAGACATACACGGGAAATTTGGGACAAATATGGTAAATTGAGTGTTTTATTAGCCCTAAAAGAGCCGCTGGGGCACACCCAAGAGTTATCGCGAAGCATAGACAAATACAATTATATAGAAATCAGTTAGTTTTAAGGTTCTATATGGCTGCCGAAGTAGAAATGCATATTGAACTAAATTGGTTCAATTTTGTAACAGTTTTAATCAATAAAGAATCTATTACTGAGTTAAAAAGGAAATAATTTAATTTTGGTGTACGTTTGGTTGTGTGTATTTCAATGTATTTTAAGGGCAATGACTTGTGCTAAGTAAATAAGATAGGGTTTAGTCGGATACATGTATTGATAAACGTATGTTTTGTGTGTATATCTGTATCTAATAGATAATTTCGAAATTAAGTGAATGGTCAATAGCTAAATTCCTAGGCATTCTATCACCTCCGACTTTAACCAGATGTAACGTACTGAGATATTTGGCAGTATAAAGCGTTGTGTTGTGCAAAATCTGCACGAGTGAATAGTACAAGTTATCCAGTCGAAAAGTAGAATAAAGACACGAGGTATAGAAAAGGTTGTTGGGCATAGAAACATGGATATGATCCATACAAACAGTTTGTCTTAAGATCATGCGGTTGGATGAGAATACGTCATGTGACTACATATCCTGCAGCTTGTTGGGGTAGCGGCGATCAATAGGAAACTCAGGGTTCTTTTATCGTTCTCCTGTAGATTTTTTTTACACTGTGGTCACCACTTATCAAGGCCCGGAAGCCACTCAGGGATAAGGGTTATTGCAAGTACCTTACGATAGTGTGGGGATTTGATGAAGTGTTTACTTAAGGGGGCGGTTCAGTAGGAATTTGTTAACGTTGGACTTGAAGGCATCGAAGTTGTAGTCAGGTGGGAAGTAGGCAGACGGAACAGAGTTCCACAGGCGTGCAGTTCTAAGAAAGAAACTTTGTTCATGGAATCCACGTTTTGATTAAGGCACAGATAAAGAGTGGGGGAAGTTTTTCACAGTAGATTCAGCTTTAGATCTTGCAATCTACATTATAATTTCCTTAAACGTTTTTGATTTGACTCGTAAATAGCCTGATCTATGTTTCCCTATCGCAATCTCAGCCAGAATAATATTTTAAATCGAAATATTCGTATAAATTATAGGTTACGGGGGCATGATCAGGGGTGCAACTTTCTATAGTCATCAGTACTAAAATGTCAAATTTATTTATCTGTACTTTCTGATTTTTTATGAGGATTGGTTGTTTGTATTATTCGGATACATCCGGCTTCTGTTCTCCTCTTGAGTGTGATTTTCATTTCAGTCGATGTAACCTCTTACCTTCTTGAGGTGAATCTTGTCGAACTTGGGAATGTTTCTGCCGGATTCGAAAATTTATAACATGATTTCAAACGGTACTCTTTATTTATTTCCCGGGAATAACATGCTGTTGTTCCATCAGACATGAGCAGACAGAGATCCTAGAAAATTTTCAATTGTATTTTACGATCGCCCACACCAAGCATTGAACTTTCAACGTTAAGGAGTATGTCACTTTTACAACTGATTTTTCTAAGTACCCTAAACATTGCGCCACGTGTAATGCCTCTATCAATAATAATCGCATTTCCTTACATCTGGTTTAATTGGAAATAGATTGGATGCCAGAAGGGTTCGCAATTTAACGACATTGATGTGATCACTTACTTTTAAAATTTTCTATTTGATACAAAAAAGTACGGATTTTAATTGGGGAATTAGCGCTCGAATGGTGAAAGACACTCAGCCACGTTTTGTCAGGGGGGAAACGCGAACACAATGTCGACGTTGTTTGTTCTCAACTTCTATAAATTCATGTGACTAAACTAGGAATAATTTCCGGTGAGGAATATAGCTCAGTTACAAAAAAGTGAAGGGTGCATGGTCTCCCGTGAGTGCACATTGGACGAGGCATGAAAACATGACTTAGTTCAGCATTTCCCCAAATATATCCAAAGGACATCAAATCATGGTGAAAATGGACAAACGGTGCAGTTTTAGGCTTTAATGTATGTAAATTTGTATTTTCCACCATGCAAAAAAAAATAAAATAAATGACTTAGTCCATCATTTGCTCCCCCCATTTAGAGCCGAAAACCCTCAATGCCTTAACATATTAAAATTTGATTTAAGTCCATGCAAAACTACTAAATAGACATACACAGGAAAATTTGGACACATATACTAAAATAGTTCCCAAAGTGGAATGTTTATATTAGCCCTATATTTGCCGCTGTGACACACCCAAGAGTTATCGCGAAGTATAGTCAAACAAAATTATATAGAAATCAATGAGTTACAACTTTCCAGAAAGTTTTGTAAAATTCTAAGTCACCATTTATATATTTTAATAAACATAAAAGTGTCAATTTTAGCCATTTTTACCTGAAAGATACCCCGAGTAGGAAATACCGGAGTTTTCCTGGAAAATCCATTCTGTTACATATAACGTGTTTAATGGTTGTGCAAAATTTCACAAAATTCCAAGTCGAAGTGTTTGAGAAAATTGCGGACAGACAAACGAGTGAACGGGCCAGGGAGAACTTACAGGTCCAGCCGCCTTCTTGTTGGGGGACCAACAACTATAAGCAATCTCTTTTATTCTTAAACATTTCCATGTATATCACTTAACATTTACGTTTGGGAGCAGTATGAGTTTTTCATAATATCGTATTTCATATATTTATACAAACTAACTGCCCAGTACATATTTCTACTTATTTCATCTATATACAAGTACATATCAATGTGTCTATTTTTTGTTAAATATATGATTTACCTAATTGTCTCTTAAATGTAAAGTTTATTTATATTTAATAAGTAGACATGCGTGTTTAATGATGAATGTATAAAAAGTGCATATATTATTTATGACAGACAATTTCTACAATAATAGTGGACGTATGCAGTTCTCTCATCAGCAAAAAAAAGAAACATACCTTATCAATCTGGGTTCATCTATATTTGACCGATCCTTGCAAAAGCTGCAAATGAAGATATTGACGGCCGGAAGTTCTGTTTGAATTTACAGCAACTTTATTTACGCATGTTTTACCATAGTAAAAATGCAATCTGGTCGTAGATGTTTACTATCATCAGATTCCGACACTCTTCATTGCACGTAGCTATTTAATCAAAGGGCCGTGTCTCTCCCTCTTTCTAAGGACTATCATCTTTCCTATCAACCCACCAAACTCTGGACTAATTTCCACGTGTCTCTCAAACTGTATCGTTATGTCATTAACCACACATGACTAAAGACATACATCGAGTTATCCATCTTTGTCAGGTAGATTTGTTTATCTAGCTGTAGATCTCGTTTATGTTATGAAATTAAAAATTCATTTTCATTTAACACACATATATATATATATATTAGCTTAAATATACAGAGTGCTCAACTTAAAAGTAGCACAGAAAATGTAGTAGCAAGGAGGGCATTCTGGTATTGTTTGAATTCTTTGTAGCTGTGTTTAAATTATTTGTAGTGTACGAAACATATTGGTAGTGCTACTAGTTGACCTTTTACAAGGTAGTCACCACTTATTAAGGCAGTGAAGCCACTCGAAGATAATTGTTATTGCGTATGCAGTACATTAATGTTGAAATTTGAGAAAGTATCTACTTAACGGGGCGGTTAATCAGGATTTTTTTTTATGTTGGACTTGAAGACATCCAAGTTATCATGTTGAGGATTTGGGATTTGTGGAACAGGTCGACAGACTTCGTTAGAGCAGGACAGAGAGGGAAGCAGGAGAGAAAAAATAGGATTTATTTTGTAGCACATGATGAGGTAAAACCGTTACAATTACCCACTAGTATGGTATGGGGCACGTTTAACAACCTGTGTAGATACTGCCTGTTGGTCTTAACTGGCGATGCTCTTGATTGCCTTGGTAATTTTCTTCTTTAGTTGGTCCAGATAATTTTGGTTTAAAGTTCCTTAATGATAAAAATCGAATAATGACAAGTACGGGGACCGTAGTGGCCATAACCCATTGCTTATTGTTCTCTCTTTCTTAAACTTATACGGTAATTCATGTCAGTGATCGGTGAGACATGTCGCATTTAGCGCCATCTTATTAGAAAAAAATTGCATTTTTTCGTGTGGTGTTAGTTGTTGGAATAAGATAAGAGAGTTCAGGTTATTTTTATATGGCCCACCATATACATTTTAATCACACGTTTTCTGTTTTTTTTTTCTTACAAATATGAATACCGATGATAATATCGATCGTTCAGCATGTTATAACAACGTAACACATCGTGTGGCAGCATATATTTCAATAAATTTCCCTCATTTAGTGATATTCACCTTGAATGTAGCAACTTTAGCCTAGCTGACCATTTCGAATGAATCTTTTTTTCAACTAATCAATGTATACAGTGCTGGAGATATTCATCCAACATCTAACAGTAGAGCTGCAAAGAATACACTATGTGTATTTACCAGAAAAGAAACGTTTAAATTGAACAGGTTTTGTTTAATACCAAATATTAGCAAGTGATACACTTGTTTACGTTTTTAAATGTGTAAAAAAATACATATAATTCTGTATAATATGTTGAGAGTAAAAAACTCAATAGTTAATTGTCAATAATAACTAAATATGACGGCGTAAAAATTTTTTTCCCCAGTTTATCTTGTTTTCCTAGTTTTAAGTTGTCTATAATTATCCTTGTGATTGTAGGGATGATCTCTATATGCCGATCCAGCTGATAATGTTTATAGATAATTAGGGTTTGTTAGCTTTGGGAGAAATAGCAGAGAGTAGAGTATTTCGAGACGAAATAAAAATAGTAATTATGTCTCTTGAGTGAAATCATCTATATTTCCGTTATGATCGATGGATCTATTAATTGCAAACTGATAGCAGCAAAAATGACTTTAACGTAATTATTAAGTTGGTGCTTAAATAATGTCTTTTTTTGACGTCCAATTCATGTCCATAAACGACATTATTTTTGCACCAACATAATAGGATTAGATGGATGAAATATAATTTTACTAGTTTAGATTACCCTTTTGCAGATTTCTTTTAAACTGTTTGGGCGAAATATTGTGCAACTAATAGAAATATGATAATTCATAGAAAGTAGCCCTTTCATTACACGCCTTTCGTCGGGTTTCTGAGTCCTAATCAAACATGCGTAATCTTTTGGTTTGAATTATGTAACTAACACTAAATAAAATTAAGATATTGGTTGGAATTGGAAACATAAATATGCTTTTAATAATATAGAAAAGATTGTATTATTTCTTTTAAAGACTACTGTTCCAAAGTTTTATTTATTTATTCGTTTATGTTCGTTTCTTACTACTTAGTATTTATGTACCAGGTCGGACACAATTATTCCTGCGTTTCGGAAGAATACCTTGAAGAAGCTATATCGATCGAAACGTTGTAAAAATCAGAGTCAAGATCAGAACAGTAGACCGAAATATACAAATGATACGATTGTAGTATTGTTTGCACAACCTCTAGTCGGAGTAATCGCCGGTCTTTTTTCAGGTCTATTTTGTTTATTCGGGATCATTTCTGTATAATTCTAGAAAACACGCGAGATTTCGAATGAAATCTTAAAATTCACGGGAGAACCGTGATGGTGTTCACTCCGCAGTAACAAAATATATATTCCAAGACATTTGCAATATTATTGTGCGCGTCATGTTTCATAAAATCAAAACAAACGCCTGAAAGTCTCATCTACATCTAAAAATATATGTAGAACGTATACATTCGTGAAATACATCACTGCGAAACGGAAGACAAAGAGTAGTCTTTCTTCTGCCATACATCTGCCACGTATCGCAGTTTAACTGTTTGACATTAATTACAGTTAGCTAGATCTAAAGGTATATTTTATAAGACGCACACATAAAAAAAAACTATGATTGTTAATGACACGTATATAATTTTATACAATCAATCGTTATATATTTAAAAAAGGTTATTATAGGGGAAACCTTTTATAACAACGTAGATAGCGTTTCTTTTTTTCAATATTTTGTGTAATTGAATAATCAAAAAATAATCACTGTAAATCCAATAATTAAGAGCGTTTTAGATACCTAACTCAAACTCTCTTCAGCCAATACACTGTTGATATAGTAGTATTGGGTTAAAAGAGCTTGCTTTTTTGGACTAAAAACAGGGTGGCAATAAAATAGGTAAGTAGGCGCGTTTTTGGATTCCAGAAGTCAGAAACCGGATCATTGTTAAAACGTTCAAGCAATCTAGATGATCAGAGATAGATAGATAGATAGATAGATAGATAGCTTGTCTTTTTATATTGACTTTATTTTTTAAAACTAAATCGGGGTTAAATTACACGTTCATGTAAGACAAACACGATAAAGTGAATGCAAAAAAAAGATTGTTGACATATTGCATGCTTTCAAAAACAGCAGTGTCTTTTAGTATCGGACTAAGAACAAGGCGCCTTGAAAGAGTTAAGCAGAAGAATTTTAGGATACATGAAATAACCGACATCTAACAAACGGTTTAAACGACCAAGAAAAAGTCGTGGATCTCAGTTTTATAATTATATGAATAAATAATATATAGATAGGTAGACTGATGGAGTATATACTTATACTTATATATGTTCATTTTTTCAATAAAACGAGGAGAAATATATTTGTTGGTAAGGTAAACATGTTAAAATAACTTAAAACAAAAATATTGTGTACATTGTTCGTGCTTTGATTAGCAGCAGTTGCTGTTAACATACGATTCAGGATAAGGCGGCAAGGAATCAAGTATGCCGACGAATTTTGAAACCCCAAGAAACAAACGGATAATCGATTTCACCACCCAAACAAGCTGTGCAATATAACTTTATAGCTAGCTAGTCACCTAGATAGATAGCTAGATAGCTAGATATCATATATATATATATATATATATATATATATATATATATATATATATATATATATACATCTACGTACATATATATATATGTATGTAAAAATATATATGTACACACACCATATATATATAAATATATATATACATATATATATATATATATATATATATATATATATATATATATATATATATATATATGCCTATTTTTCAGTAAGTCATTATTCAAGTTCGTCCGATTAAACACAACATAGTTTTCCTTTTTTCCGATTGTTCTGGATATATTTTCCATTCATGGAGCGGCGTTTTACTTCAGCTTGCATGTTGTATAAAATAGCGTCATGAGTCATGTTTTATTCAAGTAGTTTATACATCATGCGAGCTGAAATAAAGAAGATCGCTCGTCGAATGAAACAGATATCCAGAAAAATCGGATACAAGAATAACTCTGTCTTGTTCAACCAGACATGTTTGAATACACACACACACATACACCCCTCACACACCCATATATATATATATATATGTATATATATATATATATATATACATGTGTTTATATACACATATATGTATATATCTGTATGTATATATATATATGATAATATATACATATATATTTAAATATATGTCTATTTACATATATGTATATATGCATACATCTATGATGATCGTCGTCACATTGAGTTCTCCCAATCTTGTCATTCATGCCATCCCAGATGACTCTGCGCTTCCGCTGCATATTTTCACCTCTTGAAGCAGATGTGACATGAAAATTGAGCAATTTCCACTGAGTTGACTTGCTCTGGAGGTGGAAGGGTATTCCTCTGAACCATCACATGTCTTCCCAGACCAGCAGTAGACTGGCGATCTTTGCTGCATGTTAAATAGATCGTTTGGTTCGAACTAATAGGTGCAAAGTTGATATGAACAGGAATTTTGTGCGATTAAGGTGGTTGACGTAGCCATTTTTTGACAAAAGTACTCGTTCACGAGTGCGCATTTACAGCGGTGTGCGTCATTGTTAAGACCATTAATTAAACCCTCGCTTCAGATTGTTGTGGGGCAGCTTTCTTTTCTCTAGAGCATTATAACTTTCACGTACAAGTGTGTTTTTTTTTAGTTCGGCCTTTGCAGAGTAATTACTTCCCATGTGTCGATATCGATATGTAAAACTTTCAAATTAGTCTGTGTAGAGACCATGAACTTCTTCCTAGGCTTGTTATGAGAACGCTTGCCATTTTCCAGCTCTTCAAAAAAATTGATTCGGCAGCCTACTATCGAACCAGGTGGCTTACCACACGAATGTGAGATCTTATTACAACGTTCTCAACACTAGAGACACATGCTCTCAAGACGTCTTCAGTATCAGGTGCTTGTGCTTGCCATTTGATGATTAAGATGCGTCTCAAGCATTTTGGCGAAATCGTTCAAGCCATTTAATGTTCCTTTGATGCAATGTCCATGCCTCTGATGAATACAATAGAGTGGTAAGCGCACAGGTCTTGTAAACACAGATCTTAGTCCTGTTTGTAATGCCACGATCAGACCACACTGTCTCCTCCAACCTTCTAAAAGCTGCAGATGCCTTCTGAATTTGTCTGCGGATTTCAGTGTCTCGACAGCCATCCCTAGAGAGATAACTACCAAGGTACACAAATGAATCAACTACTCCCAGACCATGATGTTCGGCTCCACATATAGCTGGACTGGTGCAGGAGTTAACCTCACATTATTTTTAGACCGACTGATCTTCAGATCAACGGCAATGCAGGAGTCAGCAAAGCTATCCATTATATGCTGCATATCAGTCTCAGTGTGCGACAAAAAGCATCATCGTCTGCATACAGTAACCCTTTGACCAAGACATGATGCAGTTTCCTTCTGGCATAAAATCTAAAATTAAAAATGAGACCTGTGGTTCAAAACTTTAACATGACACTCTTATCGCAATCCCGAAACGCATGACCAAGAAGAGCAGCAAAATATATAGAGAAAAGAGTAGGGTCAGGAATATCACTTTGTTTGATACCATTGCTAACTGGGATTTCATCAGAGATTTTTCCCGTTAAACGAGACTCCAGCTTTCATGCCCCTTTGCCGGCCCTTGAATATTCTAACAAAGTTTGAAAGACACCCTTTTTCTCTTAGATAAAATAGCAAGATTCCCTGTTAACGGTGTCAAAAGCGCCAAGTATTTGGTCCTCCTAACTCTTCTCTATCTCCCCTCATGTCGGAAGATGGTTTTGTTGTCATTATGCCAGAAAATATCTTGAAAAAAACCCATTCGTAATTTCATTGCACTTTATTATTATTATTATTATTATTATTATTATTATTATTATTATTATTATTATTATTTTTATTTTACTTATTTACTATATTTTATTTTATCACTGTTTATTTTTAGACTCCATTTTATCACTTCTTAGTCTCATTTTTAGGCGCCATCTTTAAAGCTACTACACTATTTTATCCCAATACAATTATCTCAATTTTTTTTAAAAAACTCCCTTCCTAATCTCGTTTCATTTTATTTACTTTATCCATCACGGTTATGTTTCCAGATGCAATATTTTTAATCTCTACGATATTTTACCTTTTAGACGTAATCAACTACCCTAATTTATTCTAATTCATTTTCTCTCATAAAATGTATATAGACATCTAATTTACACACTGCTATCCCCCATCATTATATATAGCCACAAACCTTCCGACTCTCTCGTCAATGACCATCCATCTTGAAAAAGCCCACATAAATCGGGCGAAACGTTGAGTATTCAGGTCCTTCCACCTCCATTCTATTTCATATCGTTGTAATTAATCCAGCTCAACAATCTTATATATATATATATATATATATATATATATATATATATATATATATATAGATATACATATATAATGCATGTATTATGTATGTATATGCACACATGTTTCAATCAGGCATGTTTGAATATATATATATATATATGTGTATACATATGTGTGCATATATATGTGTGTATGTGTGTATATATATGCATGTACACACACACACACACACATATATATATATATAGTAAGTTGTATAAATATATATGGCAATTAAGCTATACAGAATATTCCGCGTTTAATCCACGCTATGATTCGTCAGGTTAAATATATATATATATATATATATATATATATATATATATATATATGTGTGTGTGTGTATATATATATACACATATGTACACACACACACACATATATATATATATATATATATAGAGAGAGAGAGAGAGAGAGAGAGAGAGGGAGAGAGAGATGTAGATAGATGTATAGATAGATTCAATATTTATATTTACCTCAGTTTTTTGACTAAACGGGGTCAAATTACATTTATTTCTAAGGAAACAACGTTAAACTAAGTCAAAGACAAAATAGTGTTGACCTTGTGTATGCTTTGAATAGCAGCAACTGTTCTTCTCATCGAAGAACAATCTATCATTATCAAATATATTGCGTTGTCAATACGAATACATTTTACTCTTAGTATATTTTGTGAGAATATATAATGAAAAGTAATGTATATATATATATGTATATATATGTATATATATGTATATATATATAACATAGGTGTTAACACTTATAAACTTATAAAGGGGCTGACGCCACTCGAGTACAAAGGTTAATCAGTTAACAGTATTCAATGGGGAAATATCGTAGTAATCCTTAGTAGTGGAAATTTCGTAAAATAAATTACTTAAAGGGACATTTTCCCAAGAACTTGTTTAGGTTGGACTTGAAGTCGGGTATGTTTTATCAGTTGGAAAGCTGCGAATCAGAAGAGCCTACTATCGTCCTGTCGTTTTAGGAAAGAAGCTTTGTTTATGGAATTTTCGTTTAGGTTTGTGCACACAAAAAATGGGAGATTTTTTGTGTGTTTTCAGGTGTACAAACAGTTTTCAAGAACGTTTGGCGAGTAGGGGGATCATAGAGTAGAGCTCAGACGGGCATCGGCGACGTGAAAAACGATAAAAAAGGTTCGGAAAATTCTGTTGGAAACAGGTTGCAATGAAGCGAACAGAGCATCCCCCAAGTCTATTTTGAACTCTATTTAGTCAGAATAGGTAACTTCTAGCATCTCCTGCCAAAATGTCCCGGCAGTAGTTCATCCTTTAACGTATCTGTATCTTATATAGATACAGAATTACATCATCTGTGAGATGTCTACAGAAGCGGTAGAAAGAGCCCACTATTTTTCAACGACTGTGCCAGTGTGGTTGATGTACGTGTTCCATTTCAGATAAGGAAAAAAGGTTAAACCCAACAACTTGTCAACAAAATAGAGCCCTTTCAGACGGGATCCATCTATTTCAGGTGATGTCACACGTAGTTCACAGCTCTGATCATTTAAAGATATAAGCTTGATTTTTGAATAATTAAAATTAAGCAGCTACCTTTTCATCATTGTACCACATTTTCAAGATCAAAGGAAAGAGAATTTGAGAGAAGTTGGCGATTTACGGCCTTTAGTGGGTTGCCATCTATGATGGTGACGTTTGCAAAAATATCTACGAATGAACTTAGGATATGATTTGAGAGATCATTGATATAGATAAAAACACAGTTGAGGCTAGAATAGGCTACTTAGTGATTCTTGCATTAATACTGTGAGCTTCGGATTTCTGCCCGTCAATAACTACTCTTATGAACCTATCAGAAAGAAATGATTTAATAATTTGATAATTAGTTCCAGTCGAAGCTTTTTCAGCAGTATAATGTGAATGCTGCAAGGGCCAGTTGCTTTACTGGAATAAAGGTTTTTGATATACTTGGCAACATCACACACATACATATTTGTATGCTGCATAGCGGGTTTTCAGATACTGGAGGTAATGCGGGCGGTTGGCGGCCATGATTGCATGAGATAGAATTAGCTGCAAAGTTTTGGGGAAAGAGTTTGGGTTATGTAATTCTGACCAGATTATTACAGGCATGTTGATAATGGCTGGGATAGAGCACTTGCTTCACTTCAGGACACTGTTTGCTATTTGCCACCACTGGTAGAAACCACGCCGCTGCTCAGCTAATTTGGAGTATACGAACTAAACATAAAACTTTTTATTATTCTTCTTTGTTCAATAACTGCTCGCAGGCTTTAAAGTGACTTTGGTCTCAGTACATCTATTAGGTTGAAAGCGGTGAATAACGTTAGGTCTGTGCGCAATTGGAGCAGCTTGTTTTGGAGAAAACCAGGAATAGCTGTTACGTTTTTGCTGTATTTTTTGAAGGGTATGAAAATGTATCTACTTTCAAGAAACCAGCATACTAGGCTAATAATATAGAAGGAAACAGTTTATTTAAACATGGAACTCATGGTAAGTCTGATATAAATGTACGAAAGAAGTGCAAGAGAAAACAAACAATAGCACTTAAATGGACGGTTAGAATCTAAAAAATATTTCTCGGTAGGAGTAACTAAACTACAAGGATCATATTTGACATCCGGTAGAGTGCCCCTATCCCCAACAATAACAAAGTGATGAGAAAATTTACACAAAACTATGAAACACAATTACTACAAAAAAAGCCAGATGTTTAATAACTTCACACTATCACATGAGAAAGACAAATGGAACACGGTTGTATTGACACGGTCTACAGTTTATCTCTCCATTTCACATCCAAACTCGTCTTGAAGTGCTAATTAAAGTTTCGGGACATAACGGAACATATTCATTCAGCGGTGCTTTAGGTGTATCATAATTTTTGTAGGAATTTTTGACACCCCTAACACGAAACTGCGAATAAAATATAAAAATCTCGTTATTTCTCTTTTAAAAGTGGGGTGTTTATTTTCTTTATGGATTATACGTCCAAAATAAACTATTACAGTTGTTTTAAAAGTAATGCATTTTTTTAACTAATGAAATTAATTGAATTTTATTAGCTCAGTATTTGTCCGTTTTTAAACTTTAAAAATTTATCAAAATTTTTCTATTGAGTTCATTTTTACGATATTTTGAGGGTCAATGTAAAATATTATGCTCTTTCGAATAAACTGAATATAATGTTTTAGATAAACGTTTATGTAATTTACGCCCCCCATTTTCAAGTGTCTATTACAATGTAAATAATTAATTTACTCACCAAGTTTTATATATCACAAATTGAAGATAAAATATCAATAAATAATATATTCAAATTTAAACCAATAAAGTAGTGTTTTTTAGAAATTTACCTGTACATGTCGAAGTTTAAGACCTTTTTAAAAAAAAAACACGTTGTTTGTGTTTTTTTTTCATGCAACCTTGGGCATTGCTCCTTTAAATGAAAAAATAGAGCTTGAATTACATTTCTCGAGGAGTTATTAGCTTGGAAAGGCGGGGTGGAATTATTCAATATTTTTCACGAAATTTCTGATACACCGCTAGGTGTATCAGAAAATTTTCGTAAATAAACGATTCTGTACTTAACGACAGACGTCGCTAAACGTGTGGTAAAAGGAATTGCCGGTGGGTGTACGCAACTGCAATCACATCGAG
>NC_136508.1:18722902-18790402 GCF_053919585.1 Euprymna scolopes
TGAAATAATCCTATTTTATTTGAAAAAATCTGGATATGCATTTTTGAACCTAAGAATGAATTATTTGTATTCTTCACATCTGGAGTGATATTTGCACTAAAGTTTGGCCGATGCAACCACCGACCTAATTTCAAATTAGGGCTCTGGCAACAGAATACTCTTATCATTGTTTTAACTTGCGAGTATATATCCGACACAATCAGACACAGTTAACCAACTGAAAACAACATCTCGCAGTATAAAAACATATAAGATAATAGATCCAAACTCGAGAGTCAACACAATAAAAAATATGCTGTTGTCCTAGCCCTATTAATAAGTATCTTGTCGAACAAGATAATATTTCTGTGGAACATTAAATTTTTTTTATGAGCTCAGGAGTATTTATGTCGAACTCGGGAACCTGATGGTAATTGCAAACGGAAGTATTTATTTAATCCAGAGAGGTAACACTTTCGCGATCCATTATCCATGATTTCGAAGAAGTCATAAAAAATATGCAATGCCATTTTTTTTATCGCCAACGCTAATGATTTGGCAACCCTCGAAAATGAAACTTTTACAAATAATACGTATACAATATGGGTCAATGCTTGGAGGACTGAGGTGTTGAACACAGTAGTCCGAAGATCCAAAAGAATACAAGTATATAAATTCGTTTAAAAAAAAAAACAATTTGCTTTAAAATTCTATCAGAAACTTAGCTACCAGAATAGTTCCTTACATAATGTCGGGCTTCGATTTCTAAACAACTAGTTCCAAAAAATGTGAAGCTGTATATAAAGAGGGCACTAATACTTATCTTATTATTAGTTGTGTAAGTTTAAATTTCGGAAACCATTAATAGAATCAAGTCTTCGAATATTTTTCTCTTGTAAAACATCAAAGCGGGGAACTTCGCCGGCTTTTACCGAAAATAATCTTCAGTGTAATAAACACATCAGATCTTTGCAAAAAATCGAAGATGGAACGTTTGGGTTTGTGTAGTAAATCTTCTTGGCATTCTTCTAATGTTGCGAGAGAAAAGATGAATAGAGCGAATTCGATACGTAAATATTTGTTGACTTGGCTTAAGAAAAACTATTTAGAGAAAAATGTGAAGGTTTAGATTGGGTATATTTTCTTTCAATCGATCAAAATGTCTATGCACTAATATTTATCAATCTATTTCTGTATATATATATATATATATATATATATATATATATATATATATATATATATATACTCACGGGACATATATACATAGAGACGTGGATATTTCTTCGCATACGTTAAAATAGATAAAAACAGATACATAAAAAAAGGATCTTCACATTTTTCTTATATAGGTACGCATATATATATATATATATATATATATATATATATATATATATATACGTCTGTGTGTGTATGTGTCTACGCAGATATTTATGTAAATAGATATATACATATATACGCATATATACGCAGATATTAATATATATATATATGCATTTATATATTAATATTTAAATATAAGTATATATATATATATATATTTATATATATTTATATACAAATGTATATATATATATATATATATATATATATATATATATATATATATATATATTTCATACGATTAAAAGTAAATCGCGATATATCTGAATAGTACTGAGAGGTGGACGAATGGTAGGAGTTTCGGCTTCTTACCACTTTGAATCCCCTGGATAAATCCACTCTGTCGGGTCGTAGACGACCAAACATGTGTCAGTGGAACAGTATATTTTAAAAACAATATATCTACCGCTCCTCTTCTGAGTGTCTCGAATTGGATAAAAGAAAAAGTAATCCCAACTCGCATATAGATGAAAACGCACTTTTGAAAAAAAATGTAATCCATTCCAAACGTATTACAAAAACTAGTAACATCCAGTAAGTTATGAAAATATTTATGACAGTTCCGCGTTTTATCCATGGAAAATTCTCACGAGGCTAATACTCAGTATCTTCTGGGTAGCGTAACTGGCATATAATAACTTTATATATATATATATATATATATATATATATATATATATATATATATATATATATTTAGTGGAGATGGTAATTAATAAAAAATGATAAAGTGCTCAATACTGTTGTAGAGCAAATATGCATTTTATTTTTTATTACCGTATCATTCTCTTAAGTTATGTTATTGTTTCGGCTATACGGCCTTTTTTTTTGCCGTCCGTAGCGTCCTCACACTTTTACTGTAAACGTCTGAGAACGCTACAGACGGCCAAAAAAACGGCCGTATAGCCGAAACAATAATGTAACCTAATAGAAAGATGCGGTAATAAAAAATAAAACGCATATATATATAAATATATATATATATATATATATATATATATATATATACAGTTGGCCTCAAAATTATTCATACTCTCGTTGATTTTTGACATAATTCATTGTTGTGATGAAATGAAAGCATTTTGTTCAGTTTGTTTATGATTTATGTGAAACCAACAGGTGAAAGAATAACAGCAATAGGCAAATTAAAAAATATTTAGTTTCAGGGGTATTTTATTCACAGATCTTTAAAAAAAGTCATGTTCAAAATTATTCATACCCTAGGATTATAGTGTTTATTTTCTTTCTTCAATAGTCAATAGCATAGCCTTTGTTCTTTATGACTGATTCTAGTCGGTTCTTATAGGTGTCCACAAGCTTACTACACGTTTCCTGTGGGATTTTGGCCCATTCTTCCATTGCAAAAGACTCAAGCTGGGTCAGGTTAGTTGGTTTCCTGGCCATCACTCGGGTCTTTAAGTCCCGCCATAAGTTCTCTATGGGATTGAGGTCAGGACTCTGACTAGGCCACTCCAGGACTCGGATATCATTATCCTTGAACCATTTCTGGACCACTTTAGCAGTATGCTTTGGGTCATTGTCTTGCTGGAACTTCCAGTTGTCGCCAAGTTTGAGCTTCTCTGCAGATTCTTTCAGGTTTTCATCAAGGATCTGGATGTAGTTCTCCTTTCTCATGATCCCCTGGATCCTGACGAGGTTCCCTGTACCGTGGGAAGAGAAGCATCCACATAGCATGATGGTTCCACCACCGTGCATAACGGTTGGCACTGTGTTCTTTGGATTGTATGCTTCTCCTGTCTTCCTCCATACGTATGCAGTATCTCTGTGGCCGAACAACTCCAACTTCGTCTCATCAGACCACAGGATGGTTGACCAAAAGCTGGAATCTTGCTGTATATGGCCTTAAGCAAAGGCCAGGCGAGCCTTCATATGATTCTTTTTGAGCAGCGGTGTCTTTCGAGGCCTGCATCCATGGATACCCCCGCTGTGCAAAACTCTCTCGATAGTGGACCTTGAAACCATCGTCCCTGCCTGGTGAAGTTCTGTTTGTAGGACCTTGGTTGTGGTTCGGGGATCTTTGCTGACCTCTCGGCAGATCTTCTTTGCAAGTTTGGTTGAAACTTTACGCTTCTTGCCACGCCCAGTGTGGTTTTTAACAGTGTTGAACCGCTTATACTTTATTATTATACTCTGGAAGGTTGCCACAGGAACATTGCACTGCTTAGCAATAGCCTTGTGACCCTTTCTCTCACCGTGGGCTTGCACAATACGTTGACGTATGTCTTCGCTAAGTTCTGTTTTCTTCCCCATGATAGTCAGAACCTGGGGACAAAGAAACTTTTTTAATCTATTTATATTGACACCGAAAAAGGTATTCATTCAATTGAAACATCTTGAAATAACAACAAGACAAAGATTACAAGGAAGTAAAAACAAATGGGGTTGATCATAAAAGTGCATTTTTGATTAGGTACTGGCAGGGGTATGATTGATCTGAACATGTGCAAAACATAACTTTGGTCCCTATCTATTATTAGGAAAATAAGGTTTAGCCAACTCACATGTGGATTTATGTGCAATAACAAGTAGACAGAAGATACAAAGGAAGTACCATCATAATACCTTTCAGAAATGAATAATCAAAACAATATTTTTTTTTTGTATGGGGTATGAATAATTTTGAGGACAACTGTATATATACTAATACTGATATATTTTCACATACAATAACAAATATTTATATGACAAAACATGCATACATTCATACTAGCCAGGGATCGCCCATCTTTGGTCAGGCATGGAATACGCTTTTATGTGATATTTTGATTTTCGTATATATGCATATATAGTCGTGATTTCCAAAGTAAACAAAAAAGTATTTGGGTGGCATCGGCTAGAATCGGAAACCGTAGCATGCATATCTGGTGAACATACGACTGAACCAACGTGACACGCATCTGTACTGATTCCAAACAAAATAATAAAATAAACTTAGATGAACATAAAAATTTCATAACTTTGATTTTTTTTCAATTTTAAAGGATTTCTGAACGCTGACGTTACAACAGAGGAAGAGGAGGGAAGGAAAAACGTAAAGAAAATGATCAACGGTTAAGAGTACCCACGCATCATACTAGAATAAAATGTGTGTTTTGGCTACGTGGTTTCAGGAGAGACGTTTAAAACACTAAATAATTAAATGTAAGCAAAATACGTAGCTGGGAAAGTACCGGTAATTGGTACTTTAAATATTAACTAGAAACAGTGATTCTTTCTCTTTTTGTCTCTGTACGACTGTCTTAACACGCAAATTATGGTCTGTTTTACTATATATATATATATATATATATATATATATATATATATATATATATATTCACACGCACACGAACACCCACACACACAAACATATATATATATATACATATATATATATATATATATATATATATATATATATGTTTGTGTGTGTGGGTGTTTGTGTGCGTGTGAATATATATGCGTATATATGAATATAAAGGTGTATATCTATATGCATATGTATATACATATTTATATGTGTATACACATGCATATATACACATGTATATATGTGTGTTTATTTATACATATATGTATATATATGCATATATTCATACATATATGTGCATATATATGTATAGATATGTATATATAGATATATATATATAATTGAAAAATAATTTAAACTGTAAATTAAAATTTCCAATTAAATTCATCATTCAACAGATTACTCCTGCACACCATGTTCAAACTCCTTATTTCTAGGACTTATAAAGGATGCTGTTATTGCTATTCTACTCATCGGAGGACAAGAAGAAATAAGCAAATTATATTTGTAGCTTGCTAGAATTTGCTCGTTTATGTAATAGACTGATTATAATATATGATTGTCATAAACTAAAAAAATGTTCATCTCCGTTACGTTAAAACAGTTTAAAAAGCTACCCCTTTTTGTTTGAGTTACCAGCTTTATTTTAAACATTCATCACTTCCGGTTTGGCGCAACAGTAAAGACGTCACGTTTGGTTCACGATGGTTTCCTCCTTCGCGGTAAGGTTTACATCCTACCTGCCTACTTCCACTGTTTTTTATTTGCTCAACCCACACCTCCAAAGACCCGGCCAATGCCGGGCAGCCAGGCGTATATAATGATGGAAACGAAATTTGCATTGATTATAACTTGGTTGTTTTGTTTTTGGCTTTGGGGAACGTCAAAATATATTTGAAAAGAAAATGAACAAATACATAACACCAATGGTTTTTGTACTTTAAGGACAGTGAGCTGGTATCTTCAGACAGATTGCTTGTTGACATCATCTTTTATTATTAAAATATTAAATACAGTCATTGCATTACTTAGAATGAGCCACAAAGAGAAAAAAACAATAGATCCATTAGAAATAAATCCCTTGTCTAAAAGAAGGTTTATATTTAGATATTTATGATGCCAGATGTAAAAATAGAAAACAAAAGATTAGTAATAAAAAATAAATGTGTTTTAAAGTTAAACTCAGTTTCGATGTAATACAGCTTAATCTCAAATAAAAACTGTTTTTGTTACATGCCTCTATGAACTGTGGTCTTAAAATGTTTAATTAAGCCATTTTTTCTTAGAATACGTCACAAAGAAACAAAGCAATATAAACATCGTCTATAATATACATCTCATCTGGCTTTTTAAATGTATGTGTGTATGTATATATGGATGCATGTATGTTTGTATGTCTGGCTAAACCTTTCGACAGGGGCCAGGGATTTTCCCGAGATCATATTCATTTGTAAGCCCGACTCTTCTGACGGCAAGTACCGAAAAGTGGCTAAAAGGTATTAATTCTTGCATCCTCGACTAGGCACTTTTCAACCGGGAGGAGGGGGTCACTTTTTTTTCAAAATATTTTCGAAAGTTACTTCCCGTTTTCGATTGGCTGGCCTTAAGTATAACGTTCGTAACTTCAGGTTTGCCGAGTGCCGTCTATAGCAAAGACGTCACTTTTTTCACGTCCTTTGCCTCTTTCTTTTTCTTTTGCTCAATACACACCTCCAAACACCCGGGCAACGTCGCGCACCAGGGCTTGCTAGAAATTATCCATTGTATTGAACAAGGTTTATATTTGAATATTTATAAATAAAAGAAAACAATACATTAGTAAAACAATACATCCTTTTTTAATGTAAGTAACACTAAGCTTCCCCGTAATAGGTATTCATCACAAATTAACACTTATTTTCTTTATTTTCTAACGCATTCCTATTAGAAGTCGTCTCTTGTCCTAATCAATGATGTTATAAATGAGGAAGCATGAACGTTTACACTGGAATGCGTACGTGAAATAGAAATGGTTAGTCAGTCTACAAGTTTGGTTTATTAAATAAATCGAAACATCAAGATTACCAAAACAGTGCATATTTTAAATTAAATAAACGTATTGTCTGCATTTAATATCAACTACATCTACACAAAATCCAAGTACGTCTAAGGATGGAATACTGCTGCCTTATCTGGGCAGGAGCTGCTAAAAAAGAGCCTATCCTGCCTTGACAGAGTATAAAATAGACTTCGTGGCTTCGTGGGGGATGCCCTTTTTCTACCCTGCAACCTCTCTCCCACATAAGAGATGTTGCGAGTCTATCCTTGTTTTATCATTATTTCCATGGCAGGTGCTCGTTTAACTCCAATCTCTGGTCCCCCTCCCCAATCTTTCACGAAAAACACCCGTCTAGTCGAATCCACTGTAAACATTTTCCCCCACTCTTTATCTATGCCTAAATCAAAACTTAGATTCCATGAACAAAACTTCTTTCTCAGAACTGCACGCCTGTAGAACACTGTTCCGTCTGCCTGCTTAACACCTGACTACAACTTGGATGTCTTCAAGTCCAACGTTAACAAATTCCTAATGTACCGCCCTCTTAAGTAAACACTTCATTAAATCTCCACATTTACGTACTGTACTTGCTATAACCCTTATCCATGAGTGGCTTCCATGGCTTGATAAGTGGTGACCACCGTGTAAAACAAAAAAAAGTACATTTTCGGATTAAAAAATAAAAATATGAAATATGTCTTGTCGTCGAAGGCATTGCGTATGCATATTAAAATCAAAATAAAATATCATCTTTGGACATCTCCCACCTTAGATATCTTATTGGGTCACCATACAGTTGTAACACTAGACTCTTCAGCCGAGGTGAAGTAAATCTAACTAGGCTAAAGAAAGATTGATAAAAAAGAACAGCCGTGTAATATCTACTGACGGGGTTACAGATAAAATACCTGTTTCAAAATTGTCATGAACCAGCAAGAAATTATTATGTCGTAGAAAACTCTAATAACATGTCTAATAAAGAGAACGCGTGCCGAGATGCTCACCAGATGGATATCGGCATGCGACCAGCAATTCGTATCAGTCAAAGAGCAACATCCGCGGCTTAGAGCCTGTATAACAAGAGACAAACAGAATGTGAAACAAATGCACGCGAACACCAAATGATTTAAATATATGAATTATCCGCAGCACCGTTCCGTGGGAATTAAAACGGCAGCTAGACGATTTTTGTTGTCGGGATCAATCCATACACAAGGTATATACTGTTCCGAATAGTACAATTATAGGGTAGCTACCAACTCTCTATATGTGGCGTGTCTCGTAGTAAGCAACATTGGCATTATGTAGTATAACTACTTCTATTTATTTATATCTTATGTGTAATACATATACATTTTTCAAAACGATGTCCGTGTCTGAAATTTTCTCAGCTAACCATTTTGGGACACAACAATATCAAAGCTACATGAATATGTATTCCATAGCAAAAGTACTTCCTAAACAGTGGTGTTAGATTTTAAGGGAAATAAATATGATTATTCGAAACTTCGGCGTAATATATTTTTGTTTTCCTCATGAAAACAATACATTTAACTTTAACACTAGCAAGCGCCACTTTGAAGCAGCGACGTTTGATGAGAGATGTCAAAAGAAAACATGGAACTATAATTTTATGAAAATCATACATAAACATATGGATTTACTTTTGCCCTTTGGGCCAAACACTAAAGTGTATTATCTGTTCTCTGTCAGTGGGGGAGAAGTTTGTCACCACCGAGGCAAATATGTTTTCCTTTTCTCCACGCTGTAAAAAAGCCTGGTGTCTCACTCTGTCGCGTAGGGAGACATTGTAAACAGGAACTCTTTCTAATGTATATATCTTCAGACTATGTATCTAAATTTCGGCGATTATGATTGAGTATTCGTATTATGATGACCACTGTTTCATCTTCAATGTCGTTTTTACAACATGTCGGTCAATGTTACTTCCGGTCTGTTTGGGTGTATATTGTCGAAGTCGGAATGTTTCTATCGAATTCGAAATTGGGGACTGAATTTCAAACGGAATCCTTGATTTATCACATGTTTTGCCCCTTGTAATACAGGTTTAATAAGATAATATGAACAAAACAAAGAAGTCAGTTTCGATATTTATTCAGAAGAAATATAGTATAATGAATCGTGGAAATTAATGTCTAATAAACTGATATAATCCCATGTGTTAATCTTTCATTGTTACACGTATAAAATGAGCCATGTATAAATATTGTCCCAAACCACAGGTTGCATTGCATCGAAAAATGATACAGGATATATCCTTTTAAACAACTTACTAGGAAATCAATAGAGCCCACAATTATTGTTCATATAACAGCTATTTGCACCCCAAAGGCATTTAATAGAATGCATTTTGAACGACGTTATAACATCACTTATATTAGAAATTTAAATAGATATATAAGCATTTAAAAGTTATGAAAGAACTGCCAAAATCTAAATAAATATTGTAAACACCTGTTAAATAAATATTTGGATACCAGATAAATAAAAATGTATAAACATTGACACACAGTATTGTAATAACATCAGTAATATGAACAGATTATTTTTAATTGTATATAAGAGTAAATTATCGGTTGCTAATTAAATTCAACTATTATTTTCGTTAGTTACAATGCCATTAGTATTCTTAGGGAAAATCCAATTATCTCGTAATTACTTAATGGAATCTCAACTAAAGATGGACTTGATATAAAACTTAAAACAAAATAAATGGCAAGCAGTAATCTTAATTCTAATAGAAACAACATTGGTATTTAAGAATGAACAATGCCTTTATCGTCTATGTTCAATTACTGTGTTTAACTGCGTATTAATCAGTTTATTTTGGCTTTTACTTAAAAGTAAACTTTCGATGTCTCCAGTCAGTCTCGAAAGACAAAGGATACTCCTTGTAAGGGCAGCTGCGCATGAAATTTTGAGACGAAATACCCAACCACACTTCTTCTACATCGGCATTGCTTGAGCCCCGTGACAAGAAGAAGTCGTCAAAGACGACTGGAAACAATGCCAAGATAAGCGAAGACCACTTACAGCACCTATATGTCCCAAATGGTCACCCACTCAGTACTGCCCAGATTCTACGTTTTTACCTTCAATGATACATCCGAAAGCGGTGAGTCAAGGTTATTATGCCGTATAATAAACTACAGAAAATTTTGATCCCAAAACATCACATGAAAAAATAAATATTTGTAAAATTAAGATGCGTTTTTTTACTTATAGTGAGGAAGTCGAGCTGGCGGGTTTCCAGAAGAAGTGTCGTTAAATAAAAGTGACAATAATTAAAGTCAATGAAAGTTGTATCTCAAGCGTGCACCTCTAATCATACTGACGTTTTTGCAAACTCTCCTTAGAAACCGCACAGGAAAGAATTGTGAAGACATTGATACTATGCAGCGGAAGTTGCGATGTGATATAAACTGAGAAAAATACATTATAAATGCATGAGCAATTTTAAGTTTACATATTAAGCAAATACACAAACCTAACCTGTTCCCGAAAATAAATAGAAATATTCATTCATCTGTTACTTGTGGCGAATAAAACAAACCAGCGTCACAATCGATTGAGCAAACTACTGCGGCGTGTCAACAAAATACAGCTGTTAATTTGTGATGCGTGTAATTAAAGATGTGTTGCTAGAAATAATAATGGCTTTGGACGCTACTATCCGAGACATTTATTATTCAGTAAAAAATAAGGGGAAACGGAAATTACACGTGTGCCGTATAAGTATTTCATTACGTATTACATAAACCATGGGAACAGTTGAGTAGTATTACGTTTTGTTTTCAAAGATAACTCATTAATTTTTGTGGAATCTCACCCCATACATCGTAGTTAAAAAATGTGTTACCCTAAGAGTATGAGGTGGATATTTGGTGGTATATAATACGAGGCTGATTCAACATTAAAGCCAGTGTTTCATCCTTATTGGGACGAGATTTAGTAGTCATTAACTGGAGTTTTCACATAAAAAGCAATTGTTTTAACTAATTTTCTTGTTCAATTCTAATTAGGTACAATAGTAACGTTCAAATTACGCAGTCGAAATTACGTGAATATTTCTGAATTATTTTAAAACAACTTTTATCGTGTTAGCAGTGAAGACATGCCGCTATCTTTATTTAATTTTAACAGAAAATCAACTCCCTGCTGAACTCTCCCGTGTTTTACGATCATTTTCATTAATTTCTGTTTGTATTTTCCTTAATAAAAAATATTCGACTTATCAATTTTCGTAATTTTACGATGTAATCATCTAAAAAATATCAGGAATTGAGTTTAATTCAGTTTTGTGATTTCCGTAGAGTTAATTCAGTTTTGCGTATTCTGTAGAATCGCCTTAAATACTTTTTTTACCCTGCAAGACTATGTGCTACGAAAATAGAGCAGTAGAATTACGTTAACCCAACTTTTTTTTTTACACAGTTATCACAACTTATCAAGGCCCGGAAGCCACTCATGGATAAGGGTTATTGCAAGTGCATTACGTTAATGTGGAGATTTGATGAAGTGTTTAATTAAGGAGGCGGTTCATTAGGAATTTGTTAACATTGGACTTGAAGACGTCCAAGTTATAGTCCGGAGGGAAGCAGACAGACGGAACAGAGTTCCACAGGCGTGCAGTTCTAAGAAAAAAGCTTTGTTCATGGAATCCACGTTTTGATTTAGGCACAGATATAGAGTGGGGGAATTTTTCACAGTGGATTCAGCTAGACGGGTGTTTTTCGTGAAAGATTGGAGTGGGGGGACCAGAGATTGGAGTTAAACGAGCACCTGCCATGAAAATAACGATAAAACAAGGATAGGCTCGCAACGTCTCCTCTGTGGGAGAGAGGTTGCAGGGTAGAGAAAAGGGCATTCCCCACTAAGCCACGAAGTCTATTTTGTACTCTGTCAAGGCATGCTAGGTTGTGTTTGGCCGCTCCTACCCAGATATGGCAACAGTATTCCATCCTTGGACGTACTTGGCTTTTATATAGATAGAGAATTGCATCAGTAGTGAGATATCTTCTGGAGCGGTAGAAGGATCTCAACATCTTTCCAGCGACCTTGGCAACAGGCATGATGTACCTGTTCCATTTCAGATCAGGAGTAAAGGTCAAACCCAGAAGCTTGTCAAAACACGGGGCCTCACCCAGACGAGAGCAATCCATCACAATTGATGCCAGCTAGGGGATCAGAGCGTTGATTATGTAAGGATAGGAGTTTGGTTTTGGATGCATTAAAGGTAACCAGCCACATCTTCCCCCACTGAACCACGCGCTCGAGATCAGAGAAAGAGAGAATCAGAGAGAACTTTGTCATTTACAGCCTTTGATGTGTTGCCGTAGATGGTCGTGGCATCAGCATAGATGTCAACGAATGATTTATGTATGTGTTTAGAGAGGTCATTGATGTAGATCAGGAAGAGAGTTGGGCCCATGATTGACCCCTGAGGGACTCCAGCATTTATATTGCAGGCCTCCGATTTTTGTCCATCTACCACTACTCTTATGAACCTATTGGAGAGAAATTATTTAATGATTGAGAAAACATTTCCAGTTATACCGTAGCTGGAAATCTTGTGAAGTAGACCCTTATGCCATACAATGTCGAAGGTCTTTGATATGTCAAGAGCAATTGCCCTAGAAAGGAAGCCTTTGTCAAGAGATTCACTAATCCTGTGGGATATAACCGTCAGCACATCTGCGGTAGATCTTGCAGAGCGGAAACCATATTGTGTGTCACTAAGAAGGTTATTCGTGCTGAGGTGGTTGACTGTTTCTCTATTTAATATGGATTCCAGCAACTTACTCATGAGACACAGGAGACTTATTGGTCTGTACTGAGAGGGAGATGACTTGTCACCTGAATTCTTAAATACAGGGCAAACTGATGAGATCTTCCAGGGAGTCGGAAAGCACTTCTCCTTTAGGCAGCGCTTAAATAGTTTCGTAAGTATGGGAGCAAGTTATGGTTGAAGTCTTTTTAACACTATAATTGGGATGCCATCAGGGCCAGTTGCTTTACTGGAATCTAGGTTTTTTATTAGCTTGGCGACCTCGTGCACGGATATTTGTATGTTACCTAGCTTGTTCTGTTTTATAGGAGGAAATATGGGGAGTTGATGGCCTTCGTCGCATAGGGTAGAATTAGCTGCAAAGTTCTTTGCAAATAGTTTGGCCTTGTCTGACGCTGACGAGATGCCCTCTGGTCCATTGATAATGGTTGGGATAGAACGCACACTTCTGTTCAGGATCCTATTTGTTATTTGCCAAAACTGGTGGGATCCAAGCCGCTGATCAGCTACCTTGGATTTAACGGACTGGGCATATAGCTCTCTTGGATTCTTTATTACTCTTTTACAGTGGTTGCTGGCAGACCTGAAAGCAGCTTTATTCTCATTGCATCTATTACGTTGGTAGCTATGGGAAAAGTGATTTCTGTGCGCGATAGCAGCAGCACATTCTGGGGAGAACCATGGCTGGCTGTTAGGGTTTTGTTCGAATTTTTTAGATGGTATGAATTGGTCTATGCCTACAATTATACGATAGTATAGAGGTCACTTCCTTTTTAAACATGCAGTGCAGAAGTAAATCAGATATGAATGTACGGAAGCTATCCCAGTCAGCCGAAGAGTATCCGTATACAGTACGGTGGAGAGGTACGTCTGGTGGCTTCTTACATTTCGTTTTTATCTTAACAGATACGACGGAGTGGTCGGAGGATCCTAGAGGAGAATGAACGGAAAATGAACATAGCTCAGGGGAAGTTGAGAGAAAAAGGTCTAGGAGGCTTGCATATTGACCGGGTGTATCGGGTACACGGGTGGGTTCGCGAACAATCTGAGTGAGGTCATAAGCAATGGCAAAATCATGACAAAACCTCCCCTCATCATCTGTCTTATTTGAATGGGTCAGCCATTCCACGTTATGGACGTTGAAGTCACCACAGATGTGAATGTTAGCCGAGGGATGTGAAGACGGTATGTGGTCTATTTTCTCAGATACGCTCTTAAAGATAGTAACTCCGCTGTTGTGGGGCCGATAGAGTGCAAATATAAATGCAGTGGTGTTAGCAAGTGCAACCCTGAAGCACATATAGGGTAAATTAGGATCTTCTCTAGAGATATCCCTGCCACACGGGAAGCCATCCTTTATTTAGGCACACATTCCACGAATTCATGCATTTACAGTTTCCCTTTATGATAAAATGTTTCAAAAGATATTAGAACAATAGGGAAATTGAAGAAAAAATGATTTTTTCTGTTTCCAAAGCTAAACATTAATTGAAACTCAAAATCCTAATGAAACCCTACTGAAATTCGGTAAGTTAATAACCCCGTCCATTGAACGCTAACGATCTGTTCCCCCCTCTAGCTGCCACTAAAACTCCATATTACACACGCTTTAGTAGTAGCATCATTAGCCTCCCGCTCCTAACCTTCACATGCTAACTGCTTAACAGTCATTACTAAACATCTATACATTTCTACCTCTAAGACATGCATTAGAGTTCATTCTCATCCAGTTTGGTACTAACCAGGCAACGTATGCATTCAGATGCAAAGCGATCTTCATTAGATACCAATGCCTCTTCCAAGATGGTTTTGCAACGATCAATACAAAACCAAATCCGATACTCGCTGTTATGCAAAACACTCGATGACTCTTAAATGAAAACTGAAATTATCTTCCTTCAATAGTAGAAACACACTAACACCTACAACATCTACCAATTCGCATCTCCTGAAAACTTGCCCAACTATCTATTTTAATTATTATACATACGGAATACGCCATGACTTGAAATTTACCTCCAGTTATACCCGTACTGTACTGCATCTACATCTTTACGCTCTTGTAATCTAAAATATAAAGTTACTGGGCAAAATTCTTTGCTGAATTCCTAATACCTACACAAATCGTAACGTTATCCTGTACCTAAGCTAACATCACTAACGCCTTTCTAACAATCCTGCTCACAGAGTTGCTTCAACTGCATGATTTTTCTTTTCTTTTTTTTTAATAACGATGAAAAAGCAATGTCTCTTAATCACTTTGAGGAGTGTAACTATTCATTAGAAATATAACCTCTAAAAACTAACCCTGTAATATTAACTTACAACGCGGGGTCGCAGAAATACCTGGATTAGGACCCAGGCGCGGAGCAACCTCTCTCAGGGCTGATGGAATCACAGATCTTCCGTCTAGGAGAAGGAAAACTATGAAACTAAACCTAAGGGGAGGGAGGCCTCTCCATTCTAGGATGACAACGTTCTTAGATCTGGTTACTCAAAAACTGACCAGTCTGCAAACCCAAACTGCTTAAGGAGTAGATGGCTCCGTCTATCGCCCGGCTTCCATACTCCTTCTTTGCCTATTAGTCAGGCGCAGAGACGCTATCACAGTTATTCGGCAAAGCATCCAGTGGTAGATCTTGTTTCTTGTCAAGGGCAATGAACACCGTTTTCGCCACTCCCGACATATCTCCCCCTCAAAACTGGTAATTGGGAGTGCTTGAGTACCACATATGCCTGTGCATAAAATTGGATTGACCTTCTTCTGATGGGTTGAGGGTACCGGATTGGCAGTTCCTGGCTGCTGTTTCCGACTGGTGGTACAATGCCCTAACTCTTTGGTACCGCTTAGAGCGGCTGCTCCATCATCAGTCGTATAATACCAGGATGTTTGTAGTGCATTGTCGCGCATTGAAAGGGGCCTGCACTCATCCCGATGGGCTTTCCTGAGGCACAAGTCCTATTTAGAGAAATGTCAGCTGATGGTCTACTTGTGTTGCATGTCCGATACCCTGTACAACCTCTTGTTCTGTTTCCCCTTACCTAACTGAAACTCTTTAAAAATATGATGACAATACAATAAAAAATAAGCTTAAACCAGGCTTCCGGATATCTTAGAACTATGTGAGACTAACCTGCACTCCTCGATCCCCTCTAACTATTTTAACATGCCTGGCTATCTTCCACTCTGACGTAAGGACTCTGAGAGACATATGCACGAACTTGGAGCCTACATTCGTAACCCCCTCCCCTTGACTAGAGAAACACACCTACAATCAGACGATCAAGACTTTATGTGCTTTAGACTAAACATGCAACATAACATTAGCTACTTTCATTTTCTCTACCGCGGTAGCTCTAGATACATCTAAGGCGTTTGAATGGGTGTGGAATGAGGGTCTTCTCAGGAAAATTAGATCATACAGTATCACTGGTAGAATACTTAACATAATTAAATCCTTCTTAGATAGGAGAAAAATCCAGGCTGTCCTCGGCGGTCGTACATCTAAACAATATGATATAAATGCGGGAGGGCCTCAGGGGTCTATCCTTGAACGTCTATTGTTCCTAATATTCATTAATGACCTCCCCGAGAAAATTGCCTCTGAGATGGCAACATATGCCGATGACACCACATTTTTTAACAGGCATGATAGGAAAACAAATGAACACATACCTAAAGAAATGGCAAAACCACTAGAGGATGACCTCCAATCTGTAGTGGAATGGAGATAAAAATGGATAGGCACATTCAATGCTGCCAAGATTAAACTGGTTTCCTTCAATAATTACAAGACACCTACTCTGCCACCAATAGCTATGGCCAGTGACTCTTTATCTGAGAGTACATCTTTCAAACTGCTTGGCCTTACGTTCAAAGGAAACATGAGCTGGAACAATTACATTGAAAGCATTGTCAGGGCCGCTGCGAAGAAGGTGGGCTCTCTCTACCGTGCTTGAAAACTACTAACACCCGAAAGTATCTTGCACCTCTATAAGGCCACCATTCGCCCATGTATTGAGTATTGCTCTCAAATTAGGGTTGGTGCATCTTCTACTCGTCTCTCGCTCCAGACAAGGTTCAAAAGAGAGTCGCCAATCTGATACGCCCCGAACTGGCATCTACGGTTCAGCCTCTGTCCCATCGACGAAATATTGCATCCCTCTGCCTGTTCTACAAGTATTTTAATGGTGAATGCTCTGGCGAACTGCAGACACGTTTGCCCCCACGACGTAGACACCCTCGACCAATCCGACAGGCTACTCAATCCAACCCCCACACAGTACAGATCCCTAGATGTAAAAGTAGTTTCTTTTCCAGAATCGCTAGACTGTGGAATTTTATTCCAGGTCCCTGCCTCCCCCACTGTACTGACATGCAGAAGTTCAAGTGTAACGTGAACCGACATCTTGCTGCCCAAATCCCAACACAGTACCCCAGTAGTTGTTGCTCCTTATAGTAGCCCCCTACACCAGAGTGGTAATATGCATTGTTTGGGGCGAAAATGTAATTAAAAAAATGTTATAAGTTGTCGTTCGTCATGATTTCATCGTAAAGGTAATGTGTTTCGTGAATCGCCTTGTAAGAAAACTTTGCATGAACCCCCTTCTAAATTGCTAACGAGATTTTATGTGTTAAAAAACTACCTACTTCTCCCTTTATATCAAGTTTTTATTATGCATATGAACTGTGTACAGCCTATTATAAATGTCGATATCAGTTCTGGTTATCTTTTTTCCCGGTATGTGCACACCACTGATAAAAAATGGGCAATTCTACGTATAAGAAAGTATATGGTAACCATATAGAGGATATATCATTTGGCTTGGGATTTTAATTAATTTTAATATTTAGTAAGCGTTACATTGGAGGAGAAAGTATTATCATGATTGATTGTCTCGAGCAGCCCTTGTACATTCAGTTGTAGTGTCTAATAAACATTGAGTTTACTTTATAAATTGTCTATTAGGCATTTATTTTCTCTATGCTTTTATCCACGCGTGTACGCATGCGTGTGAAAAGAAAAGGTAAAATATTTGAAATACATGAGTACCAGATTCTGTCACATAATAACTTCGACTGAGATATAAAGTGTTAACATAAGTTCTAAACTCTTCATAAAGATTTCATTAAACAAAATAATGCGTAATTGATTGCAAAGAAAGTTAGCGGAAAAAAACAGAAATAAAACAGAAACCGTTACAAAACTGAAGCATCGAATCGCAGCCAAAAGTGATTTCACAGCGGTAAAAACAAATACTTAAATATCAGAAATATAACAATTTTTTTCACTCTTATTTTGAAGAGTAAAATGACTAAAAATGAATAAAAATAAAGTCATTTCCCAAGTTTTCAGAAGCTCCTCATTTATTTCTGTCTTGTAACCGTACACTCGCACATTTCCCGAGAAAGAAGTGAAAAAATTAAAAAAGAAATGAACATGAAATTATATAAAACGACATCAAACCAGCTCAGATTACTCGCGAAATATTTGCTAAAAGAATATGTAAAAAATAAATAGTCTTTAGAGATACGTCTGCTGAATTTTCGCGTTGAATCTGCGCGGATAGCAGTGGCAATTTTATAATTTGAATTACTTAGGCTACTGTGCTCTATCTGTTGTACGATGTTTCCAACGTTTGCAACGAGTCGCGGCGTAGTGGATAAAGTACTTGATAAAAGCCAGTTAAAACCTACATACCTCTGGCAGATGAAGCTAAAATCCTCATTTTCTGCGACAATAAACATACAAAGGTGACTTACTTACACCTCTACAGCAACGGAGTTCGACACATCTACTACTGTGAAGTAAAATAAAAAAAATGGGGGCGTCTTTAATCCGTGGCAAATGCCCCAGTTCGACGGAAAGATTCCCAAGTTCGACAAGTTTAACCTTAGTAACGTCGAAAATTACATCAACTAACACGCTTTTAATATAACTTCTAGTATATCATCAGTGGTGCAGTTAATATGAATTATCAATCCTATAAACACGAAAATAGTGAAAACCCCGAGTAAGTCATGGTAAGAAATACGGTAGAATGCGCTCTATATAAAAAACGCGAATACACAATCTCATATTTATCTTCAATAAAAATCAGTGCAAAAAAAAGCAAAATATTTTTTAATAAAGAATCATCACTTATCAAAGTTAAAAAAGCGACTCGAATATTAATATAAAGGCAATGGCTGGACGGTGCAAACCGGGTTAATAGTTATAATGATCGTAGTCTTGGAATGGAAATTGTTATTAAAAAAAACGTTCAACCACTCACTTATAGATGTTTTGTTAAAAGCTAAGGATAAAAGTGTGAACGCTGACTAAATAACTGGCTTTTGAATCTCGATAGGGGAGTGATGAAGCAATTTAATACTTTTCCGGCAACTCCTGCCACTGTGATTTCCCGACTATATTAACTTGACATTCCATCGGATGTGTTTTGCAAAGCCGTGAGGTGGTACCTCGGTAAAAGAGTAAAACAAGATCTCATCACTCGCCCAATTTTGCATCTGAAAAATCAACTTTAGCCTCAAAATTATAGACATAGCATATGATGTAGTGCACTAGATTGAATGCAAAATCCTAATGTCTCATCATACAGGAGGCTGTCCTACATCAATAATTGCTTTTTCAGCATAATTTATTGATATTATACTTTAAAATGACTATATTGTAATAAACTAAAAAGCCGCTGAACGATTTTTTGTTTAACAGACGAACTGTTGCTATAATGAAATGTTTGTCATTGAAGTTTCGTTAGGTTTTATGTAGAGATAAAATCAAAACCAAATAGGTTGTTTTACATATATTCATTTTTGTAAGTAAATCTTTGCAGGAAATAGACTAAGATCCCTTCTGTGGTAAACAGATAGAAATATTAATATAAGGTGTCGCGTATTTATTTGCGAAATCGGTTCTGAACTCAATCGAGACAAAAATTGATTCTGAGAATTCCTTTCATAACGTGTCAGCTATATGATAATATTGCCAGACTAACATGAATACAATGTAATAATTCTGTTTCAGTTATTAAATAAAATATTACTTTAAATCTCTTATACTAAAGTCGTATTATTCCTGTTGTTGCTTTAGAATGTAATTATGGGAATGAGGGGAAAACAAATGAACACATATCCAAGGAAATGGCAGAAACACTAGAGGATGGCCTCCAATCCGTAGTGGAATGGGGACAAAAATGGTTGGTCACATTCAATGCTGCTAAGAATAAGCTTGTTTCCTTCAATAACTACAAGAAACCTTCTCTACCACCAATAGCAATGGCCAAGAACACATTGCCTGAAAGTACTTCTTTTATACTCCTCAGCCTAACGTTTACAGGGAATATGAACTGGAATAGATACATTGAAAGCATTGTCAAGGCTGCTGCAAGGAAGGTTGGCTCCCTCTACCGTGCTAGAAAACTACTTACGCCTGACAGTATCTATACCTCTATAAGGCCACAAGTCGCCCATGTATGGAGTACTGTTGTCACATCTGGGCTGGTGCATCTGCTGCTTGTCTCTCGCTCCTGGACAAGGTTCAAAAGAGAGTCGCCAACCTGATAGGTCCTGAACTGTCATCTAGGCTTCAACCTCTGTCCCATCGACGAGATGTTGCATCCCTCTGCCTGTTCTACAAATACTTTAATGGTGAATGCTCTAACGAACTGCAAACACTTGTACCTACTCGACGTAACTACCCCCGACAAACCCGACAAGCTACTAAGTCTCATCCCTTTACAGTAGAGGTCCCTAGGTGTAAGAAAGCCTTTTACTCCAATAGTTTCTTCCCTAGAACTGCGGGTCTTTGGAACTCCTTTCCGGGATTCTGCTTTCCTAACTGCAATGATATGCGGAAGTTCAAGTGTAATGTTAACAAACATCTTTCTACTCATCTTCCTTCATAATGGCCCTGATAATTAAGTCCCTAATAGTAGCCCCCTGTTTCAAAGTGGCACTGTGCCTTGTTTGGTGTGAAAATTGAATTTAAAAAAATTAATTGCTACAAATATTAGAGTTTCACAGATATTTTCCTACTGAAAACGGGTGATATACACTTTTTATTCTAGCGTGATTTCTATTTATAGGCTATTTATTCGAAAGACATCTGCATACAATAAATATGCGAATTTTTATATTTCTTTAAAGAACAGCTATTTTAATTATTAGCTCTATGTTATTGTTTCTTCGTTGTAAAAGAACTGTTTTAATTGTTCTATTTTGCAATATTTTTTTAAAGCTGATATTTTCAATTAGTCTTTAATTGAAGTTGTAATTAATTTAATTTATTTTTATTTGTAAATAGTTGGCAACACTTGTTCGTAAAACCGGAAATATGCTTACTAGTATTATTTCCTGCTTTATCCCAGAGTTTTACATCGCGTTTGATTGCCATATAGCAAGAGTGATGTGTCTTATGCTTCTTACGAAGATCTTAAATAGGGTGCCACTTATCCTGTCGTCTGGCAACGTCGGAAACAACACTAGTATATGATTAATATAGTAGTAGGCATACTATTTTTACGCATGAACCAGTATGTGTGCACATCTAACATGTGAACATTCCAATTTAGTCTGGGTGGGAAAGTTGACTGTTAGTTCATTCCAGTTGTATTGTGCTCTTCCGCCATGCTTCGTTTTGATGAAGGATGGCCCGCTGTTAGGGGCCATACATTATCATAACACAATCAGTCAGTACCAGTCGAAAGTTCGTCATGTATAGTTCTCTTGTACGAGTTGCATCATAAACCCATGATTTAACTTCACCTTGAGAAGGGATTAGTTTACAGCTACCCACCTAAAATATAGCTTTCGTCGCAAATACATAGTTTGTTTGTCACGTATCTCCTCAACGACAGCGCACGCATTTAAAAACCTTATCTTACTTGTGGCTAACCACAAAATAACCAAAAGCTTAAAAGCTGAATCTAGTCAATCGTTACGCTAACCCTCCCTTATAATTAGTTGCCATCCAAAGCTTTAAAGGAGGGCGCTAATCAACTCAAATTACCACTCCACTTATTCTTGATCCCTTTAATATGTTCGGTATCTTATGTGGGAGCACTAAGTGCCGTCTTATGTCTCTGGTAACGTTCAAAGGAGGAGGTAAATTGGCATACTATTAAAAACGAGCGTTACAGACACGCAACGGCGTTTTATAATTATGCTTGTACCAAACAAATAGGTTTTTACAAGTTTCTGTGTTACAGCTAAATAATCAGTACTTTTATTAAAAAAGAAATTAGTCCATTGTAAAATACTATTTCAAGGAGGTAAGTAGTTTCCTTCCACGCCGAGAAGTTGTATTAGAATGATTAGAAGGGGGCATTATAAAAATAGAATTCCAGATGAGGGGAACCCTAGCGTGCATTACCCGATAGAGGCACTACAGACAATCATCTCATTCGTTTCAACGAACAGTATCACTGCATTAAAGTGTTTATTCCTAGAACTGCACATCAATATACTTCAATAAACAGAGAAAAGTCATTTGAAGAAGGGCATGCGTTATCTTGGTATGGTGGGAACGGAAAATGTCTCCATTTTTCAGAGTACTGTTCGATCGAATTTCTTTTTATCTATTTCAAAGAGTAAACTAACATGTAAACGGAAAATACGAAGGCTAGGTTTATTTATTTTATCTAAAAATAAAATTTAATCATCACATTTGAATTTAAATTAACTTAACACCAACATCATTTAGATACTTCTTATGTATTTGCAGGTTTCCCCTATTTGCATATTTTTTTACAAAAATAAAGACTTAATAGAAATAAACTTGCATTTTTTTTTTACTAAATACTAGCAGCTCGTCTGGAGTTGCCCTGTTGTAAAATACAAATAATTATTATATTTCAATTCATGCAGAATTATTATGTATTATAACCGGCAACACCGTAGGTATTATACGTAACGTTAAACCCCTTTAGAAATTGAGGAAACACAAAAAAGGGAAGAAACTGGGGCATATACATGAGAGTATAATGGTTTTGTGTTGTAAAACAGTTCATTTCTTGTAAGGGAAATATATTTTTATATAGATTATTGAAAACAGGGCTCCTTCAGTCTTTAGAAGATTATGGATACCCAGGAATGGGTTCCTGCGCGTGAGATTTTTGTGGTAGGTATGCAATCTCCAACCACATCACTCCTGAGTCGACGTTGTTAAATATCAGTGACAAGTGAAGTGGGTGTACGAGGCAACTGAGAGCAAATGCCGAGATGCAGCGACTAGAATTCTTAAATGGACACCCATCTCTTAGAAACCAGGTTCAATTCTGCTTAACTTCGCTGATCTGACGAGAACAGGGGTGTCAACGCGATTATATATATATATATATATATATATATATATATATATATATATATATATATATATAGGAGCAAACAGTAAATAAAACATGTTAATACACACTTTGAAAAAGAGTTAAAAACATATTTGATCTGAAAAGGAAACACTTGATAAGTGGATAGTCCTTAATCCGCGGAGTTTCGAATAAATACTTTCCTTCTCATCAGAGGGAAGGAATTAGCAAAATGCGGGATCGGATTTTACATACATCTGGTTGAGATTACTTTATAAATATTAATTCTTTAATATTTATAATATACTTTAGTTTTACCATCTTGGATCATTTTGGTAAATTTAATTGTAATTTTTATTTTATTATATATATATATATATATATATATATATATATATATATATATATATATATGCCGTATTATTGTTTTCATTGTATATGAAAGATGAATGAAATTGGTTCAGAATTTGTTTAGATTAGACTTGCCAATTCCTATTAATTAGATTATTCAAGTTACTGTAGTCATCTTAACGTACTTCGAACAATTTACTTCTAACTGACACTCATGTGAACGTCAATGTTTCAACCCTCATTTATAAAGACACGTAGAATACAATTGTGAATTACATGTTACTCCCTCTCTCTCATCGGTAACCGAACGAACGCATTCTGCCAATATACGTTTAATAAAGAATTGTGTTTGACATTTTTTGCATATTCCAGAATTCACCAGAAAGATTCCTGAGTTGGGAAGTATAAATCGGAAGAAGGTATGAGGTTAGATCGGTCGAAAGCATATGAGTATTACAGTGAAGTTTTAATCTAATAAATCTGTATCACACTCCCTAGAATCATAATATTATTCTTGCTAAATGAAAAATTAGAAACGATTTAGTCTTATTTTTATTTTTGCAATTAAGTTTTTAATTAGATACTCGTTTTATGTAATCTTACATATACTTAACACGGCCATTCGTAACGTTATAGCGAGCAATTAAAGCCGGTAAGTCATGCGAAGAATCTCGTTTCGATTTTAAACGTAGCAAAGCAAGGAAAATGATATTTAATACACTTTAATCTCGACTGTACAAAAACTATTACGGAATATGAAATGTGATAATCCTACTGATAGATGAACATATATCTCATCCTATCTGCGAGTTTTGCAAAGAAAATACAGAAGGATTAGAAGATGAACGCACTCAGCTAAAATAGTCTATATATGACTCTATGTTTTAGTCGATTACCTGTCGAAATACGAAAATGTTTTGGGTTATGACTGACGATGTTTATCAGGTTGATTATTGGTAGGCCTATGACAAGAGCATAGTTTTCCTAGTGTTGATTCTAAGGTGTATATCCATTGGTATCTTATATGAGTTTATGTAGATGTATGTGATTCTCGGTGGATTACTTATGTCTAACTGTGTCGCATATACACAATCGAGAGTAAAACAATGGAAGGTGTATGCTGATTTCATAACCCTAATTATTAGTTCTACGATCTTTATCTTAAATATGCTCTTAAAATATTCATTTTATGTAGTCTACGATCTTCTTCATGTGTAACTTAAACTCTCGAATTTTTCTGTCCAATACACCATTTCAATTTTCTTTGCGGGCTGTATGTTGAATAAAATAGCTATAATTACTTAAGATTTCTACAGAATAATCGTTTATAGGAAAGAAATATGTTACTTTTGCGGAATGAAAAACAAATGGTTTCGTATGAAATGCTATACAAATTCCAAACAACTTCGACAACTGAGGTAATTTCCAAGTAATGATGTTGAAATAACAACTTAGTAAGAACTGTGATCTACAAAAAAATCCTAATATTTCTAAACCATCAATTTTTTATCTAAAAAAGAAATGATCGTAATTGATTTTCTTGTTTTTGCTATTTTTCTGTATATTTTAAGAGTGTTCCCTTGTGCTTATAAGTAAACATAATAATAAGCACAGCAAGTATGGTCCTCCATTAGTGCAGAGTAAACCAGGCATGAAAAATGTCTAAGTTCAGTTTTTGTCCCCCACATTAAGCCCCAAAATCTCCAAAGTTCCTCAGATCATGGTAAAAAGAACAAACGATTGAGTTTTCGGCCTTACCATATGAAAATTTGAGATTCGCACCATGCAGAAAAAGAAATGACTAAGTGGATCACTTACATTCCCCTATTAAGCCTATAAAGTCCTCAAGGTCTTAACACATTAAAATTTGAGTTCAGTACCATGCAAAACCGCACCCACCAAAAAAATTGAGACCATTTGGACAAATATGGTAAAATAGTCCCAAAATGGAGTGATTTTATTAGCCGTAAAAGAGTCCCTGGGGAACACCCAATGGTTATCGTGAAATATAGAAAAAACAAAATGATATAGCAATCCGTAAGTTACAACTTTTCAGAAATTTTACAAAAATCAGAGGCATCAATTATTCTTTAATAAGCATAAAAGAGTTAAATTCAGCCATTTTGACAAGAAAAGCACGCCTAGGGGAACAACTGGAGTTGTTCCGGAAAATCTGTTCTGGTATTTTTTTACCTACATTATGTTTAATTTTTGTGCAAAATTTCCAAAAATTCCAAGTTATTGAGAAAAGTGCGGACAGACGAACGGACAAACAGATCCATGGACGAACAACAAGGGTGAATTTACAGGTTCACCCTCTTTTAGTCGGAGGACTAAACATACAGACAAAGTTAAAACTAAAATAATGGTAGCAATTTAGTATATTTATTTACAGTTCAATGACCTTCATATTTCCGAACCATGTTGACTTCATACGAAACTTATAATTTTACAAGTAGTTCTCAGCACGCCATCAACAGTCTTTAAACATCGCGTAATTTCTTAAAATGTACATTCTATCAGAAAAAAAAAGTATTATGAGCCTTGTCTTTGCAAAACATGTTTTTAAACGTTAGATCAAATGAGGTGTGCGTGAACATTTTACATCTTATTGGTCCCCAGACAAAGAAAGTATTGGTCCTAATAATTCATCTTCTCCGCAATTTCCGCGATAGGCACGCCTTTCCTTTTTATTTTTTTAATTTTGCACGAACATTTGTTCTGACGAAGAATATTTTTGTGTCAAAACGGATTTGTAAGAATAACTATGGTTGCAAACCTATGCGCGTTTTATAGGAAAAAAATTCCTCTTAAATCGTTCGTCCTTCGTTTGTTGTCATATTCTACAATACCCATTCCTCTAATTTGATTTGAAACTCTGCACAAAAATTAGTCATTTTGAAAGTTAATTTTCCCTTATGGAAAGCCACCTTGTATGCCAACTAATTTTTATTAAAATCGGATACACTATACTTTATTCGAAATCTAGCGAGGGCACTCGCCATTGCTCAGGTGTGGAGAGATTTGATAGTAAGAATATTAACTAACGTAACCCCTAAAAATGTGTCAAACAAAAAAAAATAACCAAACACCTCAATAAAATGAAAATAACAAATATAATCCGCCCAAGACTTAAAAATTAGTAAGACGGCAGACAGGTTCGAACCTGTTAGGCTAAGAGGAAAAAGGTAGTGAAAACAACCGTAAGGTTTAGTCCCCGCGACCACTGATGTTAGTGGCATTCGAAATAAGCAAGATGTATTATTTCTTTGCAAAACGTGGACAAAAAGTTAGCCCATAGTAAAAAACGGCCCTGTTGAATGTCAATGAGTTAATGTTATTGTCCAATGTTTGGTTATTCGGCGTCCGAGAGACTGAGCTTTCAGAGGATAGCATTTTCGTCAGGACTGGTTTCGTTTCTCGAAAGTTATACCGAGACAAAGAAGCATACATATATACGCACTAACAGCTAGTTGAGATTTGAATTTTTCTAAAAATGTTTATCATTCTAAAATGGTTTTGCATGGTTATGACGCGGAGTTGTCTCAAATAGTAGACTATTAGCATTTTCTAGAAAATTGCTCCAATCGTTTTAATCTTAAGTTCATCGGAAATATTATTTATTATAGACATGTTAAAGATCGACCGCGAGATACCGTAATTAATATTGCTGAAAGCACATAAATATTTTACAGGGGGGGGGGTAAACAATAATAATTCTTAATTTTAATTCCGTCTGAATGGGTACGATAGTATTGCAAATTACATTCATGATTGAACTTGTGTATTCAGGACGTGAAACTTTTATCTCTCTGCAAAAATTGGCAATTTGAGATTCAGAAAAAGAAACTCTATCATAGACGTGTGTTAGAAGCAGGGATGTCTCAATGCAGAAATCTAGAAAATTTATCAAGATTTACCATGTTTAATGTTTACGATACTAATGCAGTTTTGTGTTGAGTTCGTCGATTTCAGAGTAATGGCAGAGATGTGAATGACAAAGCGCACTCCGAATTATCATGCACAGCCACATGCCCGTCGATGTAAAACAGTGCATTGTGAATGATGGATATTCTGTAACAAAAAAAAATATTGGGCAAAAAAGTCACTAGTTTAAATGGTACTACATACCTATCTGTAGATATGTTAGCCTTTTTTTATTTAGTTGAATATAGAATGAATTACTTTTGAACAAGCCTCGTATTTTAAGCTAAATCATTGGCGATAATCGTCCAACGTCATAAAAAAATCTTGAGTGGTTAGTTTTATAAATTAGTATCAAGCCATCCGGTGTTGCCCGGTTATGAAATGAGTATTTAATTCATACAGCACCTGAGGCATTTGCATGCGAATATTATGTGTGTGTTTTTTTTTTTTTTAACATTTCCCTTTTTGTAAGCAAAACACATAATCGAGCTGAGATTGAGACCAAAACGTAAATTACGAGAGCAATTAGACCAGCATGACAGGATTTTTAAGCTGTTTTCAATTTCTTAACCTAAATTATCTGTAATATGAACTATTCTCGCATGCACATTCGTGAAACAGTTAGCAAACAGAAAAAAATATGAATACTCTCACGTACAAAATTTTCGATTTTTACCCCGTAGCAGCTCTTTTTTACAGAAAAAAACGGCTTAAAAATTTCTGACATGTACCAAATCATACAATTCTCACTTGCGCATTCGTGAAACATTTTTGACAATTTAATAGCCCTATAGTTTCGAATGAAAACCGATTAAAAAGTTTTCCACGTGTGTGAATTCATTATATACCAAATTTTAAGACTGTGGATCAAGAATTCGTGGAGTATATAGGTTAAGAAATGTCCTCACACACATTCTAATTCTTCGAGATACACTAGCTTGTATCTCGGCGTTGCCTGATCGTAAAATACGCATAAGTATTTTTTTGTAACTCATACAGGCACTGAAATATGACCATGCGAGTATTACTTTTTTTAAAGAGTTCACTTCTTGCAAGTAAAACCAAATACTCGAACTGAGATCGAAGCCAACACCTAAGGTAGGTGAATTACGCACGATAATAATAGGCCTGGTTTACACGAAATTTAACCAGTGTTCTTATACTTACTGATTCCTAACATTAGTAATATATCATGTGGACAATTCACGCTTGCGCATTCCTGACGCAATTTTGACGATTTAGTAGCCATATTGCTTCGAATGAAAACCGATTACAAAGATTTTCACATATGTGAATTTATTATATACAAACATTTCTATCTGTAGATAAAATCAAATCGTTGAATATATAAGTTCGGATGTTTTCTCAAGCACACCTTATCTGATTTTTAGAGACGTACCAAATGTTAACCAAGCACAAACTGATTTGCTTTAACTTAATCAGCATAGATCACAAGAGTGCAACTTTTAGAGGTATCATTTCCCATATCGAACACGCTATTTAAAACTCAAACGTGAAAGCCCGTTAAATTGTGATTTTCACAGACATGCTTAACATACTAGTTTAAAGTAAGCATTACATATAGCTCGATTGCCTTTTTTATAAATATTCTTGAAACATCTACAAATGTTCCATACATGCCCGTGCAGAGATGTAGGCTTGTTCTTATCGAATTATTTTGAACCCACTAAAAGTGAATTATAATGCGAGTTTTGCAAAAGTACAGACGAGTAATTTTATTGAAAGTAGCTAAATGTACATTACAAGTCTGAATCTCGTATAGCGACGTTGGAACCTGTTCTAGAATTTCTGGTCCACGTGGTTGATGCTATTTTGAGCGTTACAGACGTACGGAAGATGTATTTTAAAAACATTATAGAACTCATGTAAAACTGTAATATTACATATCGGTGCCCTTTAAAATTAATTTTGAACCATTAGAAAATATTTTCAACCATTAAGACAAGCATACCACCTCCTTTGTACGCATTGTATAACACATCCAAATATAATTAAAATGATCCTTATGAATAAAAGATATCGCTTTTAATAAATTTTCTTAAACACTTAACAGCGTGAGTTTAAAATGCAATGTAACAACTCTTGTATAGATAATATTTTAATGGAATGAGTTCTGATGAACTTGTTTACCTTGTACCCCCTCGACGCACTTACAAAATAAACATGCATATGTTTAAATTGATTGTTGGTGACTTGATTTAGGCATTATTTGAATATTTTAACCTCATAAAAAGTTATTTTAAATTTGAGCTTAACAGTCAGATGATCATCATAATTTATATGCTTACGACTACCAATAAACTTATTATATTGAATGTTTAGTAGAACGAAGCATGATGCAGCGCCTTGTATATCAATTTCCTTTAGATATCTCCTATGCTACTTTAAACTAACAAATTTTAGAGACATTCCCCTCCATCTAAACTGTTATTTAAGTATCATTTTTACAGAACGCAAATTGTGCTTTTCGTAAACATTATTGAACAACACATGTTGGTTTTTGTACAAACTCTACACATTCTGCTAACGATGTTAATGTTAATTTGAACGTAAGCGTCACAGAATAGCAGATTGGCAACCTCAAGGTGAGGAAACATTGCACATACAATAACCTACTACGACAGGGCTGACTTGGAAGCTATTAGCGATCACATCCATGAGGCCCAGTGGACCAATACCTTCTTTCTTCCTGCTGAACAGTGTGTCAATGCGACTGAATTGTGAAAAGCCGGCATTAAATCACATATTCGCACACGGAAGTATTATAGCAAGCCCCACTCATATGGTTCACTGCAGATTGTGCAGCTGCCATTGCACAAAGACAGCATGCATTCCGCCGGTTTATACGTCATAAGTCAAATACAAATAGGCAAAAATGCTAGCAGACATTGTAAAAGTGAAATAGTAACAGCCAAAAGAAAACATGCTGAAAAAATCAGGGCACACATTAAATCGCAAAACATAAGAACTCGTGGTTTCTGGAAAAGTTATACTAGTGTAGTGAATTACGGGCAATCAGTAATTCCCCACTGAGCTACAACCAGAAGGTTGCATGCACTAATCGAGAAGACAAAACTGCTTGGCCGGTTATTCGCTTCCAACTATAGGTTAGAGCCAACAAAACAACTCCCTCCCAAATTTCTCTATGCGGACTGAAGCCACATTAAATGATATAACAAATTTCCCATTTCTCATGTTCAAAATAACATAAAACACTTAAAATCTTAAAGGCGTGTGACTTGTTCTAACCCCTGCATTACTAATTAAGAAATGTTCAGCCGAGCTAGCCCCATACTTTTCAAGCTCTATAATATATGCGTTGCTGAATCTTACGTCCCTAATAGCGTTGAGATGGTCGCTGTGGTACCAGTGTACAAGAATTCTGGTGAAGGAACAGACGTTTTTTATTATCGTCCCGTTAATCTCGTCTCACTCTTTGCTAAAATCTTGGAGACCTTAATTAATCAAGCACTAGTTCACCACCTCGCAAAAGCTAAGCTTCTCTCTGACAAAGAGTATTGATTCAGAAAATGTCGTCCTACTGCAGATATTTTAACAGTCATTTCAGAACGAATTCCCCATGTACTGCAGAGGGCCGGCGGATCCAGGGCTGTACCGTTTGATATATCCAAAGCCTTTGACAAAGTTTGGCATGACGAGCTGCTAATGAAACTTAAATCGTACAGTATAACTGGACGTATAATAAATATAATTAGACCATTCTTAGACAGTAGAATCATACAGGTTGTCATTGACGGATGTACATATAAGCAATGTAACGTTAATGCTATATGCGTGATGAATTGTTTAACCTGGACTCCCCCCCCCGGCGTATATATCCTTGACAAACCCGCTTAGCAATAAGATCTCGTCCCTTCTCTGTTGTTGTCCCTAAATGCCAGAAAGATTTCTATTCTAATAGTTTCTTTCTTCGAACAGCTAGGCATTTGGATTCCGTTCCTGCTGCCTGCTCTCCTGTCCGTACCGATATGCAGGAGTTTACATGTAACATAACACATATCGTGTCCATCTTTCTTTGGCAAAAAGTAAACCCTTACGTTCAAGTTGCGCTATGCTTTGTTAGGGTAGACATGAGTGGAAATGAAATACAACATGTATTTAAACGAAAACGCTGTTAACGTGCTCTGTAAGTATACACGTTACAAACCAGCAGGAGTTCCTTTGGCGAACATTCTTAAACCAATTTCGTGCCATTCCACACATAAATCAGACAGAACGATACATGGTGTTTTTCCCAGAGATTTTACACCCGAAAAACATATCTGTGTGAAAACATCAATGTTTCCTAATCGGATGCGGCGTTTTTATACACATTTCTGAACACACAAAATATTTTTTCAGCTTGTTATTACAAACAGGTAAAAACGGCGCAGTTTATTGACAGGTTAAATGACATGACACAGACTGACCGAAAATCATGTGGCAATTACCGTGGGATTGCCCTTTTGTCCATAATGGGAATAATCTTTGCCCGCATACTACTGAATCCCTTGCTGCAAGTCACGGAATCCGTCCTCCCAGAAACTTACTGCGGCTTCCGTGCCTCTCAAGGAACAATATATATGATTTTCTCTGTAAGACAGCCGCAGAAGAAAAGCAGGAAACTACAGAAACCCCTCTATCTTGTATTTTATTACCTGCAAAAATCATTCGATAGCGTTCCAAAAGATGAAATGGGGAAAGTTCCCAAGCAATTTGGTTGCCCAATCAACTTTGTAGAACGCATCCAGGCACGACATGAAGGCGTGTCAGGATATGTATCGCACCAAGGCAAGGAAACAAAGAAGTTTCTATTTACCATGTGGACTAAACAAAGTTGTGTTCTTGCACCTTCCCTATTTGCCTTATAACTTTCTGCAATGCTGCACAAACTTCCCGCAAATACCCCGGGGGTGGACATTAGGTACCGTTATGATGGGAGATTTTCAAGTCTGCTAGATTAAAATCTCAAAGCCTTGTGAAATTCCAACACATTAGAGAGCTTCAATATGCAGATAGCAACATGGTCCTTAGCCATTCCAAGGAAGAGATCCAGATATCCGTAAACAACTTCACGGCAGCCTACCATCGCTTAAGACTCTCTGTTAATATTGGTAAGACAAAAGTGTTAGTACAACCAGTACCCAATACGATCTTACAGGACGTAAGCATCCATATAAATTACACTCCTCTTGAGCAAGTAGATCACTTTCCATATCCCAGTAGCATAATATCAGAAAAGTGCTCAAATGAGAATGAAAGAGAAAGCCGAATTGGCCTCGGCTATGGAGCTTTCGGTAAACTGACGAAGTGCGTCTTCAATAATAAACATCTTTCAATAAAAACTAAACTTATGGTATACCATGCGATTGTTATACCTACGCTTCTGTATGGGTGTGAAACCTGGAATATATACCAAAGTGATCTCATTGAATTCGAAATATTCCACCAACAAAAACTTCGAGCTATACTGATCATCAAATGGTATGACTATGTAACCAACACAAGCGTTCTTGAGAGAGCGAACATCTGCAGTATTGAGGCCATCACCATGATGCACAGATTCCATTGGTTGGGGCATATCCTGAGAATGGATGAAAACAGACTCCATCGATAAACCCTGCACCCGGAGTAAGATATAGGAAAAATACCTATTGGCCGCCCTCTACTGCGATATAAAGACCAACTCAAATCCACCCAAAAAACCCCGGATTTGATCTTCACATCTGGGAAACAACATCTCAGGATCGGTGTCGGTGGCGCCAATCCATCATACATGGTACCAAAGGATACGAGGCAGAAAGAAGAAGACTGGTGGAGATCAAGAGGCAGGCAAGAAAAAATCGTGCTGAAAAACGCCCTCTGCCACACCTTGCTTGCCTTCTCTGCCCACGCAAATCCACGCTCGGATTGGTCTGAGAAGCCATCTGCGATCCAAGCACTGAGTGAAGAGGTAACTGAAATTCTCGGATACGAGAAATTGGCCGACGACGAAATGGCATGGAAATTCCATTAGTCGTTGCTTTTTTTATTATAATTGGAATACGGATTTGAAATATGACTATCAATAGTTTTATATCTTTTTTTTTTCCATTCTTGTCACCCCTTATCAACGCCTGGAAGCCGCTCGGGGATAATGATTATTTCGTGTGCAGTAATCAATGGGATAGTATCGTACTAATCGTTAGTATTGGAGATTTGATAAAGTGTCTTACTTAAGGGGCGGTTAATCAGGAATTTGTTTATGTTGGACTTTAAGACATCCAAGTTGTAGTAAGATGGGAAACAGGAAAACGGAAGAGAGTTCCACAGGTGTGCACTTCTAAGAAATAAGCTTTGCTCATGGAATCTACGTTTTGATGTAGGCAGAGATAAAGAGTGGGGAAATTATTGACAGTGGTTTCAGCTAGATGCGTGTTTATCGTGAAAGATTAGCGAGGGGGGCAGAGCTTGGAGCTCAGACGAGCACTTGCCATGGAAATAAAGATAAAAAAATACAGACTCGCAACGTCCCTTCTGTGGGAGAGAGTTTACAGGGAAGAGAAAAAGGGATTCTCCACTAAGGGGATAAATCTATTTTGTACTCTGTCAAGGAAAGATAGGTAATTTTTAGCAGCTCCTGTCCAGATGTGGCAGTCATACTTTATCCTTGGACATACCTGGCTTTTATATAGATAGAGAATTGAATCAGTAGTAAGATATCTTCAGGAGCGGTAGAAGGATCCCCAAAATATTTCCCCAGCAACTTTTGCAGACGATGTACGTGTTCCATTTCAGATCACGAGTAAAGCTTGTCAAAACATGGAGCCACCCAAAGGCGTGAACCCTTCATTTCAATTGATGGCAGATGGGGATCAGAGCGTAGATGATGTAAAGATAGGAGGTTGGTTTTAAATGCATTATATGTAACTAGCCACCTCATCCACCACTGTACCACGCGCTCCAGATCAGAGGAGAAAGAATCAGAGAAAACTTGATCATTTACTTCCTTTGAGGTGTTGCCATAGATGGTCGTACCATGTCGACGAATAATTTAAATATGTATTTTGGGAGATCATTGATGTAGATCAGGAAGATAATTGGGCCCGGATGCCCCCCTGAGGAACTCCAACATTAATACTCTGTCCCTCTGATTTCTGCCCATCAACTACTACTCTTATGAGATTATCAGAGAGAAACGATTTAATAATTGAGAAAACACTTCCAGTAATACCGTTGCTGGAAATGTTGTGAACCATGCCTTTATGCCATACCTTATCGAAGGCTTTTGATATATCAAAAGCAATTGCCCTAGAAAGGAAGCCTTTGTCCAGAAATTCATGAGATATAACCGTTAGCACAACTGCTGTAGATTTGGCAGAACGGAAACCATATTGCATATCACTAAGATTTCTTGTTTGCATTGTGACACCAATTAGTACCAAATCTTTTATTCGGGAAATTATTTTACCATGTCATAGAATATGTATTTATCTAGTTTTACATTATGATATTATCCAGAAGAACACTGTTTTTTTTCAAATTGAACTGACGGCCAAACAAATTCTCTAATCAACATTTGTAATATGAATATTATTTGAAATGAAAGAATAGCAGCGTAGTCCGACAGACTATGCTTTTATAATTATGTGCTTGGAGGCATAAAGAAATATATATTAAATTGTAGAAAGTAAGTTGAAGCGAAGTGACGCATGAATAAAGTCAATCTTTCGTACAGCGCATGAGCTGACGATAAAAATATAATTTGAAAATAAAATCTATAAAATGAAAAACAACAGAAAATGTGGAAATATAATGAATTGGGAAAAAGTCGGTAAAAATATTTTACTTAGAAATATATATGTATATATATATATATATATATATATATATATATATATATATGTAATTATATACATATGTGTGTGGGTGTGTGTGTGTGTGTGTATGTGTTTCTTGTTTATCATCTTTAAAAAGAAAACGGAACTCAAATTTAGATTCTATCTGAGAATATACAGAACAGAATCTCCGGTTTGAAATATCATCTTAACAAACGACCGCGAGTAAAAATATATAAGTTGAAACCTGAGTTGCACATCAGAGAGTACAACTTAATAGATATTCCAACACGGTGAATAGAAAAGAGCATTGATTGCAAAAAAAAAAAAAAAAATGAAATAAAAAAAACCTCAAATTCTTGCAAATGTTTCTTTTTCCTGGGGTGCGGCGAATCAGATTAAGCAGGCGTGTCTGAATGACTTTTTTTATGATGGCGATATCAAAAAAAGGGTCGATTATATTTTGAAAGGGATGAATCGACAGTAAGCAGATCGATTGCGATTCGTTGCATGGTTTTCTTAGTTTAAATTGAAAGATTTTAAAAAGTTAACATTTTAAGCAAATAAGAATGGCATTTAAAAATGAACAGACGACTATAAATATGCCGCACACAAGGAGAAGGTTAAGCACTACTTAATTTACTCACATAAAATTAATTTACGAAAGTATAGATGTATGCGTAAACTTTAAGTATTTACTTCAAAAGTGCTCAATACGTAGGTAGAGCTAGTTAGTAAGTTATAAAATTATATGGCGTTTAAGCTACACTGAATATTCCGCGTTTCATCCACTCTAGGATTCTTCAGGCTTATGCGTATAAGCCTGAATAATACTAGAGTGGATGAAACGCGGAATATTCAGTGTAGCTTAATCGCCATACACATTTTATAACTTACTATATATATATCCATCTATATATATATATATATATATATATATATATATATATATATATATATATATATATATATTGGGTCATATATTTGCTAAAAAATAGGGGAAAAGTGAATAGAGCTATATATCTTTTATTTCATTTTTTTTATATTGAGGGGATTTTACTTAAGTCATTACAAAGTGTTTCGATGGGCATGCCAATAACAAATCCTATCTATCTCATCAGACAATTCAAGCAAAAATAAACTTGGGGGGTGGATTTTCCTTTCAATTGAAACTATTCTTAATGATTTACTTTAAAATCACCGAGGTTTGGAAACTATATATATATATATACATATATATATATATATATATATATATATAATATATGTGTGTGTATGTGTGTGAATACGTTATTTAATCACATAAATTAATATACGAAAGTATAAATTTATGCGTAAACTTTAAGTGTTTACTCCAACAGTACTCAGTAAGTTGGTAGAGCTGGATAGTAATTTATAAAATATATATGGCTATTAAGCTATACAGAATATTCCGCGTTTCATCCACCCGAGGATTCATCAGGCAGTTCTCAGTATGTAAGTAGAGCTTATGCCTGATTAATCCTTGCGTGGATGAAACTCGGAATATGCTGTGTAGATTAATTGCTATATATATATATTTCATAAGTTATATATATATATATACATATATATATATATATATATATATATATATATATATATATATATATATAGTGGAGATGGTAATTAATAAAAACTGAAGAAAGTGGTCAATACTGTTGTAGAGCAAATATGCGTTTTTTAACCGTATCTTTCTGTTAAGTTACATTATTGTTTCGGCTCCAGGACTGTTCATTTTGACCGTTTGTAGCGTCCTCAGACATTTACAGAAATTCTGTAAAAGTCAGCGGACGCTAAAGACGGCGAAAAAACGTATATATATATATATATATATATATATATATATATATATATTGTACAGAAAGTTGTTAGTTGAGACAGATCATTGGTACCGTCGGTTTCAAGCCCTATAATAAGGCCCGTTTAAGGTATCCTTATCAAGCTCTCTTCAGCCAATATTCGTCTCTCATACGCTAATATATATTTATATAGAGACGAATATTGGCTGAAGAGAGCTTGATAAAGATACCTTAAACGGGCCTTATTATCGGGCTTGAAATCGACGGTACCAAATGATCTGTCTCAACTAACAACTTTCTGTACACGAAATATAAGTACGCTCTTAAAATTTGGATTTTCCTTTTAATTGAGCACTCTGCTGGAATTCTTTTTCCAAAAAAAAACTAATCATAATTATATATATATATATGTATATATATATATATATATATATATATATATATATATATATATATATATTAGCGTATGAGGAGGCGCTAAAAAGAAATAAAAAGTGCTCAATAGTTTAAGTAAGTGTTGAAAATACAAATATTTATTTAAAACATATATTTATATACATATTTCAAAGGAGGACCAGTGGTTTTATTGTTCTGAATCAAGCATTAGCGGTTCAATTACATCAGTACAGCTCATAACCGATTTTGAAATAGCGAAGCAAGGCGCACAACTCCATCTTCACATACTGTGCAAAGAGATATGGCACATCTTTAGACACCGCATTTTTGTGGCTCAAAGAATCCACTCCTCCATATAAAATCGTTTGGAAAATAGTCGATGGTAAAAGATGCTATGATCCGGACTCGAAGACCTTCTCCTGATGCACCACCAAAAAATATAGGATTTTTCAGGTTATCAATAAACCATTCTTATGAGCATTAAATATGAGAATTTTAATCAATCTCCCAACAAAAGAAAAAATCCTCCTTGCCAAATGACCTCATAATAGCACAACTTAATCTATAAGCACTACCACGAAGACACCTAAATTCCGCATACATTTTTTAATCTGGACCCACCCATGCATCTTCTTCAAAATTATATCGCTACCTAACTTATAACAATATAATAAATTATATAAGGTTTGGACCACACTGATATATGTCCCCGGAAATCTGGAAAATTGTATATGGAGTAGTTTATATGCGCCCCTCCTCGGTTCTCGCATGATTTCCGTTTCTCTTACCAGACTACGCAATTCGAATAATTCTCCTAATCTAATCTTCAGTACTTATACATCACAGACTTGATCCCACGTTTTTCTTAGTTTATTTTATCTTTGTTTTCATCATTATTATTTATATATGTGTTTTTACTTTTATTATTATTATTAATATTATTATTATTGTTGTTATTATTATTATTGTTGTTGTTATTATTATTATTATTGTTGTTATTATTATTATTGTTGTTATTATTATTATTATAATAATAATAATAATAATAATAATAATAATAATAATAATAATAAATAACAATAGTGCGGGCAATAATAATAGTAGTATTTTGTTAATATAAATTTGCAGTGAGACAGGGCGTATAATAGAACTTAAGTTATGAATTTGTAATATTTTTTCTTTTCTAGATGCAAGTGCTAATATTTTTTTATTTCAGTTTTTAATCTTCATCTTTATTCCAGGGTCTTATTAATTGTGTAAATGTATTTCTCGTGCAAAAATGTGTCGATTCTGTGTGGCAAGTTCAATACAATTGCCTAATCTGTTTAGACTATCAACTTGGAAAATATAAACAACATTTATGGGCAAGAAAAATCTCTTATGGGGAAAATATCAATATATATATATATATATATATATATATATATATATATATATATATATATATATATATATATATATATATACATATATATATATATATATATATATATATATATATATATATATATATATATTGATATTTTCCCCATAAGAGATTTTTCTTGCCCATAAATGTTGTTTATATTTTCCAAGTTGATAGTCTAAACAGATTAGGCAATTGTATTCATTTTAAGTTAGTGAGAGGGGAATCTCTTACCATACCTTCCCTTAAACACGCAAATACTTTATTTATATCCCAGTCCTCATATTTTAATGAGTGTTTTTTCTGACAAAAGAGAAGAAAAGGCCGTATTTTAGGGTGGCAGTATTTTGCTTGAACATCTACCTGAAATGTCGGAAAGTTTCTGTTTCTATGTATTTCTTTGTAGCCATGTAACTGGTAAGGTTTCTAAAGGTAAACGTTTGATCTGGGCTGATAGTCAGGGACTCGAATCCTGGATTAACTACTAAGGAGGCTGCCCTATCAGCAGGGGCAAAGTACTGGGGATGCTGTATTGCTATTTGGTGAATGGAATCTGGACCGTGCAGTAGTTTCTGGTGGGGCCTCTCGATGCCATATAAGTGGGAATTGTTACGGCTTTACCTTTTCATGTGCCACAAAAATGTTTTTTTTCTTTTCTATTTCTCTCTTACTTCCCCTCTCTACCCTGCTTCAAGCAATTCTGTCGAGCTAGTCCACACATCCCAAAATTCAATCATGAAAGGTTTCAATTAAAAAAATACACGATTAAACTCGGATCTCAAACCTCTACCATAACCCTCCCACTACTATATCTCCTTCTCGAACATCAGGGGTCTACGTTCTTACCTTCCAGAGGTTGAAACCCAATTACAGGAGACTAACCCTAACATATTATTTCCAAGCGAATCTGGCATTGGACAGACTATTTCCTTACATGAGTTCGTAATTTAAGCATACTCTAATTTAACTTCCAAATCTGACCCCGAAGACCGCCATGGTCATGGAATCTATGCCTATATAAAAGATTGATTTCCATGTCGACGGGAGAAGATCCTAACTTAAGCTATATGTGCTTCTGGGTTGCACATGCTCACACTACTACATTTATAGTTACTCTCTATCGCCCCGACAACAGCGGCGTTACTATCTTTAAAAGCATATCTTAGAAAATTGACCACGTCCTATCTGCTTTTCCTTCAGCTAATATTCATGTCTGTGAAGACTTCAATGTTCCCAATGTGGAATGGTTAACTCACTCAAAAAAAAAAAAAAAAAAAAAAAACGCCGAAGATTGGGGGAAGTTCTATACTGACAACCAGTATGCAAGTCTCCTAGACTTTTTTCTCACAACTTGCCCTGAACTGTGTTCGGCTTCCGTTCTGCCTCACTTGGATCTTCGGACCACTCTGCTGCATCAGTTAGGATAAAAAATTTAATGAAAAAAAAATTAAAAAGGATGTGGCTTCTATAGTATCAGACCTGACAGAATGGTTAATTGTAGGCATAGGCCGTTTAATGCCTTCAAAAAATGGGGACGAAACTCGAGGTATGGGCTTCCGGTGTGTTGACTTGCTGTGGAAATAGTTATATATTCTCTCACATTCTGAAATACATATATATATATATATATATATATATATATATATATATATAGAGAGAGAGAGAGAGAGAGGGGGGGTAGAAGTGATAAAACAAGATGCAATGTGCTCAATACGGTAGTGCTGGGTATTTGTTTTCATATTTTCAATCTCAAATATAAACTAAGTACATTACAATTGTTTTCTCAGACATAGTAAATCGCTGTCGGCTTCGTTACATGGAAAGAGTGAAACAGAAGGGAGAAAGATATGACTTTTGGGGAATTGTGCTATTTAAAAAAAAAATACGTGCTGGCATTCTTTTTGCCGGCACTATTGCAATATAAAAATGTGAGCGCAAAAGTAATATATATATATATATATATATATATATATATATATATATATATATATATATATATATATATATATATATGCTTCGTATGTTTGTTCTTTTTTCTCCCCTTTTCTACTTTCTTGATATAATTATTTTCATATAATTATTCCTCTATTACATTTTCCCTGTGTTTTCTTAGTATCCACAGCTGTCACCGTAAAAACATATATTATCACCCTCTATTTGTGATTGTTACTATCCCAAGCAGGTGACAGTAAATTCCTTTTTTTCTGGAAACAATTGCAATGGAATGAGATTATAATATTTTTAAAAAGCAAATAAAATAAAAAGTAATACGTTCTAAAAACGTGTGATCGGAAAAATCTAAACAAAGGGCAAATAACTCCTTTCTCAAAATAAACGCTCAGGGGGCAAAAAAGGAATTCATCATTAGGGAATCGCTACTATAAAAATAAATAAAAATTCAACTTATATATGTATATCTAGAGCGTTTAGATAATTCCAATTTAACCGTTTATCCAATTTATTTTTTCAGAATATATCAGTCAAACGGTAGTTTTTTTAATATATTGTAAAGTGGCGGTTTTAATCATTTAAACCTGCATAAAAGCTTCACCGCTTACTCCTTTTTCGACCAAATATCAAGCAATTATTTAACTTTATAGATAACATTCTCAGATATATCATGGAAAAAATACAATTTTCGTTCATTAAATAAAAGGTTATGATAAAATTTCTGGTGTTTAAAATCGTAGAAAGTCGTAAGGAAGAAAGTGACATTTTTATCACTTATTTTCATGGCAACCACGTAGATTCAGTGAACAGTGTTACTACTAATTCGCCCTCTTGCATAATGCGATTTTACAAGTGAAACTGAGAACATGAAAGCAGAGCAGTACCGTACATAAACTTACATATGCATCTATTATATTAATGGGGGCAAAAAATAAGATTGTAATTAAACAAAGAACAAGTTAATTTAATGGAAGCCTTGAAAAGTCATGGATTAATCATTAGACAAATGGGAGCATGAAAAGTAATAGGATAAAGCTTAAACAGGGAAGAGAAAAAGAAAATACATTCTTGTAAAAATGTAATAAATTAGTAACTTAAAAAATTGTAGCATTCTGAATTTTTTAATGCAATTTGACATTATATAATCAATTTCAAATGCTGAAATATTTCAAGTTATAAATTTATTACATTTTTTTACTGGAATTTTTTGTCCTTTAGTTGTTCATGGTTAAGTTTACTGATATTACCTTAGCGCTCACATTTTTATATTGCAATAGTGCCGGCAAAAAGAATGCCAGCACGTATTTTTTTAAATCGCAAATCTCAGCAAAAAAGAATGTTACTGTTTTAACTACGTCTGCCTAATTTGATTCGCCTTTCATCATTCTATAATTTTACATGTTCATATATTAGTTTAGTTAAATTAGTTTACTGTTCATGCCAATTTAACAAACACGCTTGAAGACGAGAAGGCATTAAGAAACTCCAAAGCCGCAAATGTGCTTTAAACCAGCAGAAACTATCTACAATTTGACATTTCTATTGGTAATTGTTGTTGTGGCTTAGTTATACAATGTAAAGTTTAGTCCATATATACCGACTCTCGCTTAGTGATCGTCAGAAGGGCATTACTCTCTACTATACTTGCTTATCCAATCGAGAAATGGGCGGCACATTTAAATGTGTTGATAAAACTGTGCAAAACTATCAGCATTGGTAGGGATGCCTCTCATTCACGTCATTCTAGAAGTATCTTATAGAGAAGGCAATGCTCTCAAGATATGCAACCTCAGACGAAGATTTAGCCCGACTGCCCATCTCCACCAGCTGTGTTATTTTGTAAAAAAGTGCTCTTTTTTTACAGTCAAGAACAGACTGTAGGAATTTAATTTGCTAGGATGTCTTGCAAGACGCAAGCCAAACAAAAGCGGCAACTGGACTTGGTCAGATTCAATGAAGATAATGCATCTTAATATTGGTCGAAACTAATATTTAGCGACGATAGCAAGGTAAATACGATAGCCAGTTATAGTAGGTAGTAGGTCCGACGAAGGAAGGACGAATAATTTTATCTTAGGCGCACAGTTTAGACGTTGGTAGGCGATGGAGGTTCAGTTTTAGTGTGTGGCAATAGTCCCTTGCATATAGGTCGCCAGTCATGTTTAATTAGATCGACCAATTACATTAATATAACATTTTCTACCCTAATTTTGCCTTAATTCGGATGATAATCCCAATTTTCAGTCATAATAATTATCCCATTTACACGGATGGTTATATCAATAAGTTATATCAATAAGTTCATTGCGGAGCATGATATTCTGTGTTGGGATGTTACTGCAGATCCTCAGCCGTGAACACTATAATAATTCAATGAACAGAAAAATGATAAAGGAATAAAAGGAAAATAACACACAGATACATCGAATTTAGCATAAATTGTGACTTTTTAACAATGACTAGTGCGAATATTCTTTAGAGCAGCATTGTATATGTGTGTATATTGGGGTATTATATATATATATATATATATATATATATATATATATATTATATATATATATATAAAGCATCGCACACTCAGCAAGTTTTATCGTAATTTATAAGCATAATGGTGAAACACGAAATACACATTTTATTTATTTTTTGTATAATTATTGATGGAAGTATCTTTCTGTTTATTTGTGAATAGCTGTTGAAAAATAATTTTTACATTCTCTTGATAAAAAAATCACACTTTTCTCTACTTTCACCTAACTATTTACAGTGTTCATGTAAATCATTCCTCTGTTCTTTTTATAATAACAATTCCGTTTTCTAAGAGAAAATATCTTTTTAAGTGCAAGTTTTCCTGAAAAAAAACTTCTACCTAACAATTTATGGTAAAAATTAATCTTTTGGGGGGAAAAATTACAACTTTTATTGATTAAAAAATTGCAAAAAATAATAAAAGTAAATAAAGGAATTAAATGAAATTTTTCTTGAGAAATGTGTTCCATTTTAACAAACTGGCCAGCAGCAACGCGTAGCCGATTACAGCTTTTATTATTGCTTTTATATATTAATGTTGTTACTTATTACTTGTATATATTATCTGTTGTTTATAATTACTGTAAAAATCACACTCAAGATGAGAACAGTAGTCTGAAGAATAATAATACATACAACCAATCCTCATCTCCAAATTCAGAAACGTAATATTTTAAATATTTTATAGTACCCTGCGATAGTTTTACCTTACCTTAAATTTGTTGATTGTAGTGCTAGTGATTTCATCATTATATATAACTAGTTGGTTGGTTGGTTGGTTGTTTTTGTTTTACGGCATATCGACCCTTTTAAGGTTAATAAATGCCGAATCCAGTGATTATGAAGAATTTTTTTTTTAATATAATATTTTTGTTGTTTTCAAGTCGGTTTCTATTTAGCCCATAGCTGGAACCCTAACAGGCACTACCACTCCGGTTCAGAGCGGACCTGGGAACAATGGTAATTAAAGGGTGGCTCCACACTCCCCAAAGCCCGCAAGTTGGGGCCTCACCACTGAATATAGTTTAAGGCCATATCCAGGACCCCCATTGAGGGAGTTTTACTCTCTGCAGGGGGGCAGTCGGCGTGTTCTAATGCCCCATCGACAGGGCAATATATATATAACTAGATCATACGCCTACGAATCATGCTGCACTTCATCAGTAAATGTTTAGTACAGTGTCGTTAACATATGAGTGGCATATAACAAAGCGATTTTTTTATCTGATGTCGCAAACATGTCCACATTCGTATTGGTGTACTTGTATTTACAACCCCATCTAATTGACTACAATTTCATCGTGGGCCTTCCTTTCGAAATCAATTCTGGTACGATCGATCGGTGATCAGATATAGACAAGCACAATCTTTGCCAAATTCGAGTCTTTTATTCCCTAATAGGTGCGTGTCTCTGATCATAAATAATACGTGGAAGACATGATAGATGATTCGTTTCCTTTTTCTTTTTGTAATCTTTTTCTTGATTGATCCGGCGTTTTGTCTGATACAAGGACGGTCACTTCGAATATTCGATACCGATCGATACCGCATCAGGTCCTGATTATTTGGAAATGATTTTGATCGTCCAAAGAAAAACTAACTTGGTAATAAATTTAAGCTGAACATAAATCTATGCACTAATCGATAAAATTGATCCCTTAGTTTATTTCCTTATATACTGTTTATATTATTATAAGTATTGTGTTTTACTTATTTAGCGATTTCACAAAAGTCATCGTCAGTGATTGTTTAACAGCTTACAGGGTCGTTTCCTTAAATTGCGAGTTGTTACAATCTACTCGGATTGCGAGCGTTCCATATTGCATTAGTTAATTATTTGTAAATTTATTTTCTTTATGTAAATATAACGATTATATTTTGATTTCCAGTTATAAATGAAAAATAAAAGTGTGGAGAAAGTCGCTTACCGTTAAAGAGGCTACGCGTTTGTGCCTGCAGAGCACAAACTAAGAATCAAGATGGCGCCCGCATGCGTTTATGTGGAAAACAGTCTCGTGGAATCTCGGAGAATCTCGTACCCTGATTCCATAAATAACGAGGAAAGGAAAGCGGGAAGTGAGACGATTTTGAGTCACGGAAACGAACGGACGTGTGTAAAAGAAGAGGTAGAAGAAAAGACTGTGGTGAACGAAACAAACAACGACTCGGTTGAAAGTAGAGTTGTAACGAACACAAAAAGGAATCAGTTATGAGTAAACTCAGCTTTCCCTTAAGTTCTTGTATTCTTTCAATGTTTATGTCTGTATCTTTTCTAACCGTTTACGATAATTTGGTGAACTATCGGCCACCACAGCTTTTAAACGCATACGTGTTTTTTCGCGGAAAGGGACAACTTAAGAGATATATAACGGTTCAATTTTCTTAAGATTAGTACGATCTTCTTGCTAGATTAGAAATGTACTTATTTCGAAGAAAATTAAGAACCCCCATCTGTTAAGTAAATACCTCGTTTTTTTTTTTTTTTTTTGCTAACATCCATAAAAGGTACGAAATTCGATTACAAAATTCCAGAATTCGACGGAAAATTTACACAGGTAAATCAGATACTCTACAACAGTTTCATAGTCACAAACGAAAACGAAAAATTAAAGGGTATATTTCGGTTAAATGTTCTTTAGATTCGGATTTATTTCGAATAGAAGTCAGAAACCCCGTTTAGTAAATACGTTTTTGTTTTACTGAGACAATTAAAGTTGCAACATTCGATTGAAATATTCAACAATTCGACGAGAAATTTACAGACAAAAATTGATTCTCTTCAACAGTTTCATAGCCACACCGGCACTGACGTTGTGAAATTGAAGCGAAAATAAAAACAGTAGTCTGACATATCTAAAAAACATTTAAACCAGTGGTTTTATACCAAAATCAGAAACATTATGTCGAATGGCATTTTTTTATTTGGATTAGGTATTACGATGTATAGATTTAGTTTTATAACAACCAATATTTACCACTTATGAAGAACCGGATGCCAGTATGTCAGGCATAAGTACATGTAATAAATTGTGTGTACAGTAGTCATTGTAATCTTTACTTGTATCTTACGGAAAATTGTAGATTATTTATCCATAAAATAATGTCCAATACCTACATGTATGTCAGTCCTTACACGGATATTGCCCTATACGGTTTACTATTATGCTAAACTGACACATACAATGATAGAAGTTGTATCAAGATGGGTAGTATAAAGGCAGACCCCACAAACCGAGTCGGGACTCCAAGAGGGATACCGTATGCACCATCTCACCGTTTCACGCCGAGTTACCATATTTGGTAAAGCGTTTGATTTACTCCGAAATGTTTGGTTATTTCCAATCCGTTTTCTTGACTTTCGTAGACTTATGACAGGATAACCAATCACAGGGTAGGGGGACGTTTGTCAAATTGCATCGCTGAACACCTCAAACTGGGTGGAGCTACATGCGTTTGTTTCACTTATAGATGGGAACTCTATGAACACATGCAATGGTTTATTTAGAGTTATCGAACTTGCCATGATAATCCACTATGCACAGGGACTCGTTTTCATCGCTCACTGACACAAACAAAAGTGAGGGGCCATGAAAGTCACTTATAATGATACCATAAGTAATTCGCATACGTTTGTGTCAATAAAGATTCACATTTCTGCCACGCCATGCTCGTTTGATTGGTTAGCTTTGGCTTTGATATACACAAAAGGTTGAAGCTATCTCTTTACACTCACGGCCCTGTCGTGAGTGTAAAGGGGTAAAAGTCACTCAATGGGAGTCCTGGGTAAAAGTACTCCAATGGGCGTCCTGGATATTACCTTAAACTATATCCAGTGGTGAGGCCCCAGACTGTGGGCTTTTGGGCGAGTGGAGCCACCCTTTAATTACTATTGCTCCCAGGTCCATTTGGTGACGACTTTTTTTTTTAATCTAGTATATGGCGGGTATGAGTGTCTACTATAATAACATAAAAAATAATTTAAAAAAATGTTATCAAGTATTTAGCAAATATCGAACCCTGAACGTCAGGGGCGATTAATTAATAAAATGGCGTCATACTGTTTATACTTTAATATTCACTCGTTAAGTAGGATATGGCAAAAATAAATCGCTGTGCCTATTAGAGAATTCGTAATAAGAGACGATAAAAATAAATTTGACAAGAAAATCAACAAAGAATGCCCTTTTAAAACGTGAGAGGTAACCACGTTGTTACATCTTCGTATTAAAATAAAAATAAAAAAAGCCTGTTTAATAGTTTGGTCTGTTTATTTTTTTTTCTGTTAATGATTTTAGTCTGCAAGGGGATCGCGTATAAATGCTGCTCATTTTATTTTGCGAATTGTTTTTGATTTTATTCGCCTTCATTAAAAGAAAGTTTAATCAAAGAGATCCGTTTTCAAATATCGGAAAACGTTTTAAAAAATATATGGAACCAGGAAACGAGAAACGGGAAGAATTTGGAAGGAAATTAAAAAAAAAATCACGACGGTCGGAACTTGATCCGAATGGCAACATATTTTTTTACACGCTTTGAGGCGCTTACTACATTCAAAATATAAATGAAAATAACATTAACTATTTCTTGCGAGTATTTACAAAAACGGAAGATGGAAGAAAAAATAGTTACAAGAAGGAGAAAAATGTAACAAATGCTGAAAATCGAACGCCGATGAACTTACAAAATTTCACACTAAACTTCATTTTAATGTATGCAGAGTTTAACAAGTAATCAACCTATAGGCGCTTGCATTGACATACTTATGCTGTGTCAAGGTATACTTATATAGAGGAGGGGTGTTACGTACACATCCATCAATATACGTTTTTCCAAAGTTTTCATGATTTTATTCGAGCTTAGGATGGAGAATCCACGCGGATGATATGCATTAATTCGTTATCTCAAATATTCTAACAAACATATACATAGATTCTCATCGATTTACGTGCAGCTGATTTTTACCTTACTTACCCTTGCTGGTCTGAGTATATTCCCCATGTAGTCTGGTTGGTACAATAACTATTGATTCATAGAGTTCTTCCGAAGACTAAATCGGACTTTTCATAATAATGTAAAGTTGGTTTCAGCCATGGACTTAATACTGAGACTAGTTCGGAGAATCGACCGAAATATCGAAAGTAAGCCTAATTTTGGTCTGGCCTCTTTTCGAGATATGTAATAACAAAATATTATACGAAATATTTTATAAAATTATTAACGAGAAATCAATTCTACTCGCTTATATATATATATATATATATATATATATATATATATATATATATATATATATATATAAAATTGAGATATTTAGGCAGCATTTTTTCATTTAAGGAAATATTATTAAATGCATTCTTTTTTTTTTTTTAATTTTTCGATTTTTCCATATATATACATATATTTTTTGTATCAAACTAAGAATATTGGTTTAAAAAATCCATAGTTCTTGTTGTCCCGAGTGCTCTCGATTCGTCCACGTATCATCAACAGGTGTTGAAGGAAAAGTCCGAAGGAGCGGAAATGAGAATTAAAATTTTAAACATATATATATATATATATATATATATATATATATACTTGTGCCAATTCATTTAAACATTTTAAAGAATCTATCTAATTTTAAATATATTAAGGCACTACATATTGTATTAAAAAATGAACTCCGATTAGTTTTATTTAATATTTTTTTAGAAGAGATACGCCAACCACGAAAAACTGCAAAAGACTCAAGTGATCAATTTTCACCTGGACAAATTGAATGTATTTTTATGAAAATGGAGTGAGTGAGTCGCCAGTAGAAGTAAACATTTCTTGCAAACAATTCCCAAATTTCTTTAAAACTGGTGAAAACCTGGGGTTACCGGATATTCCTTCACATTCCAAAGGTGTGGAACGATCAGTCAAGTTGTTAACAGAGGCTTCTAAAAAGTGGGTGGCTTTGAAGCATAGCAGCAGTGCATAATAGTAAAAGGTATGCGCGGGCTATTAATGACACAATTGTCTTCAAAAGTGGTATATATGAAACATATCCACTATACATTTCTATGAAAGTGAAAGTGTCTGCTGTCTGAGTCTGTTTGTCTGTCTTTGTACATTTGACGACATAATAACTCTGTCAATTTTACGTCTACCGACTCGAAATCTGATATGCAGGGTATTTGAAATGCATTTTGGCCTCAAATTAGGCTGTTAAAGTGGTCAAAGTTCAACACTTTGGACCTTTGAGAACTCTACAAAAAATCTCCGCCAATTTCTGTATAAAAACTTTACATTTTAGATATAGGTGTCTTGGACATGGATCGAACTTAATAACTTTATTTGAGCCCAAAACAATCAATTTTAAGGGGTCATAATAGGGGTCAAATTCAAAAAAATTGACCTCTGCGGTCTCCACAAAACTACTCAGAGAATTTATGGTCTAAATATTTTAAATTTTACATAAAGGGAATTCAGTGATAGGGCAAGTTATTTAATCTGCTTTGGTCGAAAATTTGAGCTACTAATATATAAATGTGGATATGCATGTTTGCATAAGACTTTCCACAGACGCGACGGATTTTCACAAGATCAGTGCAGTTGTTAAGCAGTTCCCTTCAGACCACAAATACTGAAGAATAAGCTAAAAACATTAATTTTTACACTCTCAGATGGGCAAATTTGTAGAGGGATGGGCCATTCTTTCACAGATATTTTCGAAATTCATCTTATCTTGTCAATAGTCTAAACTTAATTTAAGTCTACGCCACTTCCGGTTTGGCGGTGGTCATAACATCAACAACGTAATGTTTTTTTTCTGTTTTTTTTTTTCGTCCTTCGCAGTACTGATTCGAGCCTGCCTTTCTACTACCTCTTTTTTATTCTCAACACACACCTCCAAACACCCGGAAGACGCCGGGCACCAATTATATATATATATATATATATATATATATATATATATATATATATATATATATATATATATATATATATGTGTGTGTGTGTGTGTGTGTGCGTGTGTGTGTACATTTTTTTACCAAATAACTCGAAATTTGGCATAATTGGGTATTGAGATTTGGGAAATCTTTTTAATCGTTTGCAGCGAGGAATGTTGCTTTTAAGGTGTCAAAGTTCAACGATTTGACATTTAAGAACTATACCTAACTCCTCCGTCAATTTTAGGTCTTAACACTTGAAATTTTATATTTAGATTACCTGGACTACGATCTACCTTTATACTTCTGTTTTAACCTAAAACAATTAATATTAAGGGGTCAAAATTAGGGTCAAAGTTAAAAAAAAGTCGACGTCTGCGAGCTCTATGGTAGTTTATGAAGATTATAGAAAGGCATTCACGTACATATTAACATTGTTAATATATCCATAGGTACGTAAATGTATGAACAGTGCATAGGGCGCGAGGTAAGCCGGAGGTAATTGCTAGTATATATATATATATATATATATATATATATATATATATATATATATATATATATATATATATACATGATTTATTACCCAATTAATGATATTCCTATTCAATTTGTGTTTTAAAAATGTCAATATATTTCAATTATTATCGCATTGCAAAAACAACAACGGTATGGTAGGGTACAATGAGGGTTCAATTTAAAATTAATATAATTTCTTTATTATATTACTAGCGGGGGTACCCGGCGTTGCCCGAGTGTTTGTTTCCGGGACGGGGGGGAGTTTATAACAATGTTATGGTAGGTAAGTAGGAAGGATCAAACCCGGAGTCATGAGTAAATGTAGGAAAATAAAGTGTGAAAAAAACAAAAAAACAAAAACATCTTCAACGTTAACAGCTCGGCCATCAAGAAAATTCCATTCCAGTTGTTTAGGAAAAAAAAAAACGACTACGGTAGGTCGGCGCGAACGTGAAAATATAATGTGAATTGTCCAGCACGCTAACCACTACGCCACAGAGCACTGCGGCTTAGTTTAGTGATTTTAAATAACTTCACATGAAAGAACTACGAAGCCAAACCGGTGTTCTCTTCTCAACTGTTCCTTGTGAACGATCCCCAAACGGTGTTAAGTGGTGGCAGGGGGAGGAGGAATTTATTAGAGAGAAAATATTTTACCACTTCCATTGATCTCAACCGATTTTGGCCGTGACTTCTCAGCAGAAAAAGTATAGAAATCTAAGATTATCGAGGAATTTGAGAAATAATAAGCCTATAACACACCTCAGATGTTGTTCTGCCGTTTGTGCATATTATATTTGCATGAAATATCTTGATTTTTAATCCTATTAATGTCAAAATCAGACAGGAAAAAATTACTTCATTTTATTTATATATATATATATAGAGAGAGAGAAGAGATTATAAATTAAATAGTTTTCGTCCCATGAATATGGAAATTTGTTGGTTTTGACACCAATATTTTTTCACTACACTTGGCAAAAATTGAACATTTTTTTTAAAAACATTTCTAGTAAAATACTAAAAGAACCGTTTCAGATTTAGGTCTAATTTATTGAATCAGAATTCAATGTGTATATACACAACTTACGCCACATAAATGTTTGTGATATTTAAGACCATTAAAAAATCGACCTACCTTAATGCATAATGGCACACGTCTAAGAAGTTTATGCTAATGATAAATATGATTTGCATCAGCATATATGCAATAAAAACTTTATAATTAAAGGAACATGGTTGACGATTAACTAAATTGTGGTGGCTAGAATTAAAAGAGGAAACGTATGCATCTCTCTCTCTCTCTCTCTATATATATATATATATATATATATAGAGAGAGAGAGAGAAATGAAGTATATATATATATATATATACTTCATTTGGCATATATTTTTACAACTTACTATATATACATAAATATATATACATATAGATATATACAACATAATATAAAATACGCATTTTTGAGATTGGACATTTATTCAAATTTAATATATACATATATATATAGGTATAAAGAAAGTACAGACATGTTTACTTATTCGACAATGTATACAAACAACACAAGAAAAAAACTCCTATTCTATAGGGGTTCGCAGAATGCAATTTTTTTTATTAGATTGAAGGACTTTGCAAAATATGCAGTATATTTTGCAATTTAAGGTTTTACAGGAAGAAAATAATCTGTAGTTTTTCATATTTGCATAAAAAAACATACCATTTTCTGGCAGTTAGAGCCAAAAGGAAGCAGGGAACATCCAATGGTTAAGATGGTTACATTCAGCACAGGAAAATCCGAACTTGGTATATATATATATATATATATATATATATATATATATATATATATATATATATATATATATATATATATATAAGAGTGAAAAATGAATTCACAAAATAACAAAAACAAAACTATATGTTGGTATATATAGAAAGAATTAATGTATGATAAGGATGTACATTACAGTTTGTTTGTTGAAAGAGAGGAGGCTCAAACCAAGGCATTTCGAAACATTATGCTTACCATCAGAAGAGCAGAGAAGGTGCTAGGTAACATGATGGGGGTGTGACGTCTAGCGAGGAATTCATCAGGAACGAAACAAATTAATACATTTTATGTTGCTTGGGGGAACTATAGTGAATTCTAAGATAAAGGAAGAACGTATTATATAAAGTGTCATGTAAAAATGTATATAGGGCGCTTATCATAGTCTTAAAGAATGTGGATAAGGTTTATGTGTTAAAACTACAGTGGTGGAGATACGGTAGGTTGGTCGGTAGGGGTGCTTTCATTCTATTTTTATATTTATTTTTTGGATTCTTGGATTTTAGTATTGTAATTTTTCCCGAAAAGACTAAAACGAAAAATCACTATACTAAAATCAAAGAATCCAAAAAATAAATATCAAAATAGAATGAAAGCACCACTACCCTTATTTCAGAAGAGCTAGTCCCCCGTCGCACACATACACATTAGTAACGACCTCACCTTGGACCACAGTCGCCTTCCTAAGGAAGCAAATAACCCCAAAATACTATAAAATAATATACACATTCCCAAACCAACAACAACAAACACACACACGCCCACACACACGCACACCCACATAAAAACACCCCACACACACACCCTACCCCATCCTAAAGGAAAAGAAAAAAAAACATTAGCAGAAAGAGATAGCCAGGTCAGCGGTCTCCCTCGACACGCCCAATAAAAGTGCAATAAAAGAGTAATAAAAATGTAGCATGCCAATGAATAATAAACACTTACAAGCCTCCACCATCACAGAACGTCTGAAACAAGCGTAAAAACGAGTTCAATTACTTAAAAACATTATTACAATGATTCAAACATAATTCCCAATGATAAACCAAGACACGGAATTATAAAATAATGTTAAAAATACACATTGTTGGTGACTACTCCCTTATTTAAATATATATATATATATGTATATATATATATATACATATATATATATATATATATATATATATATAAACAATAAGTGTGCAAAATGAAGTCACAAAAACTATATATTGGGGAATATAGAATGGTTAATTTATTTAATAAAGGTATACAAACATTTAGATGGGGACAGAAAGGACTCTGCATCTCTCTCTCTTTCTCTCTCTCTATCTCTTTCTCTCTCTCTATATATATATATATGTATATATATATATATATATATATGGTTATAACTAAATTGCAACTACGATTGTTGTGTTGATGAGTACAATATATAAATCTTGAAGAAAGACTACACCTGTGACCCACTGATTGATGAAATGTACGTTTTTCCTCTAATCAAGACAAGCGTTTTATCTCATTTTGAACATTGTAGTGTTGTATGACAAGATACAGGTCATATGTTATGTTATTTCTTGCCAAAGGTTTTGCAATAAACACGACGTCTTTTGGCACATATCAAAGGGTATATGTCAAAGGCTGCCATCAATATTGTGCGATTAGATTATTCCTACTCAGTACAAGTCGGAAACATCTGGTTTAAATCAACATTTATGTCATTGCTAATATTAAGAATACACATATATGTTTTGTAAAATATCGAATAATTTTTAAGTGGCAGTCATGGTGTGTCGATTTCTATTAAGGTGATGCGATCATGCACTAAATACAAAGTCGCTTCGCTGGAAGCCTCCATTGTTATATGCAACATTCTTTACTTTACATACAACATCGAAAGAAAACTATATTTTATCTCAAACTGTTGTTTATTTCAAACTGGTATTGTTACCCAGTATTGTCCGGATATTTGGATGTATGTGTTAAACAAAAAAAAGTTGTAGTGGGCAGGTAGTCTAAAACCCATGCCGCGAAGGAGGCAAAGAACGGGGAAAACGTAACGTATTTGCGAACCGGAAGTGGTGGATGTTTCCAATAAGGCTACTCAATCAAAAAAAGGAGATGACTTTCGAAAATATCCGCGAAAAAACCGACCCCACCCTGTGGAAAAGTGCCTAGTTGAGGGTGAAGGAATTAGTGGTTTTAGCCAAGTCATCACTATTTGTAATCCCAAAGATCGACCTTGAATACAAAACAAATTTTCTGAAAATCAGTAGCCTATGTCGAAAGTTTTAGACAGAGATGCAAAAGGGCATACATTCAAAGAGATGCGTCCCTTATTTTATTTTATATATATATCAACACAGAGAGCGCTTTGTTTTAGCAATAACACAAAGTTTATATAGTATTCTTCTCGGTGTCACAAGCGTAATGTTTAAATAAAATTGTGGTCCATCCGTTGTAAAAAAATCATATGTATAATCTAAAATTTTATTTTAAAACGTGTTCAAGCGACGCGGTTTATTAAGCTAGGATAGTAACTTTTGGTAGTTGTGAGAAGGAGAAAGTGTGTGATAATCGAAAGAGCCGTCCAGCCTCTTTAGTTTGAACTGCGAAACATAACGTACGTGTTTTCGATGTTGTAATTTTATTTTTCAATATTATTTATGAAATACTTGTGTATTTGTGAAATAATTATGCCCCCCCAGGACATAAATACCCTCGAACATCCCGACAAGCAGCTAAATTCAATCCCTACACAGTAGAGATCCATAGATGTAAGAAAGCCTTCTACTTCAGTAGTTTTTTTCCCCAGAACCGCTAGACCTATGAATTCCCTTCCGGGATCCTGCCTCCCAACTTTACTGACATGCAGAAGTTTTTCAAGTGTTACGTGAACCGACATCTTGCTGCCCAACTCCCTACATACTATCCCAGTAGTCCATGTCCCTGCTAGTAGCCCCCTACACCAAATGTGCAATGTTCCTTGTTTAGGGTTAAAATATGATAAAAGAATAGAACAAACACATGTAGTCTATCATAGAGCTTTGCCTCTGGAGATTGTATCAAGTTTTTTTTTACACGGTGTTCACCACTTATCAAGGCCCAGAAGCCACTCAGGGATAAGGGTTATTGCAAGTACAGTACGTTAGTGTGGACATTTAGTGAAGTGCTTACTTAAGAGGGCGGTTCATTAGGAATTTGTTTATGTGGGACTTGAAGACATCCAAGTTGTATTCAGGTGGGAAGCAGGAAGACGGAACAGAGTGCCACAGGCGTGCAGTTCTAAGACAGAAGCTTTGTTCATGGGATCCACGTTTTGATTTTGGCACAGATAAAGAGTGGGGGAAATTTTTCACATTGGATTCAGCTAGAGGGGTGTTTATCGTGAAAGATTGGCGAGGGGCTACCAGAGATTGGAGTCCAGACGAGCACCTGCCATGGATAACGATAAGACAATGATAGGCTCGCAACGTCTCTTCTGTGGGAGAGAGGTTGCAGGATAGAGAAAAGGGCATCCCCCACTAAGGTATTTGTAATTACTTTCCAAACAAGCAACGTTACCATGGCAACTGGTGATATTACTTTCAAGGACCATGCCTTTATCACCAACTCTTGAGGTCGTCATATTTTGAGTAACTTTATGTTCATCTTTCATTAAGTCATTGGGGATGGTAAAATCTGTAATGAGAACATTCCTTTTAAGTAGATATCACATGATAATGTCTGGCGTGATGTCATTAAATTTTATTTATAATTTTATTTAAATGTTCTTATTATTTTTTCAAGCTGGGGCTGGGACATCCTACCGAATGCAATACATTCACCTACTATCGCAACCAAGATATCACTTAAAGATTATAACTGTCACTTTACGTGCAATTTTTTGTATTCCTTTTTTTTTAAATTCTTTTTCATGAATCCAGGTACTCCTATAATTACTGGGATAATGGAGCTCTGATTCTTAATTAAAGTAATATCTAGGGAAAACTTTTTTAAAAATCCAGAGAAACAAAATGTATGTTCTCACTCCATCTGAAATACCATCCAAGAAAGTGTGCAAAGAGAATAGTTTTCAAATTCAAGATGTCTTATAAAGAGAAACCCAGGGGCTTGAGATTCATCGCCAAATAAAGAGCGGACGTGTTGTTGATGCTGGCCGTTCCTTTCATTTTAATGGTGAAATAATTAAATCGGCACCAGCATCTTGAATTTTCATGAATGCATATAGTTGAACAGTTACATGTTTCGTCAGTCTTCGTCTTTTAGATCTGTCAATTATAGTACTTTAAACGGTCGTTTTATGTAATCGAGGCAACACCATAAGCAGCTGAAAGAATATGAGTTAGTCCGGAATACATTTTACTCTACAATGCTAGGCAAGATAATCAAATTTTATAAAATAATCCGTAAATAATAGTTAAACTTAAAAGTTTAAAATACAAAAGTTTAGTATCATAATTTTATTGTGCTCTTAACAGAAACATTCATTTCGAACGCACAACGGCCTTATCTAAAAACCAACTGTTCCTGTTATCCAATCATTGTTTAATAGTAACTTATATTACAGTAAAACGTACAAGATTTGTATCACGAATCAACTCTGGTCTATTTCCAACGATTCTATGTCTTATAAAGCAATTTCCACTTTATTACATAGGTCGGATTTTTCTGCTTGCACGGTGATAAAACCAAATGCACTTTTGCTGTTAGGTTTAAGCTACGAAATCTATTTTTAATTCTGTCAAGGTAAAACCATCAAATCTTTTTCTACATTGAAAGAAAAATGGTCCAATCAACTTAAATAGCATATGAGTCGCTATTCTTTTTTCCCGCCGCTTGTGTTCCTTAATCGCTTTCTGTTATTTTCAGTGAACTTCGGTTTAAGCAATGGGAACCGATTTGGTAAGCAACTGCCACCAACATATATCCCAATATTCTGACAGTTTTTTGATATTTAGTGTAGCATACAAAGAAGATGCCAAGTATTTAAGTTGCATTAAAACTCATTTAATGTTCACCGTGAAAAGATAATGGGGCAGCATATATTTCTGTTGCTAAGCGATTACACAGGTGATTTGTCCGTGTGCTTCTAACGGTTCTACCGGGAAACGTCAAAAGATGCGAAAATGAAAAGCATTTCGCCTGCCACTTACTTCCTATTTTTTGTCCCCACTTAACAAAAGTAAACTTTTTGAATTGTCTTGCTTTTCACTTATTTGAGCTTTGCGTCCATTGTTGGAGTCTAATCGATTTGAAACTTCTGACTGTGCAGCAAATATGTGCCGTTCAGAAATAACACTGCAAGATTTCTTGACGGAATTATTTCTGATAAACCATTCGCCCATGCATGGAGTATTGTTGCCACATCTGGGATTGTGCATATACAACTAGACTCTCCCTCATAGGTAAAGTCCAAAAAAGAGGCGCCCATCTAATCGGTCCCACGTCATCAACTAAGCTCCAGCCCCTGTCGCATCGCCGCAATGTTACATCACTATGCCTGTTTTACAAATATTTTAATGGAATGTGTTCGGATGAATTTGTTTCACTTATACAGCCTCGTACATATCCCCGACAAACCCTCGTAGCAATAAGATCTCACCCCTTAACTGTCGTTGTCGCTAAATGCCAGAAAGCTTTCTATTCTAACAGTTTCTTCACTCGAACAACTAGACTTTGGAATTCCTTTCAAATAGTAGCCGCTTACGTCCAAGTGGCAATATGCTTCATAAGGGGTGAACATGAGTAAAAAAAAGTCTTCAAATTGTAAAGCTCATTTAATTCAGTTTTTTTTTTTTTTACAAAGGCGTCACCACATTATCAAGGCCCAGAGGCCACTCAAGGATAAGGGTTAAAGAGTGTACAGTAGAAATTGGTCAATATAGTAATCATTAGTAATGAAAATTTGGTAAATTTAATAACTTATATGGAACGGCTCATCAAGAACTTATTTACTTTAGACTTGAACACAACCATATTGTAGTCAGCCGGATAGCAGGAAAACGGAAGACAATTCCACAGGCGTGCAGTTCTAAGAAAGAAGCTTTGTTCATGGAATCTACGTTTAGGTTTAGGCACAGTTAAAGAGTGGGGGAAATTATTGATAGTGTTTACAGCTAGACGAGTGTTTCTTGTGAAAGTTTGGCGAGGGGGGACCATAGATTGAAGCTCAGTTGAACACTTTCCATGAAAATAACGATACATCAGAGACAAACTCGCAACATCTCTTCTGTGAGATAGAGGTTGCAAGGAGGAGAAAAGGACATCTCCTACGAGGCTACGAAGTCTATTTTGAACTCTATCAAGGCAGGACAAGTCTTTTCTAGCAGCTCCTGCCCAGATGTGGCAACAGTATTCCATCCTAAGACGTACCTGGCTCTTATATAGGTAGAGAATAGCATCAGCAGTGAGATATCTACTGGATCGATAGAAAGATCCCACCATTTTTCCAGCGGCCTTGGCAACAGATTTGATATACGTGTTCCATTTAAGATCAGGAGTAATGTTCAAGCCCAGAAGCTTGTCAAAACTTGAGGCCTCCTGAAGACGAGAGCCATTCATTTCAATTGATGACAAATGTGGATTAGAATGTTGATGATGTAAAGAGAGAAGCTTGGTTTTAGATGCATTAAAAGTAACCAGCCATTCCTTTCCCCATTGTACTACGTGCTCAAGATCAGAGGAGAGAGAATTGGAGAGAACTTGGTCGTTTACTGTCTTAGATGTGGTACCATAAATGGTAGTGTCGTCAGAATAATTGTCTACAAATGATGTAAGGATATGATTTGGAAGATCATTAATGTAGATCAGGAAAAGAGTTGGACCCAGGATGGATCCCTGAGGGACACCGGCATTAATACTGTGAGCTTCTGATTTTTGCCCCTTAACTACTACTCTTATGAACCTATCAGAAAGAAATGATTTAATAATTGAGAAGACTTTTCCAGCTATACCATAGCTAGCGATTTTATGAAGTAAACCTTTATGCCATACCCTATCAAAGGCTTTTGATATGTCAAGAGCAATTGCCCTAGAAAGATTGCCACCGTCGAGAGATGTGCTAATCCTATGCGATATAACTGTAAGGACATCTGCTGTAGATCTAGCAGAACGGAAACCATATTGAGTGTCACTAAGAAGGTTATTTTTGTTGAGATGTGTGATTACTTCTGTATTTAACACAGATTCTAGCAACTTACTCATGACGCACAGGAGACTTATTGGCCTGTACTGAGAGGGGGATGAGCAATCACCTGAATTCTTAAATACAGGGCATACTGATGAGATTTTCCAGGGAGATGGGAAACTATACTCCTTAAGACAACGTTTAAACAGTTTTGTAAGTATGGGCGCTAATTCAGGTTGAAGTTTTTTGAGTACTATAATTGGAATACCATCAGGGCCAGTTGCTTTACTCGAATCAAGGTTTTTGATTAGCTTCGCAACATCACGTACAGATATACGTATATCACATAGCGTGTTTTCTGATACAGGAGGAAATATTGGGGGTTGGCGGTCTTGGTCGCAAAGGGTAGAATTAGCTGCAAAGTTCTTGACAAAGAGTTTGGCTTTGTCTGATGCTGACGAGACTACCTCAGGTCCATTGATAATAGTTGGGATGGAGCACACGCTTCTGTTCAGGATTCTGTTTGCTATTTGCCAAAACTGGTGGGAACCAAGCCGCTGCTCAGCTACTTTGGACTTAACAGATTGAGCATACAACACTCTTGCGTTCCTTATTACTTTCTTACAATGGTTGCTGGCAGTCCTGAAAACGGCTTTAGTTTCCATACATCTATTACGTTCGACACTAAGTAGATAATCGACCTCAGTCAAGAGCTCCCTATCAACCGTGTCAATCAGCCAGCTTTTATGACGGTGCATTTTTCTTATTTCCACCCGTCCCAGGTCTGCCCCACACATGTCCTCTGTGTAAGCTGTCATTTAGTTCGGGACTATTTGCTCAGTATTTACAGCTATCCTTCATATCTGAAGATCGTTTCGTTATACACCACCAGGACACCCGATTGATAAGACATGGACGTTCAACACGTAAGCTTGTGTAAAATGAACCACATTTATAAGGACTAATGTTGGAAAAAATCATATTTTATTGCATGAATAGATTATTCAGTAAAGCAGTAGCTGCCTTGTAATGCTGCCCACGAACTATCACTAATGTAGTGTTAGTAGATGTAACATTCTCTCGTTGTTTCATGTACCAATTACGTTTCTCCTCAGAGATGATTATTTCAATCAGGTGTATACACATTCATAATCCTCACTTTCTCAAATATTGTTTTCTGTATCAAATATTTTTGTCCTAAATAAACTTTATATTTAAAGTAAAATTCCTTCCATATTTTCATTCGTTGTGTTTTCTCAAACACTGTGCATATCAACATCGCATTTATAACGTACATGCAAATTAAAATAAACATTTTTAAAGGGCGTATGGGCAAGTCTTAGGGTGCTAGTTATGGATGTGGTTAACGGTTGTTGAAGTGAGTTCGACTAGGTATGTTTTAGCTGGCATTAGTCTCTTCCCACTTTAGCTTTATTTCCGTGGGCGATGTTTACTCAGCTTCAATCTCCCGTTGCTACTAATATGAGATCATGCTATAGCGAAGAATCGTTCTCTACCACAAATGAAAGTAAATTTCCTATTTTCTGTCATGTACCTAGTGCTAAGTAAAAATTCTTAAACAGTAAATATTTATTTAGCAATTCAAAAATACTACTCACCTGCTAATTAAAACAGAGCTATTTTACCATTCACCAAATACTCGTCAGGACTTTTTAAGAAGTAAACAAATCGCGTGTACATCAATCATTGTAGGTCAACTTATTATATATTCCGTCATTGAATTGAAAATCTATATATCTAATAATCGATTAGTTGTTTTTGGGTTAGATTAGTGGTTAATCTTCATTAGAACTTTTTATCAATTTCTGTTTTTAAGGTTCTGGTTATCCTTTTATTGTATGTAAATCATATAACAACCACGTATGATGAAATAATAGGTTGATGAGTCGTTAAGGAATGCGTATGCAAGAAATGCAGTTGGAGTAGATACTAGCCTGTAGAGCAAACCTCTTATGGCGGTATAGTGTTGCCTTTACTGAATGAAGAGAGTAACAAGATAGAAATGTTAACGAGGTATCGACAAATTTCCACAGCATATAAAGGTGTATTTATTAAACACTCATGAAAACAACTGTAAGACGCCTGTGCCGAAAACGTAATCAACAAAACAGTAATGCACTAACAATTATCTGTATTTCTTTTTACATAGGAGTCACCACTTTCCAAGGCACAGAAACCATCCAAGGATAAATGTACAAGCGTGGGACAATATGATAAGAATCGTTAGTAGTGTAAATTTGGAAAATTGGATTACTTAAGTGGAACAGCTCATCAAGAACTTGTTTACGTTTAACTTGAAGACAGCCATATTGTAAGCAGCTGAAAAGAAGGTAAAGAGAAGAGAATTTAAAGTTAAAAGAAAAGAACTTTGTTCATGGAATCTACGTTTAGGTTTATGCACAGATAAAGAGTGGGGGAAATTACTATAGCGTTTTCAGCTAGACAAGTGGTTGATGGTATGAAACCCATAGATTAGAACTCAGACGAGCACCAGCCATGAAAATAACGATCAGCAGAGAAAGGCTCGCAATGTCTCTTCTGTGAAAAAGAGGTTGTAGGGAGGAGAAAAGCGCAACCCTTGTAAACTACTAAATCTATTATTAACTCTGTCAATGCAGGATAATATGTTTCTATCAGATTCTGCCCAGATGTGAAAAAATACTCCACACTTTTACGAATATGGCTCTTATATAGGCAGGGAATTACATCAGCAGTGGGATATCTTCTGGATCAAAAGAAGGATCCAACTGTTCTAGCGACCTTTGCGACGGATTTGATATACGTGGTACATTTCAGATCAGAATTAAAGATCATGTTTGGATTATGACAATGATATTTCATTTTAGAAAAGATTCAATACTGAATAATTAAGCCCTACTAAGCAGATCTCTTTTTATATCATCACCTCTTCTATAGCATACTGATTACTCATGCTATAAAATATTAACGACCACGGGAAATTCATTTATTAAATTTAAATATATATTAAATTAAAATATATATATATTTTAATACACTGATATACAGAGATTATATTAATACGTACACTCGTCACGGTTTATTTAATCGCCTGTGATTTTTGCCATGCGTTAGAAAGGTAGAAATTCCGACATCACAGCGACTACAACAGCATACGCGTTCCAATCAATCTCGGTCAAGTTTTGCATTAAATTTTTCGAAAACAGAAGTTTTTTTTTTTTCTGGGACGGGACCTATAAATATTACACTTATTGTTTTCTAGTGTTTCACCTGAAAAAAAAATTAAACTCCTGGCACATACTAGCATTATGATGTCTTTTAGGTGAATTCGATTTTACACATAAAACCAAACTGCGTATTTAAATTAGGCTCATTGCCGAACATATTTACTGTACTGATGAACACATCATTTAAGACTGAGGTTATTTGGAGAACCTAGTCGTTTTATATTAAAACTTTCTTATTGTCTGAGCCTTCATTGAAGGCAAACACACGCAAAAGAGAGAATCCACAGTTTTTCAATTATTACAAGCTATATAAAATTATAGATACGCAGACAATGCTGTCTAAGTAAGATCTTTTAATTGATAAGTTTTCATTGATATTCGATAATTCCTTATTCAGTGAAGCTCGGTATAGCCAGACGTAACTAATCGACGAGTACAATATAACCAATAAGGCGGAAGAAGTTAGTTGTATAAATGGTTATTTAAGATGCAATTCAGGAAGTAAATAGGGTTCGTTGAGGTATACTTCATTCGTTCTTTTTCTTTTGAGTGTCTTTGATTTTCTTTCTGGCTGAACAGTCTTTCGTTTCATCAGTTTTGCCCGTAAACTTCAAAAGCCAAAATAGCCGCAAGAAAAAATAGCGTCAGTTTATCAAGATTTTCGCCATTGGTTTCAATGCTCTTTATTCTTTTGCAGTTTTCTTTGCCATTCTTCTCAATATTTAGCTTAGGCCTTTTTGTAACCTTTGATCCATTATTGCTTTTAGATATTCAATACTTTGATTCTTTTATCTTCTTTCATTATGTTCTTTGCCCCCGTTTCCTCTTCATCATCATTTTCAATCAAATCAGATTTAATTTGAAGGTAAAACTGTGTACATTACTAGTATATATATATACATATATATATATATATATATATATATATATATATATATATATATATACGTATATATATAGTCGTTGAAGTTTTTAACATTTAAAACAATACAAAAAATATTTTTTTATCATTCGTTAGAAAACCATCTAGTCAGTAAGTAATTTAATCACTTGCAATCACTGCATCAACTCGCTCTCGAATTTACTATAGTACTAGTAATTTATTTTTCAAGGTAGAATCAGTTGTTTACCATGAAAAACTGTTTCGGGAATTTAAAAACAAAACAGTATATTACATCATGGCTCCCCAGCAGTGTTAACCAACCTACACCACCCTTAATCTTAGGAAGTAGAAATGTTACAAACATTTGATCCAATTTCCTATTCTTAATTCTAATTACTAACCTTTTCATACTATAAAAAAATAATTTCTTACCTGTATGATTCATCGATTTCCACATTTAAAATGGATATATTTTTTTTAATTTTCAGTCTTATATTTATAAGATTAGGATGAATCCATTTAACTACTTATCACCCCCACTATGATTATTATTTAGTATATTTATATTCTTATTAATTTAAAATTAGATATAAAGGTTAAAAATATTTTTACATATATATTTTTTTATTTATATATATAAATTTATTATATGTAATTAACAATACATTTTATACATTGGAAATATAGTTTTGGATTTCCTTTATTAATATATTCTGGTTAATCTTAAACGATTTGAAAGCATCAGGATAACGAACAAATGCTTTAGTTAACTGTTTAAATAATTTATTTTTAACCAAACCTTGATTTATCATCCTTATTACTAAGCTAGAAACTGGTGGTACAAAATCTGTTAATTTTAAGGCTATTCTTAAAAACTCTTCCATAATGGTTCCATAAAATATAAAAACAGGGCAGGTGCTATCTTTATGCAGCATACGTACTAAAGAGGGAAGCGTTTCTTTTATCCTTATAAAATATAAACACAGGGCAGGTGCTACCTTTATGCGGCATACGTATTAAAGGGGGAAGCGTTTCTTTTATTAAATATTTTATAAAGAAAAATCCCATTCTCAATTTTTATATATAAATTCAGAAATGTAGCCTGTTGTCCTCAATGTTTAGAACTCAATTTTAATTCGTTTGGATATATAAGATGTTGATTTTTCTTTCGAATTCATCATTATCGTTTATACATATAAGGTCATCTATAAATCTCTTACACCCATGAAAGTTATGTGTTTTAGATATATCAGATTTTAATAGTAATGACATATATATACACAATGCTTCAAGCAAACTACATACCAATCCTATATATATATATGTATATATATATATATATATATATATATATATATATATATATATATATATATATATATATATATATACTCGAGTCTATGTAAATAAAAATTTGCCCAAAATGTTGCAGTAGCCAATCCCATTTGGATACATATATATATATGTATGTATATATATTTATTTCATGTATTTATTTTTTTAAATTTTAAACGTCCATGTACGTAGATTATTATTTAAAAATGACTAAATAGATAAAAAAAATGGCCAAATTCTAAAAAAAAAAAAAAATCCGATCTTAAAGGTGAAGACGCTAATCTCAGTATCGTTTAAAAATCAACAACCCCCCCCAAAAAAATTACGTATATATATATATATATATATATATATATATATATATATATATATATATATATATATATATATGTAATAGAGATTTAGAAGGCTGTCACAATGCGAGGAATGAAATATCGTCGTTGTTGGTAAGAGAAGACGAGAACAAGTGGCGATTTACAAATCAATAAGTACATACATATATTTTATATATACATATATTTATTCAGTTGTATTGGTACAATATCTTACTTGTTATGTCTGCGACAATATCCATTATTATTTTCGGAAAAATTCCATTTTCAAATGGTTGGAGTAACAGATCGATTCAAAGCATGCTAGATGATTGAGCGGAAGTCGGGTAGCTATGTGGGGATTCGTAGCAAATGTGAGTAGGGGATTTATGTATGGTCTGATTAGGTAATTAAAATGTTTATAATTTTTATTTATTTCTATTTATTTATTTGTTTTTTGTTTATAACTTGTTTCTTTAGCGTGAGCTTTTTTTAAATTTGTATGTTCTCTATTTTGTTGTCTTTATCATTATTATTATTTTCTTTTTTTTTACTTTATTTTAAATTGGTTATTTTTAATTGGTTTGTGTTACTTCAGTTAAATATATTTTAATTTTTTTAGTTTTAACTATATACTGCTGTTTTTTTATTTATTGAATTTCTTTTATTATATTATTATATATTTATTATATATATATATATATATATATATATATATAATTTATATGGGAGGGGGTGTAGTAATGTCATATTTGGATTGTGAGTTGGGCTGTGAGCGGTGTGCAGTGGTGTATCTGTTCTAATGAGTTATGCTAGTAATGGTAAGTCTAAGGTGGAAGAAGATTCGAGCTTCAGTCTGTTGTTGAGTTCTGCCCATAATTTGGATAATAATTATTATTTTATGCGAAGATTCCTAATATTGCGTTCTGTGGTTATAATATCGACTTTAATGTATTAGTGTTTCTTCAGGTGTTGAGGTGTTTGCGGAATGATGATGCCTGTGTTTATTTGTATTCCTTGACTCTTATGTGTAGGGGTCTCGTGATGCTGCCCACGTAGAATTTTCCGCAAGTAGAGCATTCTAGTCTGTATACCACGTGTGTACGGTGGCAGATTTTGCGGGGTATACGGGACAATTTGCTAATGTTCACGGTTGTCGGTCCTTGCTGTGCCTACGTTTATATATATATATATATATTTGTGTGTGTGTATATACTTACACAATTATATATGTATATATATATATATATATATATATATATATATATATATATATATATATATATATTGTTTTAAACAAGCCTGAAGGGTCCCATTTATCAACATACTCATCAGGAGTTAATTGCTGATCATAAATAAATAAATAAATACAATATCTCGTAAGAACAGACATAATGGGCTATGCGTATTAATTTTACCGACCGAAAGGGGGGGGGAAAGGCGGGAATACAGATGAAATGAAATATTTACAATGATGTTACATATAGGTACAAGTACGTGCAAGGGGGGATTATATTTTATATTACATTCTCTCCTCTTGCCCTCACATGTACACATATTTTCTGTTATTGTAAATATTTTTTTTATTTGTATTCCAACTCGTACCCCCTCTTCTTCGGTAAAATGTACACGTTACCCTTTAAATCAGTTCTTACGAGAGGTTTTATGATCAACGAATTACTATTGATGAGTCTCTTGATGAAAGGAGCCCCTTGGGTTGTGCAATCATTTTGTTTAAAGCAATTTATCTGGTTTGTATCGTCAAACAGCTATATATATATATATATATATATATATATATATATATATATATATATATATATATATATATATATATATATTATATTTATTATATATATCTTATTCATATATATATATATAATCTTTATATATATATTATATGTTATAAATTTATATGTTATCTATATCTATATATATATATGTTTATATAATATATACACATATATTATATATATATTATATATATATATGTTATCTGTCTATCCATATATATATATAAACATATATATATGTATATATATATATATATATATATATATATATGTCAGATCATGTCATACGTTACTGGTATCATGTAACCCAGTATTACCTGCCTCATGTTTGAGTCACCGGTGACTAAACAGATTCCCTTACCAGACTTCTTTGATGAGGAGGATGGTTAGTCTTCCTGAAGGATTAAAAACAAGACTTTCCAAAGAGCGAATGAACTCTTTTTCTTGGATAACAGCCAACTCGCACAATGTATATTTGTGTGTGTGTATATATGTGTTTGGGTGGAGAGTGCTCCCGTAAGTCGCGGTGAAGG
>NC_136508.1:18795402-18880402 GCF_053919585.1 Euprymna scolopes
TATGTTGAGCAAAAAGAAACAAATGGTCAATTTTTTTTAACTTTGACCCATATTATGACCCATTAGTATTTATTGTTTTCGGTTCACATTTAGTTATTAAGTTAGATCCATTTGCAAGGAACCTACATCTAAAATTCCAGTTTTTTAGACCAACAATTGTCGGAGGAGTTTGGTAGAGTTCTCAAAGTTCAAATCGTTGAACATTTACTCCTTAGTAGCCAAATTTCTGGCCAACGAAAATCATATCGATTTTCCCAAATCTCAGTACATTGTATATCAAATTTTGAGTCTGTAAGCTTAAAATTGACAATTTTTTTGCGTAGGGAAATGTAATCACATAGACACACATAAAGACAGATTGATGTATATATATATATATATATATATATATATATATATATATAGATATATAGATAGATAGATAGATAGATAGATAGATTACACAAAAATATGTGCGTATACATAAATATATATAGAAACAATATTTTTGTGTCCTGTAAACTTTTTTACGAAAATATTATGCAAGTATAAATCATGTAGAATTGCTGCATTAATATAATTACACGTAATAGTTCACTAAAGATGATCATCCCATAAGAAAATCGAAAAAACTTTAGAAGGCCTTAATTAAAAGGAATGTTTTAAATAATATGCAAATTAGCTAAATCTTTGCAGATGAATTCAACTTCATGACCAATATATAAGAAAATTGTATTTTCCTTTTCAATAAATAGAAAAGGGTTTTTAATATGAATATCAATACACACAAAAGAAACACGCATTTATAGGAGTATAGATATAGTTAATTTTTTGGACTCTACATCTTTGTATTTTAAGTAATTGGAAATATTACCCTTCAACAGAATATCCATTCACCTGAAATCACTTTTTTAATCGCCCTATGCCCTCTGCTTTACTTTTTGTTATGATCATTGACTAATTGTAGTTTCATTTAACACTTTTGCAAGCAAAATACGACCCCGCATTTTGCTAAATGCTACCCTCTGATAAGAAAGAAAGGTTTTCTTCAAAACTCTGCGAATTAAGGACTCTCCATTTATTTTGTATTTCCTTTTTAAAATGTTACATGTTTTTTTTACTCCTTTTCAAATAGATTTAACATGTTTTATTAACCACTTGTTCTCATATGAATGCATTATATATAATAGACGTGAATCTATTATTTGCAGCATTGTAATGTATTTACTTAAATGTAACAAGTAGGAGGCAGTACAATGCAAAGGTAACGGAAAACACAAACTATGCAAATGAAGAAGATGTGCATAAGAATAACTACAAATATGCACTACGATTACCTGTGTCATATGGTCTGATAGATTATCTGTGTTCTACAATACTTCGAGAAAGAGAAATGTAATTTTACTAATGAAGCTGTTCTCCGTCTGCTTCAGTTTGTGCCTTTGCGTAAGCCCTGCATTGACTGCCTTCAATATATATATATATATATATATATATATATATATATATATATATATATATATATATATATATATATATATATATATATATATATAGCATTAAGTTTTAGAAGTAATATTATGTAAGTTCTAAGGCTGCGATAGGTTAACCTTTTTAATATATATATATATATATATATATATATATATATATATATATATATATATATATATATACCCTGCCCCCACCACATTCTTCAGATGTTTATCCATTAGATTTTTCACAACAAATGGTATATTTTTAACATGCTGGAAATCGTATTAGGGTAAAAAAAAATTCCATATCCCTGCTTCTTCATTCCTCCATCTTTTGGTGTCACATAAAGATAGTTTTCCTTTTTAAACCGTACTTCCGTATTTTTATTTTTTATTTATTAATTATTTATTTTTGTTTTAATTTTCCCTGTTTTTCCTAATTTTCTTTCCAATTATCATATAATTTTGTATAATTTTATTCCTATATTTATGCATGTTTATTTTAATATTGTGTTTTTGCATAGTGTTTGATGCAGAGAGGTCACTCTCGAGGCATCATTTTCATCTAGAATTACCTCACTTGCATTTTTTATTAATTTTTAAAATTTTATGTACATATATATATATATTTGTATATATATATATATATATATATATATATAAATATATATATATATGTAACTACTTCATTTACTCAAATACTATACGGAAGTAAAAATTTATACGTAAACAGGAAGTATTTATTTATAGAGTGCTCAATATGCACAAAGAGCTAGTTAGTAAGTTATAAAATATATATGGCGATCAAGTCACACAGAACTCTCCGCGCTTCATCCACGCTAGGATTCTTTACAAGCCTTCATAAGCCTGAAGAATCATAACATGGATGAAGCGCGGAGTGTTCTGTGTTGCTTGATCACCATATATATTCAATAAGTTATTATATATACATATATATATATATATATATATATATATATATATATATATATATATATATGTATATATATATATAAAATAAGACAGCAAGAATATGAAATGGAGTCACACAATTATATGTGAGTAGATATAGAATGGATCATTTATTGAATAATGGATTACAATAAAAATTTTGCGGGATAGAACTTTTGTTGTGCTTGGCATTATCGAGATAAGTCCCCTCCTGTGGAATTGAACTCTCTCTCTCTTTTCCTCTTACGCACTAAGCTATATATATATATATATATATATATATATATATATATATATATATATATATATATATGTATGTATATTTATATTTATATAGGTTTGTGTGTGTATATACATATATATGTATATGTATATATGTATGTATATATATATGTATGTATATATATATTTATATATATATATATATATATATATATTTATATATATATATGTACATATACATATATTTATATATATATATATATATATATATATATATATATATATACATCCAGAAAGAGAGAAAGATATGCAGAAAGACAAATAAATGCGTGTGTGTATATATATATATGTATATATATATATATATATATATATATATATATATATATATATATATATATATATATATATATATTTAAAGTGATGGCTGTGTAGTTCCAACGAGAGAAAAAAGTATATTTAAAAGAGTGTAGCCATCAACAATTGTGGTTTTTTTTAAAAGGTTTTCATCATATTTTTATTTTTATTTTAAAATATTTTAAAACATTACACTCTTTTAAATATATATATATATATATATATATATATATATATATATATATATACAGAGAGAGAGAGAGAGAGTGAGAGAGAGAAGCTTTGATTAAAAAATAAAAATATATATATAAAGAATACAGATTACATTCCGAGAAAAATAAAAAAAATGTTTAACCTTTCGCAGCCTTAGCACCTTATGCGCATAAGCCTGGAGACTCCTAGAGTGGATGAAACGCGGAATATTCAGTGTAGCTTAATAATCATTTGACAACACGAAAACAGTAGGTATGGTTTAATAGACTTTTCCAGCCTAATTTCTTCACAAGATAACAAGGGGATTTCATTATAATGCTCTTATATATGCCAGATTTAACCTGCCCCAAAAGGGTCCATAACATTGTGCTACTAATTGTTTTCAAGACGATTGTCTGTATCGCGCCTGTGAAATGGGGTGAACGTAACTACGTACATTGAAATGTCTCCATTTATTATTTGATAGATGAGTCTTTTATAGGAACACATATATAGTTGCATTTTATGGCACTTCCTGCCTTCCTTCATTTGTAGTTATGTTTCCTTCTACATTCGGCCCTTTTCATTTATTTCGGTCGTATTTTTTTTTTAATTTCCTCATCAATTTTGTATTTCCTTTTACTTTTTCCTTCTCTCTATCATTTTTTTTTTTTAATTTTCTCATCTCTGTTTTTATTGATTATTAAATTTATTAGTCTATCTTTCTTTCGTTCTATCCTGGGGGATAACACGAACACTTTATCAACCTCTCACCCCCTTGCCCTTCTCTTCTTGCAAGCTATTCTCCCTCAAACTCAGCTTTTCCAATAAAAATAATGAATGATAAATATCTTGAGGCATTTTTATACACAGAATGAAAAAAATATAAATGACAACTTTAAATGTTTGCCGATATCTCAAAATCTCTTAGAGTTGTAAGAAGAAAAACAATAAAAATGACATCTGACAAAAATGTCTTCGAAGATTTCTGGTCTGTTCTTAAAGGAGCAAACATTACAAACATCTTGCCTCAATTTGTTGCGAGATTTCGACTTTCAAAACGGTTAGAATATTTTATTATACAGGGTGTCTCAAACATGTACCCACATTTTGAATGACGAGAAATCGATTATTTATGAACATACAGTGGAGCGGAATAGCTTCGAATGAATGAATGAATGAATGAATATCTCCGAATGAATAGCTTCGAATGAATAGCTTCGAATGAATAGCTTCGAAGATGAATGTGATTAAAGAATGATGTTCGAAATGTGTGGACCAACAAATTCCTGAAGCAAGTTAAGGTATCTCTCATCAGTGACAGTTACGTTAATAAAAAATTGCCCTATGATACCCAGTGCGGATATCCCACACCACACTGTTACTCCTGGCAAGTTTACATGGTGTTCAAGTGTTACATGAGGATTTATAGGACCCCAGTAAGTGCAATTATGGCGATTAATGGTGCCATTTAATTTAAAGTTTGCCTCATCGCTCAACACAATTTTGTGGAGAAACCCTGCATCTTCTGCACATTTTGCCAGGTACCATTCACAGAATTCGACTCTCCGATCAGGATCGTCTTGGTTGAGAGCATGAATTTGTGTTGGAATGTAGCATTTCCATTGCCGACGCCTCATGATGCGATGTACGCTATCTTTTGAGATGTGTGTTTCCCGAGCAGTTTATCGAAGTTATTTCTGTGGTGGTCGAAACAGTGTTTCCCGCACCTGCTCTTTTCCAGGGTTTGTGGATGTCCGAGGTCGTCCAGAACGTTTCTTGTTGACGTTCTGGACGGTTGAATCTGCTTCAAATTTCTCTTTGATGCGAGCAATGGTCCGGCGCGTTGGTGGTGGTCTAGCGAAGTCCATTCTGAATCGTCTTTGCACTTCAATGCCGTTTTCTGTCTTCCAATAACATTTCAGGGCAAACTTCCTCTCTTCCAAGCTAAGTCGATTTCCTGCCATGCTGTGGTTTACACCTCACACCTGCAACACAAAAAAGACAGCATGTTAGCAAGGGTTAAAGTGTGAGTACATTTTTGAGACACCCTGTGTATGTATGTTGTATTAATTCTTTTTAACATTCATATATATTCAAAGAATATATTATTTAATTGGGAGTTTATTATTGAAATGAGTATGATTTATTTAATGTTTATTATTTGATATTATTTATTTAATGTTATTTATTTAATATTATTTATTTAATGTTATTTCTTGCGGGCAATTATCCTCATACTTTCTTAGTTTTTTCACAACGTTTCGGTCAATGTTTCCTTTGGCCTTCGTTAGGTATACCGGGAAGGAGTAGGTACTCTGAATCACTAACTACATCTACTGCAATTACTGCCTTCCCGTTATTGGCCAAGTAAGCCTCTGGCTTGCTTTGGGTTGGATTGAAACCGCCATCTTCAGAAAATTCTCACCTGGAACCGTAGAGGGTCATTGTCTCTATCAACTGCGTAACGGGGCCGAAGGGCGATTAAGGTTTAATTTATTGGACTTATAAATCTATGCTTATTTATTATCTGATCTTCCATGGTCGGGTCCGTATCGAATGGTATCTATTAAGAAAACATAGGGATAATACTCCGCATTCAAGAAAAGTAATATTCAAAGTCATCTGCCCTGTGCAATTTTATTTATTAAATTTAGTATTCTTGTTTCTAATTTACTAGCAGGAAACATGACGTTGAACGAGATTGAGAGAGATTCAAACCTACGCCATTCTCGAGATTGATGATTGCAAGCAAATCATAAAATTAACTTGAATCAAAATGGAAACGTAGAAAAATCTAATTATCAACGTTTGCCCCTTTTACTGTTTATTCTTTTCAATTGTGAATATAGTAAAAAAAAACAATCATTTGCCACTTTAACAAATTTGTCTTTTAGGTAGAGCGTTACGCATCTCCTCACAAGTCACAGTATACCTTTCTGGATTTGTATTGTCCACCCATTAGTTTATTTGGTTTGACACCTGGGGGGAAATATAAGAGCACTTTCATAATTAGTTTTATACACAGTGTTTCTAGTAATTAAAATCGTATAAAGTATTTAAACTTTAGGCCTGTTTTGAACGCAATTTGATATTTACGATATAGGTTATAAATTATAGTTTTAATTTCCGACTAGAAAGATTAATTGATTTACAGTTAAATTCCCTCTCAAGAAAATATTATTAGTTTCTATTTTTGCAAACAAATTCTATATGCGAACTGTGTCAGTAACGTAAAAAGATACCACTTCCACTTTATATTAAGTCAACTTAATATTAATATTAATATCAATATTAATTAAGTAAACTTTAAATAAAATAACGTGTGCGGACAGATATCTAGCTGTGAGAAATAAGCTAGTTTATTTTGGGTTACTTGCCATTTTTTTGTAAAAAATAAGAAAAATGGATAACTTTAATTTTCGTACAGTGTAAGAGAACAGTGTTTAATATCACGGCACATTGTATAACTACTAAAAATTAGTAAGAATTACTAAAGCATTATCTGTAGTTTTTCGTAACCGCACGACATTTCAATCCAGAAATTAATGCGTTTTCAATTTTGAGTTGAGAATAAACGACAGCAGTGACTTGTCTGTGTTTCTCTTACGACGAAACGTTCGCTTACCTACCTGAGCAGCATTCTTCTTTCATTTCTTTCACCCTCGCTGTGGATCAACTAGTCGTAAACTTGTACGCGAACAATGAAATAAAAAAAAAAACATACACAAGCGAACGGGCAGAATAATCTCAAAATTCAGCACATACTCTCTCCCACGTATGCCGCCGATATCTCTTTCTCTGCTCTCGCACGGCTTCCTCAAATCCGGTTATTTCTCTTGTTTTTACGTCTCATTAATCGACAGGTGTTTCTGTATATACACATTCGTTGAAAATAAGAAAGCATCGCAGAGTTTTTTTTGGTAGCATGAATTTTTTTTTCAAGTTTTTAAAGAAAAATATCTAATGAGTACGTTACTAAATATGCAACAATTACCTAATTTTGCAGATTTTTCAGTCGAAATATGAAACAATATTGTAATGGATACTTTCTTAAAATTAATAAAGGATCACGTAAAAAAACTTGATATTCAGAAAATGGTGAATTAATACATTACACTATATTTGCACCAGTACCCAGTAAAAAGAAATTTATACAGCTTAGATTTTTTTTCAAAAAGAAATGTATTTATAAAAGTTGTTTTCTTATTATTATAAAAAAACATTATTCATAGGAAAATATCGATCACACCAAGTACCTTTCCAGTAAATGATTAACCTATATATATATATATATATATATATATATATATATATATATATGTGTGTGTGTGTGTGTGTGTGTGTTTGTATGAATATGTATATGAATATATATATATATATATGTGTGTGTGTGTGTGTGTGTTTGTGTGTGTGTGTTTGTATGAATATGTATATATATATATATATATATATATATATATATATATATATATATATATATATAAAGAGAGAGAGGGGGAAATAGAGAGAGAAAGAGAGAAGAAACATACACATATCTATATATATATTAATATATACATATACATAAATATATATATATCTACTTATCGTGTGTTCCCTTTTTAAAATGAAATATGTGTTTAACTCTTTTTCATAGTGGTTTAAGACGTTTTATTAACTACTTGTGTTTATATATATATATATATATATATATATATATATATATATATATATATATATATGTATACATATAGTTGCAGATAGACTCGATTTTGCTTGAAATCCAATGAGGTTGAACTAATGTTTTATACTTCCATATATTTATTGGGATCGTAATCGGTCAAATTTCCTGCTTTTCAATCAAATAGATTGATTGCCTGTTTTATTTGGGGGCCCATCGCGGAGCACCGAGAGGAAGCTTCACATGCCTTCTTGCAATTATGTAGTGCATAATACATTGTTGTCCACATTGCAATGTAATAACATACTGTCGATTTTATGAAAATCATTTTATATATAGTACAGTTAATCAAGTTTTTAAATGCAATATCTAATGTCAGGGTTAAGTTTGGTTCTGAATAGAAACAATAATTTCGAACGCGCCCATGTAATAGCGAGAATCTACAAATGATTTTTTTGCGGTTATAATGGCTGAATTTTAGATTTAAACTGTAAAATCTTAAGTATGAAGTAAAATTGTGTGTTATACGGCAGCATTCATTTAGATCGCGCCTCTGATATTTCAAAAGGCATACTTGTAATTTTATGTGTCTTACTTGTCGGCTTGTGTGTTGATAAAACCTTTCAAAAGCACATATGATGCGAGACGGTGTAAAGTGTTTACTTTTATCAAAATGACCTGCATTTTCTTCCCTTGGAATATTTCGATTACCGATTACCGATAATAACCGAAGATATCCCTATACATAATTTATTTATAATCTATATATCGTGCAGGAAATAAATTCTTGTGAAATTTCATAAACATCGGCCTAAAGGTTTTCCGCTCCACAGAGAATAAACTAATGGCACACATACGCACTCACAAATTTCTTTTAATATAAAAGGTTGGTGCCTCAATTCCCGCTGTTTTCTTTTGGTTTTTTTAATAGAAAATAAAAGAATTTTGACAGCAAAAATAAGCGCGTGTGGGAACCAAGCTTCAAGTTTTTTTGTGACTCCCATCGAGTGGAGGTGGCATGAAATTCTCGAAAAATCACAATTTAACTTTTCATCTAATGCTCTACATGTCTGATGTTTGTATAAATAAATTATATATATATATATATATATATATATATATATATATATATATATATATATATATATATATATAGAGAGAGAGAGAGAGAGAGAGAGAGATAGATAGATAGATAGATAGATTAGCTGTAGATACCTGCTGTTTCCAGATCATTATATATGAAATCTGAGTTGATATCATGTATAACGACATCGTATATCACATCTTATATACATCATATATATATATATATATATATATATATATATATATAGTGATATATATATATGTATGTATGTATATATATATATATACATACATATATATATATATATATATATATATATATATATATATATATATATATATATATATATATATATATATATGGTAGAATCCCTGCATTTCTTCAGAAGAGCCTTGGGTGCCTCTCGTCTATCCTAATTAATCTTCTGAATAAAGAGGCATCAGTGGGGCAAAACTTAAACAGTTTGAATCAGTTAAAAAATCTCGTACAGTTCTCTTAACTGTAGCGTTTTCTCCATATACGGCACAAATACCCTCAGTCAATTTATCCGCTGTTTGACCTCGATTAAAGGCGAACAGAAGTGGTGTTGCAAAGGTGATTTTTTTTTATCTTGTTGACAATCCAATTGAAGGTTCGGAAAAACGCGAAAACATTATCTGAGCAACAAAAAAAAAAGAAGGATGATCATTATCTTGTAGTATACAATACCTAAGGTTTTTTTTAATGATATATTACACTTTTCCAAATATCAAAACATATTTTAAAACATCTTCTTAATGAAACGCCTGGAACGTTTGCAACAATATTACTTATTATTATGATAATTGAAATTCATATAATAATAATATATTAATATTTCAATTGATAATTGAAATAGTAATATATATATATATATATATATATATATATATATATATATATACATACATACATATTGAAAATCATCGCATACGGTAATTGGTAATGTTAAATGTATCCACATATTTGTGAATAATGGTTTCAGTATTTACATGAACTTGATTACTGATTAGGTGTTTGTTATGGCGTTACAATATACATATTTTATTTCCTGTAAAAGTAGATATTGTTTGAAAACCAGAGAAATTTATTTTTACGGCTAAAAGTTGACTATAGGAAATTTCACTTAGAACCTTGTCTGTCCTTAAATGAACCCAGGGTCGGATGTCATAATTTACATCTCTCCTTGAAAATGGTGAGAGGACTTCAGGTGTGTGAACAGTGCCCACCCAGGAACCTGAAGCTTTCGATTTCGTGGAGATTTCGTGGCGAAATCTATTTGGCTGGGGAGAATTTCCACCCCATCCTCTTACCTTACTATATATACGACTGTCCTGCGAATATCAGCCAGAGTTTAGTCGCAGAGAGATTCAGATCCGAGTAGAGCAGAGCCGTGAACCCTCCCCACCTCATCCATTCGTCGGTCGCTGTCCGTGAAGAGATTTGGGGGTTTGAACAAAACTTTAAAAATCTGAATGAGACTTGTAAAAACCTTTTGTACATAATTTTATGAGAATTAAGCTTTTGTAGATAGATAACAATCGTTTGTCTTTCTTCCTGCCTGCCGCTTCGATATAGTCTTTCAGCATGCCAGATTTTATGTAATAGTCTCAGAGGAGTCTACACGACACGTGCCGAGAATCCAGGGAATTAAGAGTCCTAACCACCTCCTCGAGGGAGGCGCTACACCATACACCAAAACAGAATAGTTCGCATTTTATTTTCCTACAGCAGGGCATCGTTTAGGTTTAATTATCGTCCTAACACACCAGAAAAATCTAATGAAATATATTTCAATTAAGCAATAGAGCAACTTTACAGTTTACCCCATGTGTAGAATTAATAAGCATATTTGTTGTATACTAGCATTTCCGCCCGGCGTTGCCCGGTTGTTAGGATGTGTATATTGAGCAAAAATAAATGTGGTAGTAGGTAGGTAGGCTGGAACGCGTACCGCGAACGAGGAAAAGAAAGGAAAATAACTGGCTTTTATCTATTACGACCACCGCACAACCGGAAGTAACTCATGTTTAAATTAAGGGTAGCCAATACAAAAGGAGAGGATGACTTTCAAAAATATCGTCCAAAAAGCGACCCCCCTGTAGAAAAGTGTCCAGATGAAGGTGAAAATATTAATGTTTTTAGCCAATTGTCGAACGTCAAAACGATACTGATCCTGGTAAAGTCTGTCGCCTCTATCGAAAGTTTTAGGCAGACATGCAAAAATACATACATGTATTTATATGTTGGCAACTAAAAATTTTCGACCCAAACCGATTAAAAAGCTATCCTTTCTCCGAATACCCTTTATGTTTGATTTCAAATGCTATACCAGAAATTGTCTACGTAATTTGGTAGAGACCGCAGAGGTATTTTTTTTTAATTTGACTCGTATTATATAGTTATTTAGTTCGAACCTATATGTAAAAATTTAAAGTGTTTAGACCCAAAATTGCCGGAGGAGTTTGGAAGAGTTCGCAAAGATCAAATCATTAGACTTTGCCCCCTTTACAGTCAAATTTCTGGCCAAAAACCGATCATTAAGATTTTCTGAAATCTTACTACCCTGGTATATCAAATTTCGAGTCTGTACACTTAAAATTGAAAAGTTATTGCGTAGGGAAATGCACCCATACAGAAACACACACACACGTTCACTTTTATAGATTTATAGACGTGCATAACTTTTTAGCTAAGTGTAATCACACGCTAATCATCGTTCATGTGAATACTGAAAATCCATGCATTACACATTCTTAAAATATACAATCTAGATCCATAAAATATATATTGTTGAAGGAGCCTGCTTGTTCGTGTATGTATTATACTTTTTGAGTTATTTTTTATTTTATTTTACTTCAGTCGAGGTTCTCAGAAATCAAGGGGCCCACTATTTTGGGCTAACACTTGAAGTCTATATGAGATACATAAATATTTGAATGTTCCATAAAAGTACTATATCTCTCAAACACTGAGTTAGTACAGAAATTGTGAACATAGTTGTCTTCTCCCCAATTAACCATTTTCATATTGTGTAGTATATCTTTTATTTTGATCTTTTGGTCTTAATGGATTCAAGGACAAGAATTATCTGGTCTGGTGGAGTATCCAGCTTCGTGCTATTACTTGAGGTAACATCACTTCGAGAAGGTGAAATATTACTCGTAAAAGCTAACGTAGGTTAGCCATAGTCAGGAGATCTTATCTAGACAGCGAATACTATGCGATTTTGAATATTGGGTCAAAGTTTAGTTCTAGGAAATAGTATCCTCATGACCAGGTTGTTCTGGCAAACCTCTGCTCATAGAGACCTTAGACACTCGAGGACAGTGTCTAGTATATATTCAAGTTCCTCCATATAATTATAGATGCTTCCTTAAGCCATATTTTAAAAGACGATTTTCCGATGTATTTAATAATTTTTGCAAGAATCTTTCAGGATTAACAGGTGTAAACGGTGAATAGTGTTACTTCTTATTCTTATGACCTTCCTGAGATGGGGGTTCTCGCCTGTATCTTGATTGAAAAAAGTTTTTGTGTCTTACCTTATTCCCATTTAAATTAGAAAGCATTTCTTCACAGCAAATCTTTCTCTGAGAGAAAGGCACAGTTTAATATGGCCCGAGTTCATTTGGCACGTTCAGTGAGAAACAGCGGATGAACACAAAAAAAGTTGAAAGATGATATTGGCTTTCATGCCTCTGTTGGCGCGCGTTGTAACTAACTCCAGGCCAAGCGTGATTACCAAGACCCGGTCGAACGTTGCTAATAACCACTGTAATACACCTAACAGTTCTTTCTTTTTGTTGCTTCTGTTTCCTTCCCTTATTTTAAAAATCTATTTCTGTTTTTTTTTCGCCGTGTTTGAAATGCAATTGGTTTAACTGATAATATGAGATGAAATGAGAGTAAACCTCTCCGTCTGGCAATTATGTGTGTACAAAACTCTGCATTGTATAATGTAAAGCCAATGACTAGTTTCGCAAACATTCGCCGTCAGTTTCTTTCCATGTGTTTAGCCACTTGGCATTTACTCGTTTTTTTTCTCTTGTAAAACAATGTCTAAAAAACGGCACGTATTTTTTGCATCATGTTTAAAAGAAGTTCTTGCGTTTTTTTTTAAACTTTTAAATTCAAATGATTATATTTCAACTCAAACAAAACTTATTAAGATAAATAAGCACCAGCAGAATTAATACACTTTTGCCAGCGCATAGAAGTCTGTTTTTACAAGTAAAAGAAGAAAATGCGTACTGGCCAGGGATATTATCGCTGAATACTCTTACATATCGTTGAGGTTTTCGAAGCACTTTCACTCAGAACCATATGTAAATGCTTATGAATGTGATCAGTAAGTGTGTCGTCTGGAGAGTATGGCAGATACCGCAGAGTTGCGTATTCCAATTTTCTCAACTTCTCCAGGCTTAACAACGTGGAGGAGAATCAAGCCTGTTCGTTAGACTAATGCTGGGTGATATTGGCGAAGTTTCTGATACATTTAAACCATTTGTTGGCAATACTTCTCCGTCGTAATAGTGTCGCATGCATTCAAAGATGTCTAATTGATGAGATCAGTTTCAAAGCACAAAACGTACCAACGACTTAAAATTATAGAGGAATAAAAGGCGAATACAAATGATTTATAGGTGGGTTAAACAGTTACATTACATTTAGCTTAAATATGCAGTTTTTGAAAAAATTACAAGTGCGGACTTTCTTTGTGCTGTACTATATATATATATATATATATATATATATATATATATATATATATATATATATATACAAATAAATTTAGATAGGAAAGTCATCTAAAAATAAAAATATAGATAATGTAAATATGTAGCAGGCGGTACAATGCAAAGATAACGAAAAGAGAGAAACTGAAGCAAGTAAAAATGTGTATTAATACAACTTCCAAATACATGTCTATATAATCATACATTTCATATATATATATTATATTTATATTTGCATTGTGATTACCAGGTTAGATGGTCTGATGGTATATCCGTGTTATACGATATTTCGAGAAGGATTTACTTTTCATATATTTATATCATTTTGATTCAAGTTCCAGGTAATCACAATGCAAATATAAATATGTATTTGTAAGTTGTATTAATAAAACATTTTCATCTACTTCAGTTTGTGTCTTTCCGTTACATCTGCATTATACATATTTCATTTAACTACATACTATACAATGCTTCAAGCAAACTACATCAACCTCTTAACAATATAAATAACTCGCTCTTATTTTTGCTGAAGTTGAAATCGTGTGATTTATGGACAAAAAATGGCAAATAATATAGTCGTGCAGAACTCTGTTTTATATCTTAATATATCCATGTATTTTCCAGATCAAACAAAACTCCAAAGCAGCAAAATTTACTCTTTAATTTAAAATGACTGGAATGATACAAGTGTTGGATGTTTCTAGAATATAATCTCATTGATGACACCACGCTCTATGACAGTCACGACAGGAAAACAAATGAACACATATCTTAAGATCGGAGAAACGCTACAGGATGACCTCCAAACTGTAGTGGAATGGGGGCAAAAATGAATAGTCACATTCAATGCTGCCAAGAATAAACTTGTTACCTTCAATAATTACAAGAAACCTTCTCTACCACCAACAGCAATGACCAAAGACTCTTAATCTCAAAGTCCATCCTTTAACTCTTCGACCTAACGTTCACAGGAAACATGAGTTGGAACAATTTAGATTGAGAGCATGCCAGGACGGTTGCGAAGAAGTAGGCTCTTTCTACCGTGCTAGAAAGCTACACTTGAACTTCGGCCTGGAAGTATTGTGTAGCTCTATAATACCACCATTCCCCCATGTATGGAGTATTGTTATCATATTTAAGCTGGTGCATCTGCTACTAGTCTCTCGCTGCTAGACAAGGTCCAACAGAGAGTCGCCAACCAGATAGGTTCGGAACAGCCACCTAACAGCCAGCTAAGCTCAACCTTAGTCCCATCGACGAAATGTAGCATCCCTCTGCCTGTTCTACAAGTACTTCAACGGTGAATGCACCGATGAACTGCAAGCACTCGTACTCTCTCGACCTAAATACACAGGACACACTCGAATATCAGCTAAATTCCACCCCTTCAAAGCAGAGATAAGAGAGCGTTTTACTCCAGTAGTTTTTTCCCCCAGAACCGCTAGACTTTGGAATTCCCTTCATATTCGCTGCTTCCCCAACTATACAGACATGCTGAAGTTCAAGTGTAACATGAAAATAATCTTGCCGCCCAACTCCCCACATAGTACTTCTGTAGATTTTGTCATTGCTAATAGCCCCCTACATGAAAGCGGAAAGGAGGTGCCTTGTTTGATGTGAAAATGTAATATATATATATGTATATATATATATATATATATATATATATATATATATATATATATATATATATATATATAAAAGGACTAAAAGTAACGAGTTGATTAAATGAACGTTTAGGAATTATTACGTCGGTTTATTGCATGTCCAATTTCATATTATATTTTGAAATACCAATGTCGCCTCCTATGCGGAAGCAAATACCAGACATGTGAAGTTTATTGCAAATTCTATTTGACATGATATTTCGAAATGCCTATATGGTTGCCATCGGTTAAGCAATCCTGTAGCATATATGTTTAGTTTATTGAATGACACATTTTTTTATAAAGGCTATTTCTTTTTCAAATAGATATAGTCAATTTTTTTTCATTCAATGAAGTGAAGAGTCGTTCTTCTTAAATTCATCGATTAGGAATATAGTGGACGAGTAAAGCAGTGGTCATGATATACCTACAGAGAAAGAAGCACAAAAGGAAGTGTTTTCTCCATAAGATTCGTATCTATGTAATTTTAACTTTCCGTCACCGATATTTAGTTAATTACATGATATTTTCTGTAGAACTGGAATATTTGCATTGTGTTCCCCCGGATAAGATACAGTAGAAGATATAAATGCTTCGCCATAATAATCAAAGTGTGCCCTATGATAAAAATTGAAATTCCTTCCTCCAGAAGTATGTACATTTACAACTGAATTATACCGAGTACTTATAACACTAGGTCACAGACCTTTACGCCTAAAACTTTTCGGAAGCTGCATGGACTGGAACGTTGTCAAATGATACTACATATAATTAGATATAAAATATACATCTAAAAAACCCTGAAAAAAACATTAGTCCTACAGCATACGATATCATCTTTCCTATTAGGGTTCGAACTTCAAATAGAACTCTAAGCATACAGTAAAATCTGCTCTAAATTGACCTCCCCATATATGATACCAATACACCATCGAACATTAGTTCGGTCTGTTATTACAGTATAGAACCGCACCACGTCTTAAATATGTTTTGAGAAGTGGAATGATGCAAACAAAACCTTCGTAAAACATTGACAGATATATAGAATATAAAATCATGTGTTATCATATTAGATAGCGACACAATATAGGCATATATCATTAGCCCATGGGCAACACCGTACACTTACGTTTCAAGGTAAAAATCATATATAATTACACAGATTGAATATTTATGAGTTCTGAGTCATATAAAATTACTTGAACGTAAAAAGTAAGAATTCTTGATACACGAATAGATACATGATTTATAAGATTGGATGTATTTTTAATTTCATTAAATTTATTCTAAAATGTTTTCTTTACTAAATATAGCAACATTTTAAAATTTCAGAAAGTCACTGGAATTTTAATTGATTTTATGCTTCCGGGCAGGAACGTAATGATTCATGCATCACGCCTATATATATTTAATAAAAGTGTGTATATAAAAATTAAATTATATAAAACAGACAAAGACGCACACACAGAGACATATATGGGTGTGTTTGTGTGTGTTTACGTTTATATGTGTATATTTATGTGCGTATATGTATGGATGAAATAATATTTTCTACTAATTTTGTTTTTGAATAATTTCAGCGCGGTTGTGGGAAGATGGTAGGGAAAGATATCTCCAAATGTCAGAGTTTCCAAATTAAGATACTTGGCGTGAAAAAACTGTCCACGTACAATTTGCTTAAATTATTTATTTTCGTCTTAATTTAGATAAAAGTCGAAAGTCAATTCCAGTAATTTGCTGTTCGATATGGTTTAAATCTGTAATGGAAATCATTAAAAACATTAACATTCAAAAGTTCGATGCACATACGATATAATTATCTTCCCTCTATTATATACAGTGAAGGCCGTTCTTCCTATAGTATAATTCTATATCACTTATATGTGTCCATAAAATCTTGTTACATTATAAAGCCAGATTGTCCCCTGTAGAATATGTTATCAGATTTTTGGGGGCAATCTTTAGATTAAGTAGGCATGCCTTTTGGACAAATTTAGATTATGTAGCCAGACTTACTTGGCACTCTGTAGATTGTGTAACTGAACTGGGAGGGCACCTTTTTAATTTCGAAGCAATTATTTGTTGGCACTCTGTAGATTACGCAGCCAGATTTCGTGCCCATATTGTATATTTTGTTAGTAGATTTGTGGCCAACATGTAAACCGTGTAGTCACAATTTGTTGCCATTCTCTGAATCATATAGCCAGGTTTCATGGACGCCATATATATCATGTAGCCAGACTTTTAGGGCACCTGTAAATTATGTGACCAGACATTGTTTGCAAACTTTAGAATATGTAGCCAGATTTTGTGTGCATAATATAGTTTATATAGTCATGCTTTATCATAACCCTCTACACTATTCATCCAGTTATTGTCAGCAACTGTAGATTGCATAGCCGGATTTTGTGGGCACTATGTACGTGGATTATATAGTCAGGCTTTATGGACAAGCTGTATTAAAGAAACAAAAAAGGTAGTTTTTTTTATAAAGAGTTGAATTTATAAATTATGGATAGCACTTGTTCTTTACCACTACTAACTATAGCATTTAATGTTGTCACAGATGTGTAAGTTTCTACAGTGGAGGCCGTTCTTCCTTTAGTGATATTGTATACCAGTTATATAGGGTATTTTCAAAATCTGGAAGATTATGTAGCCAGGCTTTGTGGGCAACCTGTTGCTTATGCCAGCAGAGACTCCTTCAGTGTTTAGCAACCTATGGATAACCACCTAGAGGTGTGTGTACATAAAATTCTTTCGGCGAAAGAGGTGCGCAATCTCCAACTACACCTTAGTCGACATTGTTAAACACCAGTTGCCACTGGAGTGTATGTTAAGGACATCTGGAATCAAATGCCGAGATAAGAGGAGAGCATATACAGCGCCTAGAATTCCTAAATGGTCACCATCTGGTTTTAACCAGGCTCAACGTTGCTTAACTTCGGTGATCTGACGAGAACCAGTGTTTCAACTCGATTATGCTAATTATGTAGATTATGTAGTTCTGCCTTATAGGGAACTTGTAGTTTATATAGCTGGATTGTGTATGCACCTTGTATGTGTGTAACTATATTGACACCCTCTAGATTATGCAGCCAGACTTGGTGTGAATCCTGTATATATTGGTGTTGGATTTTGTGGGCAACATGGAGATTATGTAGCAACAATTTTTCGGGGCTCTTGGGATTCGGTATCCAAACACCGGGACCCCCTGTAGATTATGTAGCAATACTATGTTGCAAACCTTTAGATTACGTAGCCATATTTTGTGGGCGCCCTGTAGATTATGTAGCCAGATTTTGTGGGCAACCAGTAGATTATTGCCTTGAGATAACCCTCTAGACTATTCATCCAGTTATTGTAAGCACCTGTGAATTACATAGCAAGATGGGGTGGAGACCATGTACGAAGGTTATGTAGCCAGGCTTAAGGGGAACCCTGCATTAAAAAAAGGAATCGTTTCATTGTATAATAAGTTGAATTACACATTATGGAGAGCACTTGTTCTTTACTACTACTTACTATAACCTTTAATGTTGTCACTGATGCGTAAGATACTACTGAACAGTATTTAGGATTAAACAGGGATACTGTAAATGAAGACTAAGCGAAATGTATTCCCTTGTTACATTTTAATTCTTGCCTGTTATAACAATCAAGAATTGTAAGAATTTTAATATGATATAATTTATATTTATAGCCACGTTTTCGTAGGGGCATAGTCTTTTTAGTAATATATTTGTGTTTCTCTACATTTACATCTTAAAAGTTTATCGAAGGTTAAATACAAGTACCAAGACGTAAGCGAAATGACGTCAGGGGCAAGAAAAAAGATTATAAAAAGTATGCCCATTAAAATAAAATTAGAGAAGTAGATGACCTTCCAGAGCACGACAACACGAAAGAACTTAAATCTGTACCGAGAAGTCGCACGTGGCAGGGGTTGAAGTAGTTTCATACTCTTTTTCTACTGAGGCTAAAACGTGTATGTTCTCGGCCAGCGTTACAAATGTATCTAAGTATATTATAATAATCCGATTTATTTGGGGGCTTTTCAGTAGGCCAGTTTTTCCAGCAATCATGTGTAGAGTTTTGATCCCGTTTAAGAGCCAATGCTATGTAAAAGTCATTGTTTGGGACCAAATTTTGGGCGACTTAATCGAAGGACATATTCACGAAAAATAATTAAACAAAAGGTGGGAACAGTTCTTTCGAATTTGTTCCAAAAAACAAAACACCTGGTTATACAGCCTTATATTACATACACACAGTGACTCACAGACACATACACACACATACAAAACACACACACACACACACACACACACACACATATATATATATATATATATATATAATTATTTACTATGATAATTAAATACCTAAGGACCATAGCGGTTCATCCTTTCGGAATCTTCAGTGCAGTGGGTAACGATTAACACTAGTCGATAGATCCAAACCCGGCGACACAAATCATTACGAGGTGATTAGCAAAAAACGTATTCATTCTGCCACCCGCCTCGAATAACGTTGAAATGAAACATTTTTATTTTTACATATTTTTAAGTCACCCACGGTAATCTAATCATTATATTATGATCTACGCATAAGAGCTAATTTGAACGACTTTATCCAACAAAGTAATCAACGAGTTTCTTAAATGGACTGACATAATTATTTACAATAATAATTAAATATTTACACACACTAGTGTTTCATCCTTTCGGGAATCATCAGTGCTGGGTGTCACGATTAATGCCAGTCGAAAGATTCGAACCCGGCAATAACAGCAATTCATATATGATGTCTTAATTACGATTGGATCGACAGGCTATTCCAAATATGCAACACCATGCAGGTAACAAATCAACTATGTATTAAAATAATAATAAAAAGAGATTTTTATAAATACATTACATTCTTTATGAAGTAAGATAAAGAAGAATTACTACACCATAACACAGCACGTGAATGCTCATTATAGCACAGCGCAAAATCCAACACATTATGATCAGTATCTGTCAACATTTGTACTGAAGAACAAGGCGACAGACTTAAAACAAACATTCTAGTGCAGACGCATCAAGGGACCAAACCAAACCAAACCAAACTAAACCAAACTGTTTAACTCGGCCTTAAAACTTAATAACCTTGACAATGGTCAGTGCTGAGTGACATAAGGACCAATATATCTCATCTATCCCTTAAATATATAGAAACGTGCATGGGCCAATTTTATTCAGAGTAATAATTCACTTCGAATTTAAAGGCAATAGTCCATAGTCATCAATTAATCTAAGAGACTAGTCGGTGAAGTTGCGATAGGTAGTTATGTATGGCAGATGAAGCGATCGAGAAATTTTCACTCTTCTTTTTAAGGATAGACAGAGAACAGGGACGCGACTTCGATCATGAAACGAATAAATTTCCAATTGTCCAGAGAAATTGTTTTAGTGTTATGAGCTTTTGCTCCAAGAAAACCAACACGATGAAGAGTTGTGGAGAGAAGATATAAAGATATAAAGTTTTGTGCTCACAGGAGAGACGTGCGAGCCTGTATCTGAATTATCGTTATATTCATAGAAAGTGTTAATCTGAGCTTCAATCTATGCCCCCCATCGCTAAACTTTTACGAAAAAACACTCGTCTAGACAAAACCACTGTCAATAGTTTCCCACACTCTTTATCTGTACCTAAACTTGAATTTAGATTCGATGAACAAAGCTTCTTTCTTAGAACCGCACGCATGTAAAACTCTCTTCCGATTGCCCTCTTTCCAGCTGACTACAATCTGAGTGTCTTCAAGTCCAAGTAAACAAGTTCTTAATGAACCGTCCCCGTAAATAATCCAATTCACAAAACTCCCACTACTTATGTCTACTACGCGATAATCACATTGACTAATGTATACCCATGAAACCTCATCTTCGATTGGCCTCCGCGCCGTGATAAGTGGTGATTCATTACTAAAAAAGGGTGAGGCACCGTAAATATAAACCGTGACTCAATATAAGCAAACCCGCCAACATTCTCGCCACAATAGAATATATAAAGGAAAAATTATGTGAAAGGAAAAGAAATTGGAATAAATCCCATCATTACCAAATTAACAACGACAAAAAATATAGATTGATCAGATACTTTTCTAACATACAATCTCAACATAGGAACGAGAGTTTTATTATTGAAACGTACTCACGAAGACATACATCACAGCAGCGGAAGATCAAGAATGCAAATTACTAAGTCCTGACGAGAACTAACGTCAAAGCGAATGAACAAGAAAGAAAAGACAAGCCGACAGATATTTGGAAAAACGTGGGCGGCTATAGCGTAGGGAACCACGTGCCAGTGAAAGGGATTTGAATAAGGAGAATGATTGGGATTGGGCTTGAGAAAACGTATTGACGCGGGCAGGGAAAATCATGTGTTCGACGAAGCAAACTTTTGTTAACGAGTTGATGATTGAAGAGATTTTAAAAATAAAGATACGTAATTAGTTTTGCAAGTGCCATGAATAAATGCCTTTTATTTAAACTATAACCAGCTGAGATAAGTGCATTTTCTATTTTGTACCTTTGCTCTCTCTGGGCAATCAAAATCTTGGGTAAAAGTGAAAATTTCACGGCCATGTTTAATCTAAAGGAAACCTCAAAGACCTGAATATAAAAGTGATCGAAAATGTAATCTGGAAATGTTTTCAATGATTAGTTGTCGTGATTAACATGATGATGTTGACGACGCCGATAATTACGCTGATGACTATAGTTATGAAGCTGATAATTATGTTAACGAGGGCATGCTGAGAAAGACGAATACGATGGCAATTATGATGAGAACGATAGTGATATTGATGATTATGACGATGAGGATAGCGCTACTTATGAGGATGAAAATGATGATGGGAATGACGATAATGATCACAACCATGATGCGGATATGATAATGAAAACGGATGATGAAAACGATGAAGCTGGTTACAATGGTGACGCTTTGAAGGATGATGTTTAGAATGTTGATTATAATGATGATGAAGATTATGATGTATATATGACGATGATAATCGCAACGATGCTAATTAAAATGATAACGATAATTATGTTCATGATGATGAGAAGAAGAAGATGGTTTGGAAGATGGTGATAATATTTATGACAAGAATGGTGAAGATGATAATATATATATATATATGTATATATGTTATATATATATATATATATATATATATATATATATATATATATATATATATATATATATATATATATATATTAATACGATAGCGGGTGTGTCCTTTGTGCATCACGCTTACATCCGGGACATTTAATAGTTATCATATTTATTTTTTGTAATAAATAATTTTACCACGTATTCTTCATGAGTTTTAGTTTCGATTTCGACTATACGTGATGGCACTTAAGTCAGCTCTGTTTTTTTTTGTTTTTTTAATAACTTTATCAAACATTCTTCATACATTTCGATATAGGTTTCGACAATCGCTTATGCCACTTTAATCGTCTTTTTGTTATAAGTTTATCAAGAACTTATGATAAGTTTTTGTTTCAGTTTCGATTATGGCTGACGAAACTGAAGTTATATATATATATATATATATATATATATATATATATATATATATATATATATACAAGCAAACAGTTAATAAAACATGTTAAAACACTTTGAAATGAGTTAAAAACATATTTAAGATAAAAAGAAAACACTAGATAAGTGGATAGTCCTTAATCCGCGGAGTTTCGAAGAAATGCTTTCCTTCTCATCAGAGGGTAGGAATTAGCAAAATGCGGGATCGAATTTTGCATGCAAAAGTATTTGATGAAACAAGTAAGTCAAAAATCTTACTTGATAACAAAAAAAGTGAAGCAGAGGGAATATGGTGAAGAAAAAGGTGATTACACATGGATGGATAGTCTGGTGGAAGATAAATAGTCCAGTGACGTTAAAATCCATATATATATATATATATATATATATATATATATATATATATATATATATATATATATATATATATGGTTTTCTTTTATGTGAATCGATATTCATATTAAACCCCCTCTTTTCTATTTATTTGAAAAGAAAATACAATGTTCTTATATCTTGGTTGAGGAAGTGCATTCATTAGCAAACGATCTAGCTAATTTTCATATTCTTTTAAACATTCATTTAAGTAATCCGTTATTAGTTGTGTTGGTGTTTTAATGGGGTAATCATTTTTAGTTTACTATTAACTGTAATTATATTTATGCAGATAATCTACATGATTCACACTCGCATAATATTTGTGAAAACAGTTTACAGTAAACACAAAAGTGTTTCCATATATATTTATGTATGCGTATATATTTTTGTTTAACAAATCTAACTATCTATCGATCTATTATTTCTATGCCTATAAATGTTAAACTGTCTGTGTGTGTGTCTGTGTACATTTCCATGCACAATAACTCTGTCAATTTTAAGTCTACAGACTCGAAATTTGATGCATAGGGTACTGATATTCGGGAAAATGGATGCGACTGGATTTCGCCCAGAAATTTAGCGAGTAAGGGGTCAAAGTTTAACGATTTGACTTTTGAGAATCTACCAAACTCCTCCGACATTTTTTAGTCTAAACACTTGAAATATAAGATATAGCATCCTTGAACATGGATCTAACTTAATAAGTTTATTTGAGCCCAAAATAATAAATGTTAAGGGATCATAATAGGGGTCAATTTAGAAAAAAAAAAAGTTTTTTGTTTGTGTGTTTGTTTTTTTTTGTTTGTTTGTTTTTTTTTGTTCAGCATACACCTCCAAACACCCGGACAATGTCAGGCACTCATGGTAGTGTATACATATATATATATATATATATATATATATATATATATATATATATATATATATGTGTGTGTGTGTGTGTGTGTGTGTATATATATATATATATATATATATATATATATATATATATATATATATTTCAAAAGTTTTTATTTCGGTTTCGATTCAAGCAAATGTGCCCCCGTCATATGGCTATATTATTTGCCTTTTGAAATCGTAACTTTACACATACACACATTGATAGAACATTAACTCTGTAATAATATAAACGGAATTTTCAAGAATTAAAATAGCATATTTAAGCGTACCTTATGACCAGGAATTACCGGGTGTTCGTTGTTGCTTAGATAAGTATGTTCTTTTGGCACAAAAGCTTATAACAAATATGGCAAGTTCTCTGGACGATTGCAAATATATTCGTTTCGTGACGTAAGAAGTCGTGCTCCTGTTCTCTGCCTATCCTTATTAATTTGTTAAAACCGCACAAGTAAATTGAATGTTCACAGTTCCCTCTGGTGAATTATTATTATAAATAATCCATTAAAGAAGTTTTTCACCTCACAATGATATTACTTGGTCGAATAATAGCTAACTTCGATACAATGCAGTCTAGCCAACAATCAATTATAGGAAAAGTCGCTGCGGGAAGGCGTGTAAATATTTCTCCCAACTCACTAGGTGAGTCACTTATTAGTGCCGTTATTGATAAAGTCTGATTGAAAACTGAACGATTTAATCGATGTCGATGACAATAAACCTTATGTAAGAGTTAAACTTTAGTTGCTCTGTATACAATGACAACGTCGCACTTATGTGTTAATATATATTAATCAAAACAAGGACATTTAGTATTTACCTGATATACGCCATAGGAAAATTCAAACGAATATAAGTAACAGTGGTTATATATAGAAAATGTAATCTCAACCGAATAAAACGCGCAATACGCAATTACATGCAAGCTGAAAAATAATGCGCGGTTGGTATATATATATATATATATATATATATATATATATATATATATATATATATATATATATATATATATATATATATATATTAGATATTCAACATATTTCACATTTTTATTTGACAATTTATTACTACAATAAATTGCGGTTTCACTTAATGCCTTAACTAGCAAATTCTAGTAGTGTTACAAATATAAATTGCTGATTCTTTTACGCCCTCTTATGGGAAGAAGACCAAGAATTGCATTCTTTGAAACTCCTGGAAATAAGGACTTTGTAAATTGTTTTTTGTTTTTTTTCAGTATTCAGTCGAACAATAAATTTGGATTGTAAAGTTCACTCTCATATATATATATATATATATATATATATATATATATATATATATATATATATATGTATATATATATTTATCAGATAGTACTATATTGTGTATATATATGTATATATATACATATATATAAAATATGTATATATACATATATATATGTATATATATATGTATATATATATATATATATATATATATATATATATATAAGTTAAAGCAGAATAACATAATTAAATTAATAATTATCTTATTAGATATTAGTGAGATAATATGTTTCAAGGGGATCCATCCTAACACAACTAATGCTCAATATATAAAACATAGAGCAAAATATTAACGGAAGACATTAGTATTATTTGATTTAAGAAAAATGTTTTGTTTTGTACAAAGTTAACACTTTCATGTATCCACTCACGACAAGTGACTTTGAATATTCAAAGCACCGCCCAAACCGAAAAGATTTAGCCTCAACTATAGATTTTTAATACGAAAAGCTCCTTTAGAAATGAACCTGTTTCTTCAGAGCACAATTGAACCATGATATGTGTACTTTTGTATCTGAACATTCATGAAAGTTATAATGTAAAAATAATTTGATAAAATTCGCAGTTAGTTCTTTGATAAAGCAGGGGCACGTTCGAAATAAATCTGTTGATCCTTATTCATTTCCGGATGAATCTCTCTCTCTCTCTCTCTCTCTCTATATATATATATATATATATATATATATATATATATATATATATATATATATAGTGATACTGCCAGTGCATCACGGACGACTATGCTTTACGCTATGACCCGGGCTTTGCGGGCACCAGTGCAATAAGTGGATTTTATCTGAGCAGCTACGTCTTTAGATTTGGATGTTAGTTACAATAAATTCTGAAGTCACTGAAATGCAACCATGAATTTTCAAGCAAATAAAAATAAACACATTTATTATTGCTCATACAAATTGAAACAAGTACACATAATCATCATGGTTAACATCTGTTTAAATTGGTGAGGGAGAAGGTTAAGGAAGGAGATTTATCTGATTAAAATTCACAAATATGTTTGGCGCCATGGTGTTGGCTACCTTTATGGTGAAGAACCCCAACTTGGCGTGCACCATCTCTAGATGGAGGAGTTGGCATTACACCATAACCTTTGACCTTAACCTCAAAAGATAGTGTGCACCATCCCTAGGATTGAGATTATAATCGTGTCATGTTTGGTCATTATTAGTAAAGTGGTGTTAATTTTAGTATATATGAAGGTAATGACTTTAATCCGTGACCTTAACCATGGAAAATAATGTGCACCGTTCCTTGGTGGCAAACCATCATAATCTCAGTTTCAGTCAGATTCGATCCAGTACCGTTGGCTATCGGAGCAGTGTAAAAACTATATATATGGTGCAAAATTTCGTTGAAAATTCAAAACTCACGTTTTCATTTTTATAACCTTAGTTTATTTCCTGGATTTTTTTTCATTAGAGCTGTTTCATTTATATATATATATATATATATATATATATATATATATATATATATATATATATATATATATATATATATATATATATATAAATATATATATATATATATATATATATATACAAAGACAATATGAAAAGCAAATTTAACCCATTGTGTTTTCTTTCTCTTTCTCTCTCTCTCTTACTCTCTCCTTCACTATCTCTCTTTCTGTTTCTCTTTCTCTCTCTATATATATATATATATAAATATATATATATATATATTTATATATATATATATGTATATATATTTATATATATATATATATATATATATATGCGTATGTGTATACTAGCAGGTCGTCCGGCATTGCCCGTTCGTAACATACGCTTAAATATGATATTTTGATTAAAGAAGTTTTGTATTTATTATTATAGTATATTAGACCCGATATATAACGGTGATTAAAAAAATTAAACTTAATGACTAATACGCCACCACCGAGAATCGAAACGAACACGTTTTACTTTTCCTTTGGTGTTAATGCCTGAGCAAGAAGATATTGTTTATTGCTAGGCTAAATATAAAAACATGAACAAATAGTTATTACGTTACGCATGCATATTTTAATGCGTCGTTCGACCTTCACCTAGAAAATCCCATTTTTTATTTTTTATTTTCACAATTTAACATCAATTTCTCATAACCTTAATATAAAGTTCTGCATCTTTTCATTTCATACGAGTGTCACATAAATTCTAACAGATTCCACCAAGTAATATTTTAAGGGATCACTCTATATATATACTAATTAAGTAAAGCACTGGTACTCGTGTATGTATGTATGTATGTATGTGTGTATGTATGTATGTATGTCAGGTCATGTCATATGCTACTGGTACCATGTAACCCAGTACTACCTGCCTCATCATCGGGTCACCGGCGTCTAAACTGGTTCCCCCCACAAGACTTGTAAGGTGAGGACGGCGGCGAGTCTCCCTGAAGGATTAAAAACAAGACCCTCCAAAGGGCGAATTAACTCTTTTCCTGGGTCAACGGCCAACTAGCACCGTGTATATTTGTGTGTGTGTGTATATGTGTATTGAGGTAGAGAGGGCTCCGTAAGCCGTGGTGAAGGCAACCTTTCTAGGAGAAGCAAATATCTGATTTAAACAAAACCATAAAGCGAAAGACCAGTACCCGCATTAAGCTGGTCCGCAGTTTTGTTTGTTGCTGGCTTTCTTGATCTTGCTTGTTGCTGGATCTCAGCATTTTGAACCGAGAGAGAGACTTAGCTGTCGTACAAAGCTAAGACTCTGTAACATCATATTTGTATAGATACTCCCTCAGACATTTGGGCTCATGGATTGTAAATGTCTGAGGGAGTGTCACTCGTCTGACAAGACGTTGCAATCATCATATTGAGTGAATATTCGGTACAACCAATTTGACACACCGGTTCTCGTCAGATCACCGCAGTGATGCCACGTTGAGCATGGCCTGTACCCGTTGCATGTTTTTTTTTACATAGGCGTCACCACTTATCAAGGCCGATAGACCACTCAAGGATAGGGGTTAAAGAGTGTAGAGTAGTCAAAAGGACAATATAGTAATCGATAGTAATGGAAGTTCGGTAAATTTGTTAACTTAAGTGGAACGGCTCATCAGAAACTTGTTCACGTTGGACTTGAAGACAACCATATTATAGACAGCTGGAAAGCAGGAAAACGGAAGACAATTCCACAGGCGTGCAGTTCTAAGAAAAAAGCTTTGATCATGGAATATATGTTTAGGTTTAGGCACAGATAAAGAGTGGGGAAAAGTATTGATAATGTTTTCAGCTAGTCTAGTGTTTCTTGTGAAAGTTTGGTGGGGGGACCATAGACTTAAGCTCAGTCGAACACTTTCCATGAAAATAACGATACAGCAGAGACAAACTCGCAACATCTCTTCTGTGAGATAAAGGTTGCAGCGAAGAGAAAAGGACATCTCTCACCAGGCCACGATGTCTATTTTGAACTCTATCAAGGCAGGACAAGTCTTTTCTAGCAGCTCGTGCCCATATGTGGCAAGAGTATTCCATCCTTGGACGTATATGCCTCTTATATAGATAGATAATTGCATCAGCAGTGGGATATCTACTGGATCGATAGAAGGATCCGACCATTTTTCCAACGGCCTTGGCAACAGAGTTGATGTTCGTATTCCATTTAAGATCAGGAGTAAAGGTCAAGCCAATAAACCTGTCAAAACTTGAGGCCTCCCCAAGACGAGATCCATTCATTTTAATTGATGCCAAATGGGGATCAGAACGTTGATGATGTAAAGATAGAAGCTTGGTTTAAAATGCATTAAAAGTAACCCGCCACTCATTTCCCCATTTTACAGCCTGATCAAGATCAGAGGAGAGAGAATCGGAGAGAACTTGGTCGTTTACTGTCTTAGATGTGCTACCATAGATGGTAGTGTCGTCAGCAAAAATGTATACGAATGATGTAAGGATGTGATTTGGAAGATCATTAATGTAGATCAGGAAAAGAGTTGGACCCAGGATGGACCACTGAGGGACTCCAGCATTGATACTGTGAGGTTCTGATTTTTGTCCATCACCTACTACTCTTATGAACCTATCAGAGAGAAATGATTTAATAACTGAGAAGACATTTCCATCTATACCATAGCTGGAGATCTTGTGAAGTAAACCTTTATGCCATACTCTATCAAATGCTTTTGTTATGTCCAGAGCAATTGCCCTAGAAAGCTTGCCTCCGTCGAGAGATTCGCTAATCCTATGAGATATAACTGTTAGTGTTTCCGATTATCTCGGGATTATTTCCAGTCATACTGAACCTTTACTCGCCACTGGCATTCTACAATGCTGACTCAGGGCATATGTGGGTGGAGATTGTTGAACTCTGGCTACGAAAATTTCACGCGCAGGTACTCTGACAGTGGGTATCCATAATCTGTTAAGACTGAAAGAAACCTTTTTTATGTATCTATTGAAGTTGATATATTACTGATCATCTAGCCCCAAATAAAGAATTAAGATAATTTTATTAATTCTCCGTTTTTCATCGCAATAAGATTTAAATGAATTGGAGCATCGTTTTCTTTTCTTTTTTTTCAATTTTTTTTCGTATCAACTCAACACTTTGCTCATTATAAACGAGCCAACTTTTGAATCCAAAATTTTGAGATGCACGTTTTACACCAAACGTCTTGAATAGATGTGTTATTGTAATAACTATTCATTATTACCCTATATTTTATTTTTACGCTTCATAGAACGCAAACTATAATATTTGGTTCGCTGCACATTATCATACCTAAGATTCATCATAAAAAAAGTCTCTTTGATCGGTCCGGTAATTTCTGAGAAAAAAATCACAGTAAATCTAAATTATCGCACTTGAGAAGACAACATGGTCCTATTTTCGTTTGATGCAGATCGTTTTCTTTTTTTATTTTATTCTTTGCTTACCATCTACTAGCTGGCCAGTTGTTTAAAACATATCAAGAGGGATAGGTGTTCTCTATCATGTATGAAAGTAGAACAATGTTCATCGAGCAAGATCATATATGCGTCGCTGTGCAACTGATGCGGTTTAAAATGACGTCCAGATCATGCAACCTCGCATCTTTCAAACTGTCTTGAAACAACATTAAAATGTAGACGGTATGTGCTGAAGAGAGTGGTGATCGACTGGTTCAATCACGTAGTTGTTGGCAGACCCTGCGTGTGGCAGCAAGGCTCGGCCCACAAATAAAGACACCCAGGCTTGGCTTCAGAAAAAGTGCTAGAACATTGTACTCCTCCCTCCCGCCCTCCTCTTATCCCCACCAAAACCTGCTCGACTACTTCGTTTGGTTATATGTCGAGAACATCACCAATATTAACTCTCAGTACAGCAAAGCTGCCTAATCGCCGCCATGTGCCGAGTATTACCCTAGCCACGGCCAAGGCCTGTGGGAAAGGTATGTTCTCATTTCCAATCCTGGATCGAGGGTAAATGATACTGAAGGCGATTCCATTTCATAGATATGCGCTCTAATACATAATTAAGTCAGCTGAATTGATCTTGTTAATAAAAGTTTAAAATCAATTCTTAATAATCATAAATCTTCTAATACATAATCAAGTAAATTTAATTGTTTTTTTTTTTTTTAATAAAAGTTTCAAATTCCTCATTGGTAAAAATAAATCATATGACATCTCTAATACGTAATCAAGTTTTTTTGTAGATAGACTTGTAAGAAATAAAGAAAATGCTACGTAATCATTACATACCAGATAATTTTTACCTTCTATCAGCAGTACTTTCTTTGCAGATTTGTGACGTGTGCAGATTTAAATGACATATTCTTGTTGCGTTCAACATCAACGTTGAATTATGAAATTGATATCGGTTCATTTCCAAAAAAAAATCAGTTTTGACTTCTATTATGAAAATTAGATTAAAATTTTAACTGCTTATTATGTATATATTGTTTGTATTTTATTCGTAACAAATAAAAAAGCTAATATCATTTGAGTCTCGTGAAATTAATTTCAGTTTAATCAAAAAATCAACGGGTTTCCATAGGGCTAAAAAACATCGTTTTAAAGCCAGTGTAATTATATTATATTTGTATTTTTATACATAATTCTTCGCATTTTTTTTTAATTTTTAACTTGCTGTCTACTCCATTAGTTTATTCTCAGAAAGAAATAAAACTATCTTAAATAGAATTCTAAAATACAAAAAAATAAAACACTGTTTAAGAAATTCTATGGTCTCCTGTGAACTTAATATTTGTTAACGTTGTTAATTTTTCTCTGTATTTTTATAATTCATTTAAAATGGTATTTACTCTTTTTTTGTAATAAATATATCCCATGATCTCTTGCGAAATGTGACGCGGCATTTATAGACTCTGTAAATAACAAAGATAAAGTAAAATAAAGAATTGAAAGTTAGAAACAAACATATTCACTTAAAATCGAGTTAAATATGATATCATGATAAAAGTAAAAAAAAAGCTGAAAGTTTTATAATTTTATGTCTTTAACGCAAAATATGAAAACTAAAATAAATTCTACGTTTAAAAAATAAGAATTTAAAACAATTGCTTTAAAACTTTAAGCGAGACTAAAAATTTCCGAGCACTTGTTGGAGATATGATGATGATGATGATGATGCACAGATAGAGAAAGGTAAGATAACGAGAGAGAGATAGAGAGGAAGAAAATTAGAATTGCAAATCGAAAAATAGAGGAGAAGGTAACATCCACACAGAAGAGGAATAGTGAGAGTAGAGCTTCTATTCTGTAGGCTAGTAATTAAAGAGCGAAGGTAAAATAGAAAAAAATGAAAATGGTGTAGAAATAGAAAGAATGCTTCCGGGGAGGCGAATGCGTTATTGAGAAAGAACGAGAGATGAATAAAGAAAGCGAGAGGAAAGAAATGTCAGGGAAAAGATAGAAAAAAAGAGTGTGAAAAAAAAACAACTAGGGAGATATTAGGAGATGAATCGGATTAAGTAAAAAGTGAAAAGGTATGATATCGGGCAAGATATTAGGAGATGGATCACATTAAGTAAAAAATTAGAAGATATGATATTGGGCGAGAATCATCCAGATAAGGGGAAAAGAAGGACACGATGAACTAAGACGCTAAAATGTAAAAAAAAGATAGAAAGAGAATAGAATGAAATAGAGAGAGAACGATCTAGATTATTAGTACAAGTCCATTGACAAAGAAAGAGCGAAAAAAAAGACACAGACGAAACCGTGCGAGAAGGGAATTAGATTAGGAGAAAAAAGGGGAGAAAGTGATGTATGCCGAATAAAAGAAAGAATAAAAGCATCAGATAAATAGACCGGCTAGAAAGAAAGAACAAAAAGAATATAGATGGAAAATAGAAAGAGAGCTAGCAAGAAAATTCCAAATGATGAGAAAAAGACACAGACACTAGTAGTCTGACAAAGGATGACAGAAAAAAAAGTCCGCGAAGAAATAGTGCGAGAAGGGAAACGAGTCGATGCGAATGGTAAAAAGAGAGCGATTGAAGTCGATTAAAAGATGGAAAAGGTAAAGAAGAAAGGATACGGTACAGAAATCGAAAAAGAAAACAACAGAAAAAGAAAGGAAGTGAAAAAGCAAAATGAATAAATGAAAAGAAGACAGAAAGGGAAGAAAATATATAAAGAGACAAAGAAAGGGTGAGAAAGCTGGCCGATGTAGAATCTTTCTATTTCGGTAGCGAACCTGTCACCTGTCGAGTTTTCATGAACATCAATTTGAAGTGAACAGGTGGAAAAAAAGAGTCGAGGCTAAAATTGGCGACGCCTCCTTTCTCATTTCCGAATCATGTCGGTGTTTTATATTTGTTTTTCTTATTATTCTATTTAATCAGTAAAACAAAGTATGACTCTCAGAAGTCATTTTGGAAAAGCGTTTTAGTTTTTTTTTTTTTTTACCAAACATGTATCTATATAAACTAGTTCAAATACTACAGAGTAACCTATTTTTTACATTATTATATATCAAGCTAGAAAAAACATTCTCACACTGTTAAGTATATGACTAGAAAAACATTTACATCGTTAAGTATATCTATACTTTATTAGCAGGTTGCCATATTTCCGGAAGTTATAGTATGTATAGGCGGCGAGCTTCCACTTTCTTATACGTTACTCCCTATGCATGTTTAAATGTATTACGATTTTACAATGTAGTCTTACTCGTAGTCTATGCAGACGGCTAAGCCACAAATACTAGTGGGCCTGCTTAACGGAAAAGATAATAACGCTGATCTTAAAACCAGGAGCGCTTGATTGCTGGTGCGCGAATGCCTAGCAGGAGAGACCATCTAGAAAATATCCGATTCCCAATTACAGCTGCATCATAGTAAGCCTATTTCGGTTAAATCGAGTGTCGCAGACCCTAATGACTGACTAGAAATTATCCCAGGAATGTTTGCGTTGTTAGGAATGTTGAAGCTGTATGTGTTCCTTCCGTTTATTGGACTATAATTGACATATCAAGGAGAAAATCTGTTCCATGGATTACATCATGCCCCCATAAAATCTTGACCACTGTTCCCCAAGCGGTTGGAAATCAAAGAGTACTGATGCGGGTCCGTGCGTCATTGCTCAAATTGGCGTATAGCTGAAGCTTAGGGGATAACATTTCACAATTAAAATATTATCGTGTTACCACTGCGTTGTTGCTGTCTGAATAATTCAGGCACGCCATTGTTAGGGTTATCTGACTCACCGAGCGAATAAGGTTTGGGACTTGGAAGAGGATGAACAGTGGCCTGAAATTCCTACACACCTCAATAAACGCATACAAATTAAAGACAATACAAATCTTGCTTTGAACTACACCTTGTGGAGCATGTGGAGGATGACAACGACTCTGACGACTAACGCTGCTCGCTCACCAGACAGAAAACATCTACAATAGGAGAGGATATATTACAGGAAACCCGCCATGTCGAGACATTTTTAATCTGATAATAGACTATGCCTTTATCTTTCACGGCAAAGCAGGGGACGAAGTCAAGCACCAAGGTTCTGGTCACTCTGCGCAGCAAAATCCAGTTAGAAGAAAAAGGAGTAGAAAGGATAATAGCTCTTACCATCTACATACCGGACGTTCCAAATATATTTACGCAGCGTGTACGCTGCAACCCTGAAACACGCCTCGTGGAGTGAGTGGAGGGAGGTAATCGCTCTGAGGACTAACATGCGAACATTGGATACAACTCGGCAGACATGAGATCAACAATGAGGCTTTGAACCTTTGGGTGGACAGGGTTGTATTATAGAAAGCAGGCCATGTTGAGACAGTCTCACTCTGATAGTATTATAGTCGTTTAATTGTTACGATAATGTTGCGGGCAAATATCTTTTAGCCTCTCAAGACTAGATCGCCCTAAACATCATTGGCATGTACGTCCTGACTATATACTTTACCCCACATGTGAAAAATGTTTTCTACAACGTGGAACAAGGTACCGGTATTCGAGCTGATTTCAACCCACACGTGAAAGATGACAACAACTTCTTACCAGCTGTTTTGAATATTTTGATTTGCAAACATCGGGCTGGGATCAAAGTGTAGTATCGGTTCCGGAAGATACTGCAAGCAAAGACCATACGTTGGGGTAACTCCACATATCAGACCTTGGTCAATGTAGGGGCAACCCTTCATACCAACAGTTACTATCCAGCTCCCATTTCCCACCCATCGGGAGCTGGTCCCTTTTCCCTTCCCCCTCCCTCTCTCTCCGCATTAAAAATCGGCCCTGTGCCTAATTTGCTCAGTGTGGAAGCAAATAAATACATACTGCAAGCAAAGACCATATGTGTGGGCAACCCCACATATAAAACCATGGTCAATGCAGCTGGTTTCACCCACATTAAAAACGGTCTTGTACCTAATTTGCTTTCGTGGAGAAGCAAATAAATACCATAAATGAAAACGTCGAACGTTCGTCAGACAGCTTAGAGATTTACGCCGCTAATTACGATCAAAACGGATTAAAAGATATGTTCCTTATTTAAAAGGAACATTAATTTTCTAAAATCGCCAGTGTGCATTGATTATGGTAGGAAACATCTACAGTCTCCAATATCTGCATTCTTTAGAAGTTGTGTAATCATTTATATTCAGGGAATTTTTTGTCTTACACAGCTAGTGTATTCTTCCCATATTTTGGAACTATGCAATCAACTAAATATATTGCAGGATTACAGATTACTTTATGTGCATATCAGTTTAGAAAAATACATCCTATATTAAAAATATAACGATTAATAGATGAGATTCGTGCAGTATGTTTATATGAAAAAAATCATTTAAAATTTCTATTTCTCGGATTTTATTAAAGCTTTTACCGGGAAGATGTAATCACAGTTATTTTCATTACTACCCATGTTATTTGTTCGTAGTTCCATGTTGTCGTAAAGATTGTATCGTCCATGTCAGTTTTTACGATAAATCATGCGCACAATGTGTTAGAAATTAGAATTAATATATATATATATATATATATATATATATATATATATATATATATATATATATATATATTAATATATATATATATATATATATATATATATATATATATATATATATATACAGTGATCACCACATATCAAGGCCCGGGAGCCACTCAGGGATAAGGGTTATTGCAAGTACATTACGTTAGTGTGGAAGAATATATATATATATATATATATATATATATATATATATATATATATATAATTTTTTTAAGTTTATTTTTGAAATGCCGTTATTTTCAATGCATACCGTATCGTTTAACGGGTCTAGATTGTTATTTTAAAACCATTCACCGTTTAACGGGTCTAGATTGTTATTTTAAAACCATTCACAGTGAAAATGCAATTCAAAACATGACGGGGAAAAAAAACGGAGTTGTACATGTTTTTATTTTTAAATAAACATTAATTTATTTAAAATTTTTAATTTTATACTTAATGCTAACAATATTTTGCTTGTTTGAATTTTTAGATATGTGCGCATGATCAAGCCCAAACATAGCTACTAAGAAATAGAATGAAACAAATTGTCTACACTTTGTGATGCGGAATTTGGTATAAGCCAAGCTTATAAATTTTAAATAAAATCATTTATTTAAAAATGTTAAAACATATTGTACAAGCGTGATCAATTTCATTTCATTCGTGTTTTTAAAGTGGATTTTTGAAATGTTAATACATGGTATAAGTGTCTATTGTGTTTAATTTTTTTATTGTATTTTAATTAAGGGACTAATCCTTCTTTCGCATGGTTACATAGGTACATATTGTGACCTGTGTTTTAAAGTTTTTGTCAAACTAAAATGCGTGCCTTTCCAGGATTAACGATCTATATCAGAAATGCTAGAGCTCATGAAATCCTTTACATTGTTTTCGTTTATATTATTAAAAAAGATAATAACATTTTACATCAGAATTACAGAAATGCAATTGTTCACTAGTAATTGATTATACATATTTTCTCACAAACGCTCAACAGTGAAGAGTTGTGCTGTTTTGTTAAGCGTGTTTGTCGGGGGGTGTACTTCGTGTAGAGCGACATAACTGCAGTGTAATTGTAATATGGCGCAGAAATGTAACACTTTGGCAAGGCTCTACGGGCTCGAGCGTTGTTGATAAAATTGGACCTATTAGACTCTTTTTATGACCCTATCCAATATGGAAAAACTAGTGGAGGATTCACCAGCTCAGATGTGGAAACAATATGTCATGCATGGGCGAATTGTGGCTTTACATAATATTCTCATGTGTGAGTAATCTTCTACCACGATAGATAGAACCCACTTTCATTGCAGCAGACTTAACATTGTCCTGAAAATATTTATTTTTGTTCATATTTACCGTGATGTTAAACCAAGGCATTTAAAAGATATAATTCGTGTGTATAATTTTATTTGTCATGGATATCCGTGGTTAAATAGACGTCGTTTAATTGTAAATGGATAACTCGTCGTTTAATTGTAAAAAGATTTCCTAGTATTGATTGTATCATTTCTTTACCACACTACAGTTCTGTTTTTTGTTCATGGATGATTCATTTTTATCCTTTTAATTTAATGTGTAAAAAATGTACAAATTAGCAATAGACAAATTTCATCGAAAAGGCAAATGAACATAGCAGGAACTTAAAGAATAAAACTGCAGGTAGAGACCGATTTTATTCACAACAAAGAAATGTTGAGATGCGGATTGGTAATTTGTATTATTATACATCGGAATACTGCTCCCATCTTGAGTATGATTTTAACAACGGTTCGTTCGGTATAACATCCGCGCTTCTTCAGGTGTATCTCGTCGAAATCTTGCGAAGTACTTAGGACCTCTATCCAATAATGGTTTACGAAACAAGAGCACGCTACCCTCGTGAAGTAAATAAAGCGTTCTGCTCGAAATTCAGTCCGAATTCCCGAGTTTGACAGAAACATTCTCGAGTTAAACAAGATACACCTGAAGAAGATCGGAGGTTATATCGACCGAAACGTTGTGAAAATCACACACAAGATGATAACCGTAGTCCGATGAATAATAATAGATCTGATGGAATTCCAAAAACAACCCGAGTAGAGCCAGCTAAATGATGCGTATCATACTTCTTCGTATCCAAGTAAAATTTCGGGACGTCATAAAAACGACCTTGTTATCAGCGTGTTCTGAAGCTGACATTTTCCTTTAGGCATCGAAGCGAGTTCCTCTCCAACTGTCAATGAAAGAGCGTTGACAACACGTTGGACGTCACACATTGGCAAGCTACATCGCCTGTTTCTTTTAGTGTTTTCTTCTATTTTACAGTAAACGCTCCCCTGCGTCGTCTCCTTGAAAAGGAAAACCTGTTTTTATGTATTTTTCAAGGTAATCCTTTTACTTTTATGTTGGCTTGGATTGTTTTCGCTATAGGTAAAACACTTCTAACCTTACGAAAAAAAACACAAACAACACCAGAAAAGAACGAATGTATTAAGTTCATGATGAATGAACCTGAAACAGATACGCATACACACACACACACACACACACACACACACACACACACATATATATATATATATATATCTTAAGAGCTGTTGACAAAAAACAATCCAACATGATTCAGAGGTAAAAAAAAAAAAAAATCGGAAAAACAAAACGATAAGTTTATCAGTGTTTCGTCTTTCTTTCAAGACATCCTCGAGCTAATTAATCTAAAGAAACAACATACCAGGAACATATTTACAGTTTTACTTCGTTACTAACTTTGTCAAACAAAACATTTATTTTGAAATGCTGTTGTAGTATTTTATTTATTCAAATCGATAATCTCGGGAAATCTTAAGATAAAAACGACACATTGGTTCACATAAAATTTGGGTTGGTTCCTACGCCATCTTTTCACACACACACACATACACACAAACACACACACACACACACACACACATATATATATATATATATATATATATATATATATATATATATATATATATACTAGTAAAAGTACACGTCGTTGACTGGGTTCAAAAACAGCCTACACAAAATGGACTCTGATCTATGAAAGTATGATAGTTTATGAAAAGGAAGGGTGTGAAAACATAACTTCGAATTAAGGGGTATCAACACCAAAGCAAAATATGATGAAAGTAAAAATAAAATAAACACCACATAATTTATTATACCATACTTGTTCACACTGAAACTCTTATCATAATATTCTGTGGATCTATATTAAAAAAAAAAAAAAACTTGTTAAAATTTGTGACATATTTCCATTCCATGGAGGCCAGGTGGGAACGAACACCCCATAATTGTATTATAACATATTTCTCAAACAAAAACATAATTGTCAAAGTATACTTAACCAGATAGATATGAAACTATTTGTGTCTATTTCCATTCTATTTTATTATAGCATCCCTATTCAAGTCAAAACATACTTATCAAAGTATTCTTATGTACACTATATCAAAACTCTTGTAAACGTTTTTTTTTAATTTTTAATTTTTTTTATTCCATACTTTGTTCACAAGCGCGAACGCAGACCCCACGATTTTAATGAACCAGCGTTCTGCCAGATCCAACATACCCATTCCAGTGTCTCGATACAACATCTATCATTATATGCAATCAGTTTTGTTTAAATAGTCAACCATATAGGTTCTTATTTGTGACCAGACACCCCCACACACATTCAGCTTAATATATATATATATATATATATATATATATATATATATATATATATATATATATATATATATATATATATAACCTAGGAGATACGACGTTGACCGGGATTATCTGGTAATGAATGTTTTGCAATTGCATATTTTTATTGCTAAAGAAGTTAGAAAGATCCTCCATTTTCAATAAAATTCAGTAATTGTTTCCTCTTGTTGGGGACTCATATGGGTGCACCCTGAAGAAGATTAACATACCCCCAGCAATTACTTAGTAATTGTAGTCTAAATTGCAGAGTAGATAACATACTATAAATTTCATAAAGTTGTTTTATATGTAGAAAAGTTGAATTCAAGTTTATAACGTAACAGTCAAGTATAATCCTTCAATTTTCGTCTAAACAGAAACATTCATTTCAAACGCGCCACTAATATCAAAGGACCTTTCAACGAAAATGTCAAGTATCATGACTCACGTGTACTATTAACAGAAACATTAATTTCACACGCGCTACTGTCATATACAAATATTGATAGTTTAATATGTCGACTATTCGGCTTGTGATGTAATTAAATGCACTTGTGAACTTAAGTTGTGTTAGGTTTTCGTTTTATTAAACATCGCCTGTTTCTTATTTCAGAAAATTATTTCGATTATAGATCTTTGGCACTTATCGTACTCATTACGATAAAAAAACATATCTAAGCACCCTGCCAGGAACATACAATACAGTCATGTTAAATTTCATAAAAACCAGCCAGACGTTTCAGAGTCCATATGAAACGTACTCATATAGAAACACACCCAGACAGAATTCTTTTTATACAAGAGTATGGGTATATATGTTAGTATTAATCTGTATAAGTGGGCACGTATATATGTATATATATATATATATATATATATATATATATATATATATATATATATATATATATATATGTGTGTGTATGTGTGTGTGTGTGTGCGTAGAAAGAGAGGAAGAAAGAGAAATACGCTGACATAAACAGAAGCATAGAAATAAAGAGATTAAAAGGAGTGAAAACTGCGAAATATATGATGAAATATACAATTGATATATATAGCAATCGATCATATTCAAATAAGTAATATGTTCTTTCCTTTCTGCAAATAATTGATATTGTTTTACTTGAGTAAAAAATAAGAATATATATATATATATATATTATTGTTTTAAAGAATATATATATATATATATATATATATATATATATATATATATATATATATATATATATATATAATATGAACACCGATATTTTTCAATGGGTTAATGTTCACGGTATAATAAATACTAAAACTAACATATTTTGTGTAGCTGTTTATCGTATATATGGCTGCGTGTACGTTGCCTACATAATATATACCCTGATTGTTTACGAAAAAACTGGAAGTCTTTTGTTAACTTTTATTCATAAGTAATTTTTTTTATCTAAAACAGACCATCTTAAGAAGTGCGTTTCAGTAATTTTTGCTTTTATAGTTCTTACGATGTACCTTCAATGAGCTTCCTGGCTTGTTTTTTCTGTATGGACACTTTTATTGATATTACACACATAAAACTCTAGTCCCATTTTGAAGTAATTTCTTCAGGTTGTAATACACTTGTTCCACGTTTCCAAGATCTTCTTTCAGGTCCCAGAGAAGGCGTCTAATGTGAGTGTGTCAAGTATTCTCGTAATAGTCTCTTTCATCTCACAATTGTCTCATAACGAGACCCCCTAATGTTTTTTTCTTGAGCATAGGAAATAATAATGCAGCAATGTATGCATTATAGGGAAGGCTAGAAACGATCTTGAAGCTAATCTTGGTCAAATTCCCTCGGGCACGTACTAAGCTATAAATGGTGCTTTCGCGCAAATATTCAGTTACTCGAATAATTAAGTCTAAAGTTCACACATTGGCACACATCTTTGGACACACGACGATCATTATCAATTAAATTCTTTATTTGGCCAATCAACTCTGCTGTTCGACCTGTTTTACTCCTATCACACCTCTCCTGCGCCATCAAAAATCCATTTCTTTCTTGAAATACTTATGCCACTAAAAAACAAGTGTTCGGTACCTGCAAGACAGTACAAAAATAATCTGAACACACCATTGATTTCTGTAGTATTCAAAAAAAAAATTAAACAGAATTTCATTGTGTATCCTTCTTTCCTAGTATACTAGCGTTCAGACTTTTTTTTTTTGTAAATTGACTATGTATGTAAAATATTTTTAAGTGTATATTTACAATTCCTAGTGTAGCTGTGTAGGAAAACCTGGAATCATAAAAATTGGTCAGCAACCTTATCTGAATTTCCAAGTGTCTACGAAAATTTGTATACATCTGTATATATATATATATATATATATATATATATATATATATATATATATATATATATATATATATATATATGGGGGGTATCCCAAAAACCTCTGAGTTGACGGATCTTTTACTTAATTTAAATTGTTCACATATGTCGCATGCCCCCTCTTTTGGAAATAGCATACGATTATGAATATCTTCAGAATCCAAACATTTTTTTGCACTGTGAAATTTATTTTATGTATGAAATCCAAAGAGAGGATACGAGAAATATTTGAAATCAATCATACCTTGTTGTTATTTAGGCTAATTTCAAAACGTAGAAGCAAGTGGTTTTCCTCTCAAGCAAGGCGACATGTTTTGACCAAATATCAGATATTTTGTAATTTATATGCAAAACAAGGTAAAATCATAACTAGGATTGAACTTCTGGTAAATGTGCTGTACTTTCTCACCCACAAAAAAATCATAAAATTACCCCTAATATAGATTTCCAAGGGCGTGGAAACGAAAACAAATGTTACAATCCCAGGAAACAAATAATTTCTATTATATGAAGAAATTATCGTTGTAAAAATTAGTGATACTTTTACATATCGATTTAAGGTAATATAATCACCCACATTCAAGCCAATGTGGCAATAAAGTGGATGCTCATTTTACTTTGAATCAATATGGAATGGTAATACCCCATTTGTTTAATCAATAAAGTGTGAATTTAAAAGTAAATGTCAATAGCCCACTTCACTATTTCCAATATTTTGTATATATATATATATATATATATATATATATATATATATATATGTATGTGTCAGTGTGGGTGTGTGTGTGTGTGTTTGTGAGTGTGTGTGTGTGTGTGTGTGTATGTACCCGTAGCCAAATTAAATATTAATCGCCCATATACTTGGTTGTATGGGACGAAACCACATAAAGATTTGCCAGCTTTTGAAAGATTATAATACTATTGTATATTTAAAACTTCATAGCAATTAGTTAAAGAAGAGCATATATTTTTAAAATAATATATATGTAAACATTTTCTACATTTATGTATATAGTGTCCTAGCAAGTCTCCGTAAGTCTGCGTTAGTTTTCTTCTTTGTATTACCTTCCCTCAGGCCTTGCCAGATTTCTGATATATACATATATATATATATATATATATATATATATATATATATATATATATATATATATATATATATATATATACTCGGGGGTGTTTTTATTCAAAAGTAATGGACTAGTGAATTCAACGAGGTTGTTAGATAGTGCTCAATAAAAAGAGCTGATAATACTTGTTTATTGTTATATAATCATGCTCACATCCCGCTGCTACAAACACCCACTTATTTCAATCAAACAACTGATATCATCCGGCAGTGACTTGACTATTCAAATGTTCAATGAATAAATTATTATTCATTATTATTCATTGAAAATTTGAATAGTCAAGTCACTGCCTGATGATATCTGTTGTTTGATTAAAACAACTGGCTGTTTGTAGCAGCGGGATGTGAGCCTGGTTATATAACAATAAACAAGTATATATATATATATATATATATATATATATATATATATATATATATATATATATATATATATATATATATATATATATATACAGTGATGATCATATTTATTTGCACGGTAAAATAAAAGTTAAATTTTGTCTAATAAATTCTAAAAAAGGGATTAAATTAAAGAAAATAACAAAGTATATTATGTATTTTTAACTGGCCTTTCCGATGCAGCAATCGGATTTTAGAAAAAATAAATAACAAAGGAACAACAAACATAATTGCAAAAAACCCTTGTTCAAAATTATTGGCACGATTTATTTAATAATCAATTGTATAGCCTTTGGCCTTGATTACCTTCCTCAGTCGCTTTTCATAGTTTACAACCAAGTTGTTGCACTCTTCAGTAGTAATTTTAGCCTACTCTTCCTGACAATAATCCTCCAATTGAATAAGCCATTTCTTAGTCAGTTTAGCCGAATGCTTTGGGTCATTATCTTGCATGAACCACCAACGACGACCGAGTGAGAGCTCTTTAGCAGAGTCTTTCAGGTTTTCATCCAATATTTTAACATAATCTTCCTTTTTTATGCTACCTGTGACCTTAACAAGTCGCCCTGGTCCAGAGGCAGCAAAGGATCCCCAAAACATCAAACTGCCTCCACCGTGCTTCACTGTGGGTATGGTGTTCTTAGGCAGGAAAGCTTCGCCAGATTTTCTGTAAATATAAGACCCTTTATTATGGCCAAATAACTCTATTTTCGTTTCGTCAGTCCATAGAACACGTTTCCAGAATGCAACATCTTTATCAATATGATGTTTTGCAAAGGCTAGCCTTGCTTTCAGGTGCATAGGCTTCAATAAGGGAGTCTTTCTCGGATGACATGCTTTTAAACCAGCTCTCTTCAAAACTCTACCAACTGTATGTCGAGATACATTCACTCCAGAGGTGCTCTGTTCATCAACAATCTCCCCAACAGAGATCCTTGGGGTTTGTTTTACTTGTCGAACAATTTTCCGTTCATCTCTTGGGGAAAGAATCCTTTTTCTCCCTCTACCCTCTAAACTCATAACGTGGCCTTGCGATTTGAACTTGTTTATTATGGCTCTAACAGTGGATTTGGGAAGGTTTAGCTTCTTTGAAATCTTATCATAGCCCTCCCCATTGGTATGGCATGCTACAACAAGCTTCCTGACGTCTTCGCTGTGTTCCTTAGTTTTAACCATGGCGATTGAAAATTATAATTTAGTCACTTATAATAGTTTAAATAAATCGCTATCTAAAAATTATCTGAAAAAAATTATTCACTGAATTAGCGTTAAACAAGCATAATATGGCTATAAAAAAGTTCAGAAAGCACGTAAACCGTAAATTGATTGATATTATACTGATACTAAAAGAAAAACAAAGCCGTGCCAATAATTTTGAACAAGGTTTTTTTGCAATTATGTTTGTTGTTCCTTTGTTATTTATTTTTTCTAAAATCCGATTGCTGCATCGGAAAGGCCAGTTAAAAATACATAATATACTTTGTTATTTTCTTTAATGTAATCCCTTTTTTAGAATTTATTAGACAAAATTTAACTTTTATTTTACCGTGCCAATAAATATGATCATCACTGTATATATATATATATATATATATATATATATATATATATATATATATATATATATATATATATATATATATATACAGGTTCACAAACAAAACAGAGGACATTCAATTTTACAGTCAACTGAGAAAAAAAGGTCAAAGCTCCTAGTGTTGTGGTGTGATGTTTTGAATATAATAAATTGCTTAGACCAAAGTTTCCGGGACGTAATTAGAGTTTGGGCTCGTTTTTTTGCGTCACCCAGTATATATATATATATATATATATATATATATATATATATATATATATATATATATATATATATATATATAATTGAGGACTCCTCTCTGCCTATATACTAAACGAATTTTTAAGCGACAGATTTTAAATTTAGTTCATCTACAGTATTCGAACATGTGGACACTGGTTTAAACTGGACAAAAGGGATGCGACGGTGTAAAAATTGAAAAGCTTATACTTAGCGGTCATCGGATTTTGCCTGTTTCCCCACTGTTTCACGGGGTTTTAAAACGCTTTTGAAAGTTATTGGAAAGCTAGTCTAATTGTTATCGAATCTAACAGTATAAAGTTTTGGTTTTAATCTCAACTTATGTATTGATTTTTAGTCTTAAGAACTGAGCTGTTTAGAAAAAGAACAAAAACATAACACAGCACATGTCTCAATTTATTTCCGTTGTTTTTACTCCCTGTTTTTTCAAGGAATTAAACCTCACGTGTAATAGTAACCAACGTTGGCTTCATCTTCTAGTGTATCTATAAAAGTGAGAATGTGTGTGTGCGTGTGTGTTTGAGAACACTTATCAACACTTATACTCACCTACTTTTGATCAAGAACTTTGAAAGTTTGTATATAGATATTTGTACACAAGTAAAACATACGAGGGGCATGAAATATATATATCCACTGTTAGGGGGCTTAGCTAATTGAACCTTTGCGTGTGAAATGAGTTATATCGCTATGGGTTATGTGGCAAATAACAGCTCTTAACTAATTTTGGTTTCTGTGTTACAGGTGCTTGAACTGAGTAAGGTGAGAAATGGAGCCTGTTGAATGTCGAGCAGTGATCCGCGTTTTATATCTGAAAGGACGCACACCACAAGAGACTTTTGATGAAATGAAAGAAACTGTTGGTGATAATGCCCCATCATATGACCTTGTAAAATGTTGCATCGTGTATTCAAACATGACCGGAAGTATGTAGAAAACGCTGCCAGACCTGGTTGCCCCACTTCTGCAATTGATGAGGCACCTGTCCTTCTAGTTGAGGCTGCCATTTTCGAAGATCGGCACATTACTAATCGCCAAATAACCCAATATGTCAAGATTTGTACAAAGTCTTTGGAAACGGTCATTCATGTGCATTTGCCTATGCATAAGGTTTCTGCCAGATGGATTTTCAGGTTGCTCACACCATTCCGAAGCGAGTACCCGTCGAGTGCTCGAGGATGAATTTGTAGATGTGCCAAGAAGATGAGTCAAAGTTTATCAGAAGACTGATTACACAGGATGAAACCTGGACAATTACTATAATGAAGAGACCAAAGCCCAGTCTATGCAGTCGACGCACTTGGACTCACCACCTCCAAAGTAGGCAAGGGTTCAGCCCCCCGCTGCAAGGTAATGCTCCGTCTTCTGGGACCAGGACAAAGTAGTGATGACAGATTTCCTGCAAAGTGTACCACAATTACAGGAGCATATTATGCTTCACTTTTGAGGAAAGGAAGTATCAAAATCAAGAGGCGGGGCAAGATCAGCAAAGGTACCGTCCTCCTGCAGAACAACGCTTCTGTCGCCGATCAGAAGCACGGGCGTGTAGTTATGCAATCCTCCCCAATCCTTCTGACATTGCACCCTCAGAATTTCACCTCTTCCCAGCCATGAAGTTGTTTTTGAAAGGAAGGCCTTTCCCAGATGAAGGAGCCATGATTTCTGAAATCACGTCGTTGTTGGAGGATCAACGTGGGGTGTTCTACAAAAACAGTCTCCATAGCTGCTTCAAATGATGGGAGAAATGCATAGCTCTGTGTGGTTTCTTTGTAGAGAGACACAAATAACTCTGCCAAGTTTCGTTGTTCTGTTAGTATGGGAAGTGGGGCAGGGGAATTACTTATTGCACGCCCCTTTTAATGCAAAAAATGATTGTTCAGGCATCAATATTGGCATCGTTGTTTATGTGTTTGTCAGCAGTGTACCGTAAGTGCATGGTGAAATCATTTACTTGAAAGCTTATATCCGTTAAATATACGTAGGCTTGAAAAAACTTTATAAAGATCGTATAAAATTGTCTTTGCTGCTTATTGCACTCGACTTTAGGTGTCGATTCTAGCTCTGGTATTGTTTTCCGTACAATGCGTGAATTGTGTAAAAAAACAAACACTTTATACTCGTGTGCACGTGTGCCAGTTTCTCTCGTCTTTTACTACTTCATTTTTAAAGGTGATTTATATTTAAGTTCGATACAAACGGCCATCTCTTTGTAATAAAAAAGTAAACATTATGGGTGATATCTGTGTTGAGATTCATACACACACTCATACACGCACGCCCACTCATTGTTGAAAGATACATTGCCCCCGTCAAGAAAACAGCACTACAGCTTTTTTTTTAAACTTTATTTAAAAAATCAATTCAGGTAATTTCATTATTTACTAAAACTGATATACATTCAAGATAGTGCCTTTCAGCTATAATTACCACCTTAATACATGCCTTTTCGAAAATCGCCTGTGGGAGCTTGGCGTATATTCGGCGGATAGCTTCGATCATGCTTGCTTATTTTGTTGTGAAACGTCATGTTAGTGATGATCTCGACGTATAACTAAACGAAATAATACATTGGGATCATCTTAGGGGAAAGGAATCGGACCAGTAGGAAAAAAAGGTGCACAGTCATAGCACTCTTTCTGAAGGAAAGTCTGGGTTATTTAAACGTGGGCCAGTGCCGAGTGTACGTGCCACTCCCGGGATCTGTCAGCAATCATCTGATTGCACCAGGATATAACCCCACTCTAAAGCACGTGTATATACACTTTCGTGTTGACTTCAAACCGACTTTGAGGATGTGAACGGACATGATATGGTGCCCTCTTGCGATCTCACCAAATACCAAAAGCGCGTATCTGTTTCATCCCTGCGGTCACGTCCCTGTTATCCGGACTGGGATTTTGAGGGAGCTTTGAATGGTCCCGTAGTTATAACTTACATCGGTAGAGAGGATCAGTTGTAGAGCGGCAAATCTCCACTCCCGGTCGTTGAACATTGTGTTATTTTAAGACATGATATTGCTATTGCTCTTAAGATTTGTGATAACTGACCAAAAAGTAAATAAAAAAGAAAAAAAAACGGTTACTATAAAACGAAAAATAGTATCATATTGTTATTTTTTTTTCCTTTGGGACATTTTATTGTTTCACCTTGTATATCGATGAATATATCAAAAAAGTCTTTGGTATTTGTGTATCTAGCAGCAAACATTCTGATGAATTCACACAAGAATGAAACGTGGAATATTCTGTGTAGCTAAATTACCATGTATATTTTCCTCACTACTATATATATATATATGTATTGCTGTGTGTGCGCGCACGTGTGTGTGCGTATGTGTGATGTTTATATATATATATATATATATATATATATATATATATAAATGCATATATATAAATGCATATATATATATATATGTGTGTGTTTAACCTCAACATATAAGGCAATATCATCAACGGTCTGTACCCATCTGGTATCAACTGTATCGTCTTGGGGAGGCTTCATGTTTTGCTAATCTTCTGGGATTGAGGTTTACTCCCGATATGAAACGGAACACATATATAAAATCCATTGCCAAGATCGCTGAAAAAAATTGTAGGTTCCTTCTACCGCTCCAGTAGATATCTCACTCTTGATGCAGTTATCTACCTATATAAAAACAAAGTACGGCAAATGATGGAGACCTGTTGTAACGCCAGGACAGGAACTGCTAGAAGCAGCTAATCTGTACTTGATAGAGTTCAAATACACTTTGTAGCTTAGTGGGGAACGGCCTTTTCCCTTCTCTGCAATATCATTCCCACAGAAAAGACGTTCTGAGCCTGTCTCTGCTTTAATGTCATTTCTCTGGCAGGTGCAAGTCTGGGCTTCAATCTATGGTTCCCCCCTGGACAAACACTCACGAAGTCTTGCCAAGACAACATCAATATTTCCCACGCCCTTTATCTGTGCTTAAACCTAAACGTAGATTCCATGAACGAAGCGTCTTTCTTAGAACTGCACTGATGTGGAACACTCTTCCGATTGCCTGCTTTCCAGCTAACTACACTTTGATTGTCTTCAAGTCCAACGTAAACAGGGTCTTGATAACCCACCCCCTAAGTAATCCAATTTACAAAATTTTGACCACTTATATATATATATATATATATATATATATATATATATATATATATATATATATACACCTATTTTCACAGCAAGATAACGTCGCAGCTAACAAGAGTTATGACAGCCAACAGACCTGGGGTCAAAGATTCAAGTTCCGCCCTCAGTTGCAACTCATCTTTTGAAACCCGCGACTCTTTATGCACAGCGACCTCTCTACCAGCTGAGCAACTACGCCAAACACATGTCCAGATTTCCTTGCAGTTTGCTTGATAAACTTCAACGAAATCTGCACGTGGATTTAACCTACTTCGTAGCAGACAAGCGACGTAGGCATCGCAACAACTATAAGCCAAGCTGTTTCCTAGATGTGAAAATAATCATATATTCTGTGACACTCTAAAGCATATGCATATATATATATATATATATATATATATATATATATATATATATATATATGCTTTAGAGTGTTCTATGCATATATATATATATATATATATATATATATATATATATGCAAATGCTTCAGGTATATATCTATGTATATATATATATATATAATACTTCAGGTATATATATATATATATATATATATAATACTTCAGGTATATATATATATACATATATATATAATATATATATATATATATATATATATATATATATATATATATATATATATATATATATATATATATATACAAGATATAAATAAGCTAGGAATTTTGGGCCTATATTGTTAGCAACATTCTGGGACTATATTGTAAGCGAAACTATTACTTTGACTCAAATCTGATATATCTTTCATTTTTATTACGTACGCGTTAATCCGTAAACAAAATAACCTGTATGCTTACTAAGTTAATAAATTAATAATATTGACAGTTGATTAATGGGCACTTGTATCGTCACCATAGAATTCATTCATATTTTTTTTTTGCGAATCTGAAATATACTCACAGTACTGCGATGACATAATGTTAGCTTATGAATAAAATATAAACATTAGCAGAAGTTTTAAAAATATGTGATTTTTCAAATGAATATATTAATACGCATGATGAAAGGAATTAATTTAATAATAATTCTGCCAAAATAAAATCAATTGGAAATAATAAATTGAATTATTAAAACATTAGCTGAAAACCAAATTGTTTGATCCGAGACAACGGGCAATCGATAAAATAAAAGAACAAGCAATAGAGAAAAACACACTTTTTATGCGGAATGCAATATATTATTGGATTGTATTATATTATACTAGCATTTCAGCCCGGCGTTGCCCGGGTGTTTGGATGTGTATGTTGAGCAAAAATAAAAGTGGTAGTAGGAAGGCAGGCTCGAACCCGTACCGCAAAGGAGGAAAAGAACAGGGTAAAACCTAACGTGTATGCTGTTACGACAACCGCCAAACGGGAAGCGATATTTTTTTCATAATTAAGGCTAGACAATCTAAAGGAGAGGATAACATTCAACAATATCGGCGAAAAAAGTGACCCCTCCTTTAGAAAAGTGCCTAGTTGAAAGGGAAGGTATTAAAGTTTTTTCCAATTTTTCAATATTTGGCGTATGAAAGGTCGAACTTTAAAACAATACTGATCCTGGTAAAATCTGTCGCCTCTATTGAAGGTTTAAGGCAGACATGCAAACAGACATACATCCATATATTTATATATTGTTAACTAAAAATGTTCGACCTAAACTGATGAAAAAGCTTGCGCTATCTCTGATTACCCTTTATATAAATTTCAAATATTTAGACTAGAAATTGTCTGAGTAATTTGGAAGAGACCACAGAGGTATTTTTTAAAACTTTGACCCCTATTATGTCCCCTTAAAATGTATTGTTTTGACCTCAAATCAAGTTATTAAGTTAGATCACAGTCCAAGGAACCTACATCTCAAATTTCAAGAGCGTAGTCTCCAAATTGTCGGAGGAGTTTGGAAGGGTTCTCAAAGGTAAACTCGTTGAACTTTGACCCCTTACTCGCCAAATTTAAGGCCAAAAAACCGATCACATCGATTTTCCCAAATTTCAGTACGCGGTATATCAAATTTCGAATCTGTTGACAGAGTTTATGCGTAGGGAAAGTACACAGACACACAGTTACACATATGCTCAGACACGTTCAGTTTTATAGATATAGACGGGCATTTCGTCCCGTCGTTGCCCCTGTGTTTGGATGAGTCTGTTGACCAACAAAGAAAAAAATGAGGAAGTAGGAAGGCAGGCTCGAACCCGTACCACAACGGAGGAAAAGAACGGGGTAAAAACTAACGCCTATGCTGCTACGACCACCGCAAAACTCGAAGCGACATTTTTTTTTTTAATTAAGTCTACACAATCTTAAGCAGGAGATAACTTTCAAAAATATATGCGAAAAAAGTGACCCCCCCTTTAGAAAAGTGCCTAGTTTAAGTGGAAGATATTAATGTTTTCAGCCAATTTTTCGATATTTGTCGTATTAAAGGTCGAACTTCAAAACAATACACGTTCCTTTGTATAGATATATAGATAGATAGCGGAGGCAAGAGTGCTTACATTTTTTACCAAAATAAAGCACCATTTTAAACGGCTATATTTATTGCGTTGGTTGGTTAGTTTTGTTTTACGACATATCAACCCTTTTCGGGTTATTTAATGCCGAATCCAAAGATTTTGAAGATAATTTTTTTAATAGAATATATTTGTTGTTTTCAAGTCGGTTTCTATTAACCCCATAGTTGGAACCCTAACAGGTACTACCACTCCGGGTCAGAGTTGACCTGGGAGCAATGGTAATTAAAGGGTGGCTCCACACTCCCCAAAGCCCACAAGCTGGGGCCTCACCACTGGATATAGTTTAAGGTCATATCCAGGACACCCATTGAGGGATTTTACCCTCTGCAGGGGGGCAGTCGGTGTATTCTAATGCCCCACCGACAGGACCTATTTATTGTGTATTAAAAGTGGGAATATGCACTGTATTTATTATTATAACAACAACAACAGCAACAACAACAACAACAACAACCCCACCACCCCCACCACAAACAACAACAACAACAAAAACAAAAACAACAAAAATAATAATAATAATAATAATAATAATAATAATAATAATAATAATAATAATAATAGACATTACTCTTCCAGCTGACCACAGAGTGAATATCAAAGAGAAGGAGAAACGTAGCAAATACACAGAGCTAGCCAGAGAGCTGAAAGGGATTTGGAGGATGAAGAAAATCAAAATAATACCTATAATAGTAGGAGCATTAGGAACAATCCCCGAAAACTTTGAAAAAAGAATATTGGAAATTGGAATCAATGAAATGACTGGAAAAATGCAACGAACATAAATCCTGAAAACAGCTGGAGTATTAAGAACAAATCAGGAATGTGGAAAAGAACAAGTGTGGGACAGGCAAACTGCTGCAAAGGGAAAACATGAAACAGTACATGGAACCAAGAACACTGAAACCGCATATCTATAAGTCCTCTAACTCAACCCTACCCCCATGGCCACATCACTACCCCCCAAGAGACAAAATAAAAATTAAAGACAAAAAAGAAGGAAAGACCGATGGACTGATCAGACCGTAGCCGTATGAATAAGAAGAAACTGGAAACTGTGGGAGGCTTATTGCAACTCAAATCCCAGCAAAGACCAATAGCTGCTGCCAACGAGAAATACAACGGCAAGCAGCTGTTGTGATAATGCAAATTTATTGGCAAATGTTATCGAAAGAAGTAGATACTACTGGAAACCTGGAGGAAATGTTGTCACTCAGTTTCCAGGGAACACCGCAGGCCCTTTTCAGGGAAAGATCTCAGAAGACCTGTGTGTAAGTTCCTTGTGGGCCAATAATTATAATGTTGAGTAATAAGCTGTGAAACGTTAGACAATATTGTTTATCTCACGAGCTGATTTATGCAATATATGATTCATGAAACTTCACATATTTCACTATTTGGACAGCAAAAAGTGGGATAAAACAATCGTACACAAGGTATTGACAATAAAAATACAAACAGTTGGAAAATGGGTAATTTTCGTGTGGCAATATATTTAAGAATATATGTATACTCTGGCTTAAGGGAGTTGCTTGTCTAGCCGCACTGGTGAGCTGTGAAACAGCGAAAGAGTAATATATGTGGATTTATATATATATATATATATATATATATATATATATATATATATATATATATATATATATATATGACTACTTCATGTAATCACATAAAATGGTATACGAACATATTATGTTGTGCATATATTTTCAGTATTTACTTGAACAGTGACCAATACACAAGTAGAGCAATGCAGTAAGTTATAAAAATATATATGGCAATCAAGCTACTAGAATATTCCGCGTTTCATTCTCGTGAGAGTTATCCCAGCTTTATCATTAGGAATGCTCAAGAGAATGAAATGCGAAATATTCTGTATAGATTAATTGCCATATATATTTTTATAACTTACTATATATATATATATATATATATATATATATATATATATATATATATATATATATATATATATATGTGTGGGGGGGTGCGTGGGTGTTTTTATGTATGTATATATATATATATATATATATGGGGTGGGGCCCCCCAAAAAAAATAAAAACAAAAGCTAAATGGAGATCATCTAGAACATATGTTGTAGGACGAAGAAAAAAAGGTCATGTGATGTTTTAAATATAATAAACTAGTTATGAATAACGTTCCATTTCAGTGAGACAAAACACTAAGAAACGGAGCCTAATTAGAGTCGGGCCGTTTTTTTTTAGGGGGGGGGTCACCCTGTATGTCAATATGTATTTAGGTGGTCTGAGCAGAAGCTGACGGATTTTAAATTTGATTAACTTCCTCAATATTTAAGTTATGCTTACCAATTTTCATATGTCGGTAGATAAGCCGCTCCCTGATGATGTGAGATGTAGTAAGATAACATAGTCTACAAATTCTAATTTTAATTACACAACTTAATCTAGGATATGTTTTTCACAAGGTCCAATTTTAATCATGAAAAATGATGTTACGAAAGGTATAAGTTTAGTTATGAAAAATGATGCCCACCATTTTCATTTTCACACCACTGTACTCTGTGCAGGGCATTCTTCAGCACATGACTTAATATTTCAGGGGTTCTTCCCCCTAATTTCCTCGTTTTATTGCTTTTAAGGACATTCATTGTGGCTGGTTTGTTTGCGTATACCCGCTCTTTGAGATAACCGCAAAGGAAGAAATCTGCCCATGTGAGATCTGGCGAGCGAGGTGGCAAATTTATCTCACAGCCACGAAAAATTATTCGGTTGACGAATATGTCCTGGAGACGATGTAATGTTTCTCGTGTAATATGCGACGTTGCACAGTCCGGCTTGAACCACAATGGTGGTTTGTTTTGTACTCAATGTCGAACAAAATCTTCAAGCATCCGGCGGTACTGAGCTCCTCCCACCGTTACATTTTCTCCTTCTTATTTAAAAAAAAAATATAAGGGAGTATTACGCCATCCGACATTACTCTACACCATGCTCTACATATCTTTTTTGGCATTAGTAGTAGTAGGGGAATTTCTTGTGTTGATGTTTCGTCGAAATTCTCGGTGACTTTCTGATATTGACTCATTCAACCGAAAATACGACTCATCGATAAATACCAGTTCATCGATAGTGTTACCACTCAGGATGACCTTGGAAGTCTTACTCTATGTGATCTGAAAAAAAAATAAAAGTAAATATGAAAAAATTAAGAAACGTATATATATATATATATATATATATATATATATATATACATATATATATATATATATATATATATATATATATATATATATATATATATATATATATATATTTACCATCAGCGTCTTTTGGGAGAGCGTGTATAGTTTGTTTTTAAATTATTATTACATTTTAACGCCAAACAAGGCACGTTGTCACTTTGATGTAGGGGGTTACTATCAGGGACATGAGCTAAAGTGGTATTATGCAGGGAGTTGGGCAGCAAGATATAGGTTCACGTTACACTTGCACTTCTGCATGTCGATGCAGTTGGGGAAGCAGGGAGCAGTGAAAGAAGAATAAAATACCGATATTATAAAAAGAATATATACTAATGCATATAAATTTAATCGTCGACGCATTGTCCTACAGCCATAATAGATGTAATCTCCATATTGAATCAGCGATTTTATTTGTTTGTATCTGAAAATATATTCAGATGCGTTTGGGTGAGTGATGGTTTTTGTCTTCATTGGTGATTTCAGGCTTATTACTTATCTGATCCCGACCTGGTATCCTAGCTTACAGGTGACAAATTTTGTTTTAATTTAACCCCAATTTTGAAAGCTTAACATTTATTGTTTCGGGCTCAACTCAATTTAAAACGTTTGACCCATGTCTAGGTTTACTACATCAGAGATTCAAGTGTTTAGACCCAAAATTGGCAGAGGTGTTTGGTAGTGTTTTCAAAGCATACATCGTTTAAATTTGATCCTTTAACAGCAAAATATCTAGCTGGAAACAATAAAATTATTTTCTCGAATTTCAATACCACTTATGTAAAATTCAGCGTCTTGAGACTGAAAATTGGCAGAGTAGTGTGCTACAGAATTGTACACACAGACAAAAACAGTGACAATTTCACTTTTATAGATATAGAGATCATGTCGGACCCAATATACAGTAATGATTTTTAAGTAAACAAAAATGACACTTACGCCAGGACTGAGAATAGAAATCAATGCGTTCTTCTTACGATGTACCCTTCCGTTTGACCTTAATACCATATATATGGAGATATGAGTGAACCAACAGCTAATACGTTACACATGCATATCCGTAATGCCGTCGTTCGACTTTTACCTGACAAATTCCGGTTTTCTTTTTATATTTGCAATTCTGCATCGATTTTTCCCGGCTAAAACCCCAATATAAGGTTTTGTATGTGTTCGAATATATTATATAATAAGTTTCATGTTTGTAGTCCAAAAACTGACGGTAGGGTTTGGTAGGCAAAATGTATAAACCAAATATATATGCTGATACATTAATATATACTGAAAGTAGTTTGTGTATACTATAAGCTTTTTATGTAAATATTACGCAAGTATAAATCATCTCGAATGTCTGCATGGATATATTTGCACGTCATACTTAACTAAAGAAGACCATCTCCTAAGAAAATTGACAACACTAATAGGAAATAAATTAAAACTGATGATTAAAATAATATGCTAATATCTAGATCTTCTTCAGTTGAATGTAATTTTATCGACCCATATAAAACCACGTTGTATTTTCTTTTCAAGTAAATAGAGATATATTTGACATATCAATCCGTATACACAAACCCAAATCTATAGAAGCATATATATATATATATATATATATATATATATATATATATATATATATATATATATATATATATATATATATATTGTGTGTGTGTGCGGGTGTATGCGTATTAGTGTGTATGTATATATGTATGTGAGTTAGGATGGTCTTGCTTTGTTTGTTTACATGATTATAATTGGTAATCTTCAATTATTCTTTCATGTTTTTGGTCGTGAGCCAATCTGAAGGAACGGAAAAGTAATCCAGACCCCCAAGGGAGATGCTTGTTAAATTGTGCCAATGATTCACTCTAACCTGGTTCACCTATCAACAGTCAAGTATGTCTGCAGCTGACCAACATCCAGACGCAGACTTCATCCACACCCTTTTTTTCTGTCAATCTGTAAAATTAATTAGCCGTCGGATTTTCGCCCAACCAATCCTAGTCGCCACTGTATCTAAGAGGTGTCTGGATGTTGTTCAAAACCGTCAATACTTGGAAATGATACACACGCATATGGTTATTAACATGCTGTCTATAATCTCGTATACACCTCTATATACTTTGTGATTCCGATCAATGTTCAAAAGTTGTTTCACCTGAACCATCTGAAATTAATATAAATAACCTGTTGTCATCCTGTAAACGCCATATTTCTGCTTTCATTAAAAAAATAGTGTTCACTTCATGTTGATAATAAAATTAGATATTAGAAGTAAAAGAAAAAAACGAGGAAGAAAATATTAAAATATCTCATTGAGTTGACATAGAAAATTAGTTTTAAAGTTCGGCTGTACATACGTGAAAATATTGCATTTTAGCGACGAATACTTTAAATAATCATTTAAAGTTTATAGTTACATTTGAAATTTAAAAACCCTAGGTAAATAATTTTTTTTTAACTGTCTTATTAGTTAACGCTAATTTTAAAAATCCAAGGAAGATAACGGTAATTACAAAAAAAGGCTATTTTATTTTCAAATATTTTAAGGACTATCAACCATAGTTAATACAAAAGTGCAAGTTTAAATTTGGTGTTCTACACTACCCACTCAACTGATGAGGAGACTATATTCCAAACACACAATCTTTGTTAATTATGGTTTATGTTTATTGCCAATTTAAATACAACGAGCATCGGCCCGAAGCAATGTAAACTCAATTTCATTTTGTTTGTTCTTTTTGTATAGAACTGATTTATAATTTGAAATTTTTAATGTTTTTACTCAATATTAATATATCTCTGAAATAAATATATCAACAGTATGATTAGCACTGTTTTAAAAGCTTCAAATCATTAAAATAAACTCTGATATTAGACTGAAGGTGTAACCCCCTCTTTAATATATATATATATATATATATATATATATATATATATATATATATATATATATATACTAGCAGAAGTACCCGTCGTTGACTAGGTTCAAAAACAGCTACAGAAAATAGACTGTGATTGATGAGAGTATGATAGTTTATGAAAAGGAGGGGGTTGTAAAGACATAGGTTTTGATACTTTAAAATTTTACCCTAAGCAGAATATGATGAAAGTAAAGAATTTTCGCGAAAATATATTTTTTATATCAACTTGGTTTCAATTCGTAGCCAAGAGTGACCAGCAAAATGACGTTTTCTTACAAAGAGAAAATAGTATATATATATATATATATATATATATATATATATAATGATATAAATATACAAGAAATATATGTTACCATAGTCAATAAAAGTCACTTTTATGGTAGAAAAGTTCATTGGTTTCTATTTTTAAGTAGTTTGTATTTTTTTTTTAATTCACGAACCAGTTTTAAAAAAAGTCAAAGTGGCAGCGACTTTGAAAGGGAGGGCCCCGTTTTCAATTTGAAAGAGGGGCACCTGAGCATTCTGTGTTAACAATTTAAGAGAGTTTCGTAAACGTAAGGAATATTTATGAAAATATTTCAATGTTTTCCGTTATTTTTGTGCTTGAGGAATATTCGATTATGGCATATGTTGTTTATATAAAAATTAATTTAAGTAGTTATCGCCTCAAATTTCGTTTTAATTTCGGTTCGCTGAAATTATTTCAAGTAAAAAACATTAAAAATTATTTCAAAACTAAAAAAAAAACATAAACTGAACTTTTATTGACTATGGTAACATTTATTTCTTGGATATTTATTTTTTCGGGTAATCGTTTGTTGGCTTTTCTGCTAAAAACTCTTAATAAACAATATCGGCAAAATATCGAAAACAAAGAAACAAAACCAGTTTTGAAAAATAATGAAACTTTACTTACTTTAGTAAAATAATCCGAAACAGAAAATTGGATATTAAAAAAGTTAATACGTAATTACTCTATTTTTTTAGCAAAGAATCGATATAAACATGAATAAGAAAATGACGCCATTTTCAAGCAGAACAGCTTCGTTTCAATTTTATAGTATTGAACTGTGTAGTATTGCGCCGTCGGATTCAGGGTTGTACTATTGTAATTTAAAAAAAAAACACGCAGAAAGGGATGTTATCAACTGAACTCCTAGTACACTGGCAAAAAGAAAGCTTAAACAGCTATATAAATAAGCATAAAAGGTGTATGTAACCTTTTTTAAAAATACAAGTAATCACGTGAGCATGATTTTCCTTCTTTCGACACGATAACAAGTACCGTTTTTATTTTTATTATGTATCTATTTATTTTGAAAGCGTGTCACGTGCAAGTGGAGAAAAAAACAGAGTTATGCAAAAATTGTGTACAGAATTGTCTAAAGTTCAAACTATTTTCTTTGGCTTTCACTTTAATTGAAACGTGAATTTATAAGGTGAATTTATTTGACACAATATAATTCGACTCAAAAAATTAATAAAAGCTAACGTGAATAAAGATAAAAGGTAAGATGTTATTGTTAATCCTCACCCCTTTTAAAAAACCTTGTTATACTTTGTGACATAATTCAATCCTATGGAGTTCAGGCGCGATCAAACACCCAATAATGTTATTATACCATATTTCCTCAAACAGAAACTTAATTATGAAAGTATACTTACGCAAATATGTATGAAAAGTCTTTGTTCAAGTTTGTTCCATATTTGGATAGAGCGCGAAAGCAGACCCCACAATTTTATTATACCATCCCTATTTAAGTTGAAACATACTTAGCAAAGTAGTCTTATTTACATCTATATCAAAAACCCTTGTACACTTTTGTTTTCATTTTTTATTTCCATACCTTGTGGGCCAGGCGCTAACGCAGACCCCACAATTTTTATGAATCACCGTTCTGCCAGATCAAACATACCCATTCCTGATCCTCGATACATCTTCTCTCATTATATGTAATCAGTTTTTTTTTAAATAGTCTACCATATAGGAGCCTATTCGTGACCTGACTCATACACACACACACTCACAGGTTAAACTTTCTATTATAGATATATACACATATATATATATATATATATATATATATATATTAATATGTACATATATATATATATATATATATATATATATATATATATATATATATATATATATATATATATACAAACACCAGGATACAGCATTTAAAGTAAGTAATAAATACAGTACAGTATATAATACACAATATGAATAACAACGCAAGTCGGTGCTAACACCGTAACCAAGCGCTGGGAAAAACATCGTAACCTGAAAATTCTGTATCCTAGGGTCACTAAATCCATGCGTGCGTACATAAATACATACATACAAACATAAATACATACGGTGATGCATTATACTCACTAGGAGTTCTTAAACATGGTAATCCTAAGAGATTACTAACTGACAACAATATGTGCAGCTTCCTGGTGTCTCGTTGACAACTAATCTGCAGAGATATACTATCAATCTCTGTTCTTGACGTGCAGGAAAGGAATTTCTTGTTATTGCAACTACCTTTTACTTTTCCTTTCATTGGATCGACAATTGATTTTTACTGAAATTTTGTTGCAATAAGCACAAATATTCAAAGCTAATAATTGGCCACATGTTAACGACATAATTTTTATAAATACAGATTATTTGAATTTTCACTTTCTTATCAAATTTCCCTACATCTTTGTCAAATTGTATTTACATCACTGAAAGCTATCACGATAAAATAAAGAACAGATTCAAAATCGTTCAGTGCCTTCTAGAACATAATGCAGATATGTAACTATGTGAGGTCATCGAAGTAGATGATGTGTTGATCTAGTCTCTTCTTTTGTTTTACTAAGATAATTAATGCTATTTTAAAAACAAAAAAAAATTGCATTTCCGATATGGATTATTCCCCATAAAAAAAAGTTTGACATAGGCCCCGTCGAATTTTCAGAAACAGTCACGTTAACCAACCAACTTTCATCACTTACAAAATGTAATTATGAAATCTCGATAAAACATTACTATCTTCAGTTGCGGAACCTGTAGAAATTAAAGAGCGACATCTTTCATGCGGTAGATTTTGCTGCTAAGCAATCTATTGACGTTACGCGCTAATGGAAACACAGCGATATTTTATTCCTTTTGATAAAACTGTAATCGTATTTATCAATCTAATCTGGTTAATGTAGCGGCATGATAAATCTCGTCATCATGGTTTATCTCTAATATACTAACAGAAGCCCACGAAATGTTTCTATCGTATTGACGCCCGCTGAGAACGGAAACCCCACGATATAAATATATCATCTCTACACACAACAGACTGGTCCTGGATATGACCTTAAACTATATCCGATGGTGAGGCCCCAGCTTGTTAGCTTTGGGTAGTGTGTAGCAACCCCTTAATTGCAAGTGCTCCCAGGCCCACTCTGAACTTGTGTGGTAGTACCTGTTAGCATCTCAACCGACTTGGAAAAACAAATGTATTCTATTAAAAACAATTCTTCTTCAAAATCACTGAATTTGGCATTAAATAACCTGAAAAGGGTTGAATGCTGTAAAACAAAAACTACCAACCGACCGACACACCTAAGATACTAAACTTGAATCTTAGCCAGATACACGCACGCCCCCAAACCACATCATTTAAAAAAATATATTTATTTCTTTTTACAGTGCATCTTCGATGATCGGATGACCCTTTTTATGTAAAAAAAAAGTCAATACAAAGGGCTATGACAACAGCATATTGGTGTCATTGTTTTGACTTCGAGTATATATCTGACAGAGTTAGACACATTTAATCAACCGAGAACCACATCACTCTATCTAAAAACACATAAGATAGCAATGGATACACACTCAAGAGTCAAAACAATGAAAATAATTTGCTGCTGTCGTAGCAGTAGTGATTACATGAAAATTCTCCATATAGAAGTAAACGGCCTCGATAACATACCTTTTGAGAGAGATTGTTATATATATATATATATATATATATATATATATATATATATATATATCATTAACGCATGAAGAAAACACAAACTATTCGAGCTTATTTCATCATTCATTGACAGAACAGATATTACACACTGCTTTTAGACGGGAAATATCTGCATTAGTTAAAGTTAAACGTTCGAAATAACAGATTCATTAGACAAATGTATATATAAATATATATGTATATATATATATATATATATATATATATATATATATATTATAAATCGTTGTGTTACACTGTATATAGGCACAAACTGTCCTTAGCGTGTTATTATATAGATTATGAACGTATGATAAAGTTAACTATTAGCAACTTACAAATTATGTGGTCACCATTATTGTTAAATTGTTTAACAGTGAGAAGGGTGAAAAATCTATCAGCAGTTGGCGCAATACTTGTTAACTTACAACAGTGGGGATCGGCTCCAACGGCGAAGAAACTTGTTCTAAACTTGTCAGCTTCTGGCTGAAGTTGTATAAGAATGTCTGGATCTGTCTTCGGAGCTATAGGCTAAATTGTTCCTCACACATCTTAAGTACTAAAAATATAGTTATGGGCAAACATATTACTAATAGCTGATTAAATCTAATTAGATGCTACAGTATAGACTTGTATCCTTTTAAATAAGCATTGTAAACTCATAGTTCACGTTATTATCTAGAGAAATCTTAAACTGTTGCATTACAGTTCGGCTCGAAAGATATTTAAAAGTTATCAGAACGTCGCTCCTTAGTCCACACGGGAGTCTATTATTATTTGCATGATTTAGACTATTGGAACCATTATCTCTATCTACAGTAATATTCATACTAGGTTTCGGCCGATTAAATCACTTATCTTATTCCGGTGTCTCTTGTCGAACTCGGTAATCCCTATAGAAAAGAACTCTTTATTTAATATACGGAGTAGCACAATCTCATTTATGTAATATATGATTGTGTAAAAGTCTTATGTTATCGGACACTGTATTTCTGTAATCGGTCTCAATGAGGCTCAAACTCACCAAATGTGTTAATTAGACCTAATTTAATTACTATTTTCTCTGTTATGCAACATGTCTTTCCGTCTATGTTTATTCTCTTCGGTTGGATCATTTTAATGCACTAAGAAGTAATCTCACGCCTGCCATAATTCTCTACCGTTTATTTAAGTCTAATACGTCCTAAAAAGACGTATTATTTACAGATTTTCGGATGTGATGAATAAAATAGGCTTTCTTCAGTGACAAAGTACACAAAGTTTAGACATCTAGTGTTATTTTATCATATACGCTTTATTAATAGGCTTTATGTGTTTTATTTCTATTTTTCTGGTATGTTTTCGACGGATATTTTATTTTATTTTTTGTTTGTTTTTTACAAGCAGCCATAAATATACATATTTACAATTGTAATCCCACATCTCTTGCATAATGTTTTACTAATTACTCACTATAAATGTTACGTGACAGTCTTATAAAGCTTGGACATTCGTTATTTCAATAAAATCATAATACATAATCATATACATTCAATAAAGCTGTCTATCAAAAATATCATCAAAGTCAACGACTTCGACATGGAATTTCACTTGAAGAAGGAAAGATGTAGCGTTGACCGAAAAGTTTGTAGGGTATAACGAAAATAATACAGTTTTTCTGATAATGATTGTTTATGTTATGCAATATTTGGATTAATCGGACTGCTTATCTATTATATGTTGTTACGTAATAGTACAAAGCGAAGCATACAGCTTAACATGCAAGGGTCTTTGACGTTGTAGACCCTATCACGATGCTTTATTCACCTCGAGAGAATTTGCGAATTGTGCTTGTTAATTTAAACAGTTATAAGAGGAAACAATAAACTTATAGTACATACAAATATACACTTACAGTTTTTCTAGTGCACAAGTTTAGGATATGTATTTTGCTTAAATTCAAGCTATACAGTATTGCACTAGAGGGTTTGTTTTTAAGTTTTCTTTATATTTATGGATACTTGTCAAAAATAAAACATAATAAAATATACGTCGAACACCTACCATAAAAGAAGCAATAAAACACAGAATACATATTAATAAAGCTTATATGTTCATCGTGATAGAGCGTACAGCGTCAAATAAAATAAAACACAGAAGACCTATTAATAGCAGATAAATTAAGAGAGTAGAAATTCAAAACGCTGTTTCAGGCTAACACATCATTCATTAATTCACAATTATTTAACAAGATCAATCTCGTCCGTCTGTGCACACGTTCTTAATTTTGAAGTATTTTCTGATTTTCCTCGCCGTGACGTCATCACGAACTGCTCTGTCGTTTTCATGCAGTTGCAATATGCTCGTCAGCACCAGGTTACAGTTATATTAACGAGGTTCCTGTAAGTAGCACAAAATGTTTGCCGGTCGTCAACAGAGCCACTCCCGGGGAATAGTATAGAAAAAAGTAAAAATGAAAATACAAGACTACAATTTATCTCCTAATATAAAATTGCGGTTTACGGTAAACTCATTTAAAACTAAGCACTATGCGGTTTGTTCGAAGATATTAGATACTTTATTATGTAACCAGTGCATAAAGAAGCAGATATGTCGGTTATGTACCAAACCCCCAGAAACACTTTATGCCTCACAGCCCGTGTCCAGTTCAAAGTCATAACACGATTTTATGCGGTTCCCCTTAAACAAATAAACTAGCAGTATCCGTCCGTATCATATGTACACACATACACGCACATATATATATATATATATATATATATATATATATATATATATATATATATATATATATATACGGGGGTGAGTATGCAGGTGTTTGTATATGTATCGGCATGTATGTATTTATATTTAGAAAGAGAAATAAGTGGGGACTTACCAAAAATAAAAACTTATCGAAAGATAAAAAAGTAATTCATTTAATGGATTCTGCTCTATGGCAAATTGAGGCGACCCGCCTAATGTTGAATGGAAATCTACCAACATATATTTTCGAATATTTTGAACGATTCAAAAATAAAATTGTATCTTTCAATCTCAGCGTATTTATTTTTCTCTCACTCCCCCCTGTCACATATATACACTGGCATGTATGTATATATATATATATATATATATATATATACCAACGACTTCGAGAGAACATCACTTCGTATTATTTATACATATAAAGAAATATTTTTCATAAAGATACACATGTCTATTATATTTTTCTATATGATTTTTATGTATTTTATTACGTTTATATTTATTTTACATTATTTTCTTCATATACAGGGTGTCTCTAAAGAAGCTGATGGTAAAAAAAAATCTCTTATTTGTCATATTTTTATTTTATCTTTACAGATCATCTAGAGTTCATAATGAGTCGTTACGTTAACGAGGAGCGAATGTTTATCGTAGAGTCGTGTTCTCGGTTGAATGAGTCAATATCAGAAACTCAAAGAGAATTTCGACACAACTTCGACACAAGAAATTCACCTCCTCCCGATGCAATAAAACCAGTCGTAATAAATGACCTTAAACACAATAGAAAGGAAAACAATTAGGAACAGAAGCCCTGACCATTAAGTAAAGTGCTGGGTAATTTCCTGTAGAGAGGACAAGAGTGTGAATATGAAAATGATGGCCATTTAAGTAACATTATTTTTCATAACTGAACTTAGAACTTGTGAAAAACATACTCTTTATTAACTTGTGTAAACAAAATTATCATAAGAAAACAATGCTATATTCCTATATATCACAAAATTACGGAGAAGCTCACTGACAAACATATGAAAATTGCTAAGCATAACTTAAATATTAAGGAACTGAATCAAATTTAAAATTCGGCAGCTTCTTTTGGGACAGGCTATACATACTGAACGGAATGATATTTTTCCATTGACATAGAATGAGTTCTTTATGGCAATTTGATGCTGAATGTTCTTGTTTATAACATGTTAGTCATTTTTTATCCCCGAATGTGCATTGAACGGCAACACATAATTTTCTGGTCCATAACGGTGGAACACAGAGTGAGACATTATATATAGAGAGATTGGGACCAAATTTAGGTTATCATTAATTAAACTATCGTTTATATAGGTGATATTACTTGCTAAGGGTTACCATTATAAAACACTAGCGAGAGGTACCCGGCGTTGCCCGGGTGTTTGTAGGTGTGTGTGGTGTTAAATAAAAAAGAAACCGGGGGGTAGGATCGAAGCCGAAGCCTTGCGAATAAGCGAATAAGTGAAAGATGTTTGAAAGTCGTCGAGCGTTACGACGACGACGATGACGATCGTTTTAATAAAGTGGGGGTAATCAAAACATCGAAAAAACACAAAAAAACAAACGTAAGGCAAACAAACGATGAAAACAGAACCACGAAAACGTGAAAAATGGCCTAAATAAGCCTGTTTCGATATCAAAATTTAAATAATCGGTGGGTACCCGGGTGTTTTAGGGTGTCGCTTAGAATAAGTGAAGTAAAAAAAAAAACAGGAAACAGAACGTTACGTGAAAAATGGCTTAAATAATACAGGGGTCAATATTTAAATTTAAAAAATCGAAAAAAAACCCATCTCACACCACGATTGAACCCAAAACATTTAGATAATGAAGCAAGACCTTAACTACCTGAGCTAAAGCGACGTATACGAAATTTGTTCGGTTTTTCAACTATTTAAATTAAATCAGGTCACTACGTCATGACGCCATCTGACGCATGCGTTGTTGACCCTTCCTGTCGAAAATTGTCGAGTTTGGGGTGAAAAAGTTTACGTTTTTCTCGTTTTCTGTCTAGACATCTCTCTCTCTCTGTTTGCGTCTCTCACTCTCTCACACTTCGTCTTCCTTACTCTAAATAGTGTTACTAAAAAAGAAAATGGTGTCCGGGTGTGTTTTTTTTTATAAACACTTCGATAGTTAATATTTTTTATAAGCGTATTTTTTTTACTTCACATTTTGGCTTGTTTTTTTTTCCTTTAACTATCGTATCTAACTATTTTTAACGTGCTAGTAACTTTGGTAACGTTGTCGTAGCGTAGAAGTCCATAGTTTAGCTCGTGTGAGGGTTAAATTTTTTTACCGATAACAACAATGTTTATTTTTTTTATTCAGATTGCCATTACAGCTTGCTGACGTCAAGATCACATGACATGACTCAGCGGGTTTTATGTACAAGTTGACGTAAAATAAACGGTCTCGTGTATACTTTATGTAGAAGAGTTGGCGCCCGTATTTTTGGGGGCAGTTATAAATCGATTTAAAAATATGTAATGTTTAACATTAAAATGTCACGTTTTGGGGGGCCCCCTGCAGAAAATCGATCAGTTGACGCACTTTTGATGGCCCTTTTGGGCAAATTTTGCGATATTTGTTGTTCGGAGGGGGGAGGGGGGCTTTCATATGAGACCAAGTGAATTTTTGTTCCGTCAGTCAAAAGTTTTTAGCAGACATCTAGACATACATACATACATACATGCATTCTCGCTTTTATATATATATAGATTAATCAGAATAAAAGTCTAAGTTGGATTAACACCTCCTGAACATGGTGAAACAGCATCGCTTTATGCATTCAGAGTAATCATCTTTTTGCCCCACCGCTGTTTAAGAACAGCCAGCATCGATTTGCTTTTAAATGTATTTAATTTCACAATAATTGGTTTCTTTTCATTGTGTTATATAAAAAACAAAGTACAGAGTAGTACAATAACCGGGTGTCTCTATAAAAACGACATGATTCCATTTGCATATGAAATCCGGTTTTATTTTTTGTCGTTGCAGACAAGCATCTATTTGGTCACTTGTGTACAAATGCAAAGAGCGATACAGGTTTTATATCATGCCATAAAGTGATACAATATTGACCGGCCGATATCAAATGCTCCACTGTATAATCAATGTCTTCTACCGATCCAACTTAAAACAACAGGGCCATTGCCAGCGCTCTCTAATACAAAGTCGAACGGTTTACGCTGCAGAGAACAGCTCAGCGCATCGACCTACTCACAGTAATGGTCTTTAGTGTGGTTTTATGTGAGCGTAATAGCATTCCCTCTCTCATCTTCTGAGTCAGCTTGAAAGCAACGCCATAGTGTATCGAGATGTGTGTAAGAGTGTGGGTGTCCCCTGGTGCAATCAGGTGGCCGCTGAGATTCTATGTGTGGCAGCAGGCCGGCGCCGAGCCACAATTTCAAAGAGAGATAGGCTTGGCTTAAGAATGAGTGCTACTCCGTTGTATTTTTCATTCCCTGAGATCCATTGTACCTCGATCTAAACCAGCTGGACTTCATCGTTTGGTCATACTTCAATAATATCACTAACATTACCTCCCACAACACCAAAACTAGCCTGCTACGCCGCCATCAGCCAAGTATTCGCTGATCTTCTGCCGGCGCTTGTGGGAAAACAATGCATTTGTTCCTGGCCCGTATCGATGCGGTGATTTTATTTGTAGCGGCTACATTTAATAAATTTCAGTTCTCCTATAAGTGATCTAATTGAATTTTTTTAGCAAACGGTTGAAAATAAAACTGTTTTTTGTTTTTTTTTTTTGTTTGTTTTCATTTAAGGACGGCAAGTTTACCGTTCCGCCTTGTATTTGAAAGGCTTCAATATTATTAGTGAAAATCAAAATGTTTGTGTAATTTATAGAATTGTATCAAAGTCGAAAGTTGTGTGTTAGGGTTTCCTGGATAAAGATATGAAGAATGTGAGATGCTGACCGATAATATTTTGAGCATCTGAGAAAGTGAACTTTCCTGCAGTCGCTTTCCGCTGGCAGATTGTTAATAGTTATGTGCAGAGTGAGATCGATTTTTGCACATCTGAGCAAGACAAGCCTGAGTATGCTTTATTTTCCAAGTCATAAACCTTCCGAAATACTTACTCTTATGGGTCATATTCTATTAAAATGGTGCACGGTGGTTCCTGTTGATGTAGACGCCTTTTCTTTTTTCATACTCTGCTCTCGCAGTAAAAACTCCGGCTGAATATGTTGTAAGAAACTTAGTTCTTCGCTGATTAATGAGTTGCGCTACGAGTGTCGCACAATATTCAAATAACTATATCACGGTTAACCGATAGGTACCACTTCAAATCTGCTATAAAGTCAGCTGTAATGGACGCTAGAAAACATTTGCTTTGACTGGAATAATTCGTCATGCAAGGGTTGCCTAAACAGCTTTGGAAATCCTTTGACCTGATGAATTGTTTGCAACTCATTTTCTCTTTGTGTCAATTTTCGCACGGATTGTTATGCGTCAATCACTTGCCTGTACTGTAAGGACCGAGATGAAGGAACAGCAGAGCACACCTTCTTCACTTGTAGTAGAGTAACCGACCCTTTGGATATGTCAGTAAGGTAAGGGCCCACGTTGAGACTGATCAGCTGTTGGGCCTTAATTTAGCGTCCGTTATAAATAGTATAACGAAACATAATGTTTTTTTTTACTAATTTTCCTAAAAAGTCTTATTTTATCAGTTGCAGATATCGACGAAGTATCTGTTGTTGCATATTTTTGAGGTCAGGATCTGGACGTTCATTTTAAACATCAGTTTGAAGTGTAGATCAGATGTGATTTTAATCCATTAAATAGCATCAAGTTATGTATGCTTATGTACGTCTTCGACGTATAGCTATGCACGAATACATGTTATTATTCTAAACATTATGCGTTAATTATTGGGTTTTATTTTACTCATACTTTTGAACTTAGTTTAAAATTCTATTGGAAGGTGGTTTCAATGAGTTCTTGTTTTGTTTTAATATACAGCAAAATCACGTTGACACTGGTTTTTGTTCTATAACCCAGTTTAAGCAACTGTTAAAGAGCATCTCTCCCCCCCTCTCTGGCTTTCTTACTCTTTCTATTTTCTCTCACTGTGTCTCTATTAGAGAATAGAGGAAGAGAGAGGGAGAGGGAGGGAAAGAGAGAGAGGTGAATAACGTGGACAGTGGACACGTTTGCAGAAGAAGGGTCAGCTGACCAGATGACGTGGTGTCATGTGATGAGGTTACCTGATTCTCTCTTGGCAGTTTGGTTTCGGGTGTTGAAGAAGACAGACGGCTTTTCAGCTGCCCCCCTGGGCTGGGGAGGACGCTGACGTGTACCATCAAGCAAGCAAGGTTCACCTCCATTCTGTGTCGACCTCTGGAAGGTGAATAAAAACATAAAACCTTAATTATCATCTTGGAGTGAATTCTTCATCCAACAGGCCAGCTCCCCTCCAAGAGACGATGAACACCTGAGGAACAATCGACGATACATGAATAAAGGTATGTTAAGAAACTCATGTACACAAACACACACCCACGAAGACATGAACAATAAGATTAGAAACTAGACGATCTCGTACACGAATCTCCTTCTTGACACTATTCCCTTTATGATACAATCTCTTTTATGACACCCCACGATATAACACAACGTTGGACGTTGTCAGTACTTAAATGGGTGACCATTGGGGAATTCTATTTGCTATAAGTGCTCTAAGCTTACTTCTGTGTTGTTTCCTGTCGTCTAGAAATTTACTTGCCAATGAACGCTGTGTCGATCATGGAGGTGAGGTTGGAGATAGTGCAACGCTATCTTAAGATTTACGCGCGGAGCATCCCTTACAGGAAGCATTGTTTTCTATTAAGCCTGAATGGATACTTTTACATAAAAACGAACACCCCACAGTAAGAAAAAGAGCAAACTAGATACGCTTGAAAAGAATAGTTGGATAAGGTTAAAATCGAACCCAGTAAGAAAAGTTAATAAAAATACATATGGGATTTCTAGGAATGTAGAACGATTGTCATTGTTTTGGAAATAACCAAATATTATTTCTGTCAGAGTTTGAAATGAACAATGCAGTGTAGAAACAATGATTAACAAATAGGTTAATTCTTGAAACAAACAGCTTATAAATGCCACAATAATTTAGAAATTTCTTTTTTACTAGCGGTGTGTGGATGCATGTAAAAAGCGCACCTGCAATGTGAGACGCGAGAGAGTTACATTGTGTCAATACGCCTCTGACGTCATAAAGAAAGGGAAATCGAAAAGGGTTCGAGTTAGGGAGAAGGCAATCGAATCTGATGACCTTGAAGGCAAAGAGGAAAAGGAGACTGTGTAGTCGCACAAGCTTGAATTCCTGATTCATCAGTACAACCGGCTGGATGAATAATGCATTATAAACTTGAAAATCATGAAAACGAACTTTGTATAAATCACTCAAAGTATGATGTGACCTCACCGCTATCATAAATAATATATCTCCCCTCGGATGTATAAATGTCTCTCCCAGCTACGTGTTATAATATGATAAAATAATTATCATCACAATCGTCATGATCTACTAAGATATATAAATGTCTCATTCACTCGTTATAAATGTATCCGGTCTTTGTTAAAATGTATCCTGTCATATGTCATCCGCAATATATACACTCGACGGCATATACACACACCGATGCATGTGAAAAATAAAGAATTGATGCATTTTTATGTGTACACAGAAAATAAATTGGAATAATTAATTTTATTGTTCGAAAATTTGTATCAGTATCGGGAATTGTTTAAGTGCATCTCACAATGAAAATTTCTAACAAGTATCAAACTAAAATGCACTTTTACTAACGTGTTTGTTATTGTTGAGAATGATTACTTTTATTGTCGAAAAAAAAAACCCAAAAATTGAATGACAAATTTTTTTAGTATAGTGAACTTTTCAGCTTTCACACTGCCTGCACGATTTGTGAATTTGATAAGTGGCTCACAACGTGCGCACTTCTTGCAATATATTATGCCACAGTTAGCTTTTGTTTTAACCTCATAGGATAACACCCATCTCTGTAATTCATCGTGATTTTTTAAATATTTTCTCATGATTTCTTTTAGATCGCAGTCCAACGTAGATGTCGACTTTGCTGATTTCTATTCATCCTAAACATATTTACAGTTTTACGCTTAGCAAAGGCTAGAAAAACTTAGTTACGTTCATCATTTACGATTTGTTGGGATGTTTATTTGTCCATTACATTCTTTGTAGCAAAACAAAGGGGAAGACGCAGAACACTATTTACGCAGATCTGTACGCTTCACAATAACTCCTCTAAGTGACCTACTTTTATCGTGCCCGAACATGCCTTTTGTCGTGTGACCATGCGAAAATTGTGCAAGATCGGGGTTTTAAAAGATCAGGGACCCCATCTTGGATTGCTTCAATATGTTTTCTTCACAACCAGCCAGCCAGACATAAGGACGCTCCAACCTGAGTGTTGACTATTTATATATCGTTTCTATAGCCATACAAGTCACAGACGCGTGGCTACTTTCTTTTTTTATGAGTATCACATTATTTTGACGTGTTCTAAATATTCTCCATAATTCATAATACGGTATTTTAGAAATATTATATACCTCAGAGTAATTTTAAGCTTTGCTGTTAAAATGAATAACAATCGACCATCCCCCCCCAAAAAAAAACAATGCGCAAAGCTAAAGTTTAACGATATCTCTTGTAAGTTTTTATTTGATTTAATAAAATAACATTTTAGCTAATATTAAAATGAATTATCTGTTTTCCACAACATCAGCGTGAATTGACGCCGTAGGATTGTATATAATTATCTCCATTAAAATGCTCGTGATGAGACGTATTCAAAACGTTACGTTGTTTTTTAAAGTCTCTTAAATAAAATGAATCAAAAATTTAAATTAACTTAAAGTTATTGATAATTAGAATACATCGTATTATTTTGCATATCCGGGCTTTTTAGAGACATATATACACGAATTACGATGACGATGACAATTCTGAGAGCAAGATATGTATAACAGTTCCTTGTACATCATGACGGCTGTGATGATAAATTCGGAGGAAGACATATATGACATACTGGAATGATTCTTGCGGACTTCATAATAATCTTACGAAGCTGGGAAAAATTGATGCAACAGTTCTTAACACATAGAGAGGAGAAAAGATTCTTCACTTATGATGGAGGATGTGCATTACTTGTGTAGGGGGTTTATACAAGAGTTCGTTTATAGATTAATATACAAAAGAAATGTAGCTGTTCGGCTGTAAAGACGACATGAAGACAGCGCTTACAAAATATAGAAGATTTTTTTAATCTTCAACCGCGATTGATGTCAGGAACTCAAGCCTTTTCGACGACATGGTCTACTCTTCTCGTTTCGCCTCTAAGTGGCCCCCACTCTACAACTGACTCTATCAAAGTGTGTGATCTGCTTTGATTATCTGATCCTGATTTCACAGGCTCCCAACTTCGAACCCTCTGTTGCTATATTTAGAAATCTCCTTGGTTTATGACGTCAGAAGTGTGGTTTCAAACGTGACTACTTTTGCGTGGATTTACATATGTCTGTAAAAACACACGTTTGGCAAAACAAAGAATTCCCAATTCTAATTGTTTAATATCTAACCTATATTCGCACAATATTTTTTTTTTAACTTGCATTGTTCATTATTTAAAGTGGCATATTTAATACCCAGTTATTCTAAAAGATTCGACAATCACATTTCCGACATGAATAAGATGTAGCTATTAGTAAAGGTATAAAAAATGAACTGGATTCCTAGGACTCGAACTATCTATTATCTTAAAAACTTGCCTACAGGGTTCGATTCTGGCCTTTTCCTAATATCATTTCAACTTATCTAGTCTGCGTTCTTACTTATATGAGAAGAGAGCAACCATTTTATGAGTGGGGTTGTTGCGGGTGTATTAAAGTAGATGCTAATATCAATTATACATGTGTATTACGAAATGTTAATTCACTAGCACTCAGCTCGGCTTTTCCTACACCCGATGTACTTTTCCTAACTTTGTATATATATATATATATATATATATATATATATATATATATATATATATATATATATATATATATATATTTAAAAGTTTGAGTCATGTCCATGTATCCTGCATCTAAAATTTTAAGTCTTTAGACCCAAAATTGGCTGAGGAGTGTGGTAGAGTCTGCTAAGGTTAACTCTTTCAATTTGACGTCTGGGAAGTCAAATTATCGCCCGTAAAGTTATGTCAAAGCTTGCTGCATGTCTGAATACAGATTATGTAACATTTTAAATGTTTAGAATCAAAATTGGCTGAATAGTTTGCTAGACAACCGACAGTGTCAAATCTTTTGAACTTCAAACCATTGGCAGCTAAAATTCTTGGCAAAACGTCGATTAATAATCTTATGTAAAGTTTCAAATAGTTTGCCAAGAGATTGGTTTAGAAATTTTGTAGAAACGGCAGAAGCCAAATTTTTTAAAACTTTGAGACAAATGCTGATCTCTGTTTATTTATTGTTCTGTGTTCATATCAAATTAAAAAAAAGTTTGATCAATGTCCAAGGAACCTACATTGAGATTTTCAAGTGTTTAGACCTAAATTTCGCGGGGAACTTGGATAGAGTTTTTATATGACAAAACGTTGAACATTGACCCCTTGACAGCGAAATTCTGGCCGAAAACCTATAAAAACATACTCCTAAAGCAATGCCCTTATCGTCTAATCTTTACTCTGTAGGCTGAATATTGTCAGATTTGTTGAGTACGGAATATATACACATATACACACTTAGACGGGAATTTCAATTTTTTATAGATTATTTGGATAAAAAAACGGTGTAAAATGTAAATAAGCCATGAAACTAAGTAAATATCTGTAAAATAAAGTTTCTGACTAAAAATATACAGGTTAAAAATATACAGGTTAAAACTAGCCTGGTTTTCAGCGATAGAAACAGTTATTTAATCTAACATACGATTTAGAATTAATTCAAAGAGTTATCTAGTCTAACATATAATTTAGTATTAATTCAAATGTTTGAATTTAATATGAGAAAAGATATAAATAAAACACAAAACAACGTACAAAAGTAAAAAACAACCCATGAGCAATAAAATAAAGTATATACGTATATAGATCCTTATATGTGGGTAGCATTTTTATCTCTAATAAGGGATTAGGAGAGATGAAATATATTATATATTTGTTGTATCATAAAGGGGATCCTGTGTGATCGTCTAGTCAGCGTTAATGTCGTGTGTGATCGTCTACTCATACTTAATATCATGTGATCGTCTAGTGGTCCAGTCTATTAAATAATATGTTCATATTCCGTTGTGTGAGTTATGGTACATGTATTTTTCAACATACCTTCTGCGTCTTGGAAGTTGGCCCATCTGGAATCATCTCGTCTTGTAGGGGAGGCTGGTACTTGTTTTAGAGGAATATTCATTCACTCCTACACGATGAATTGGTTTTATATTTTTTATTTCACTTTCCAGATGTCTCGCAGAATGATGGAAAGTAAATCTGGCTTGCGTGGTACTCTTGGTCTCGTTCTTACACACGTCAGCGTCCCCCCGGCAGTGAATGGGAGGAGACAACGGCGAAGCTGTCCGTCCTCTTCTACGCCGAAAACAAATCTACACGATTCAGCTAACCTGATCACGTGACTCACACGCAATTTGATCAGCTGATCTTGACTTCTGGGCAACGCGTTTACAATATAATTTACACCCCCTCTCGCTCTCTCTCTTTCTCTCTCTTGATCCATTCTCTAGCATACCATCTATCCTTTTTTTCAAAAAATGTGCGCATTTTTAATTCTAAATGGGATACGTAGATCAAATCTGTTACCCAGGTCGCTGGGAAAATGGTGGGATCCTTCTATCGATTCAGTAGATATCTCACTGCTGATGCACTCCTCTACCTATATAAGAGCAAGATACATTCAAGGATGGAGTACTGTTTCCACATTTGGGCAGGAGCTGCTAAAAGAGGTTATTCTTTTCTCTCCCTGAAACCTCTTTCTTACAGAAGACACGTTGCGACCTTCCTCTGTTTTATCGCAAGTGCTCGTGTGAGCTCACATCTATGCTCCCTCCTCACCCGACCTTTCACGGGAAACACCCGTCTAGCTGAAAACACTTTCAATAATTTCCCCCGCTCTTTTTCTGTGCTTAAAACTAATCCTAGATTCCATGAACAACGTATATTTCTTAGAACTACACACCTGTAGATCTGTGTTTGTTTAGCCTGCTTTCCAGCTAACTAGGATACGGTCGTCTTCAACGCAAACAATTTCTTGATGAACCGTTTCATTTAAGAATCCAATTGTCCCAATTTCCACAACTAACAATTATTGCGACATTGTCCCATTGACAACTGTACGCTTATAATACTTATCCTCGAGTGGCCTCTGGACCTTGATAAATGGAAACACCTTTGTAAAAAAAAGAAATCTGAGAATGAAACGTTACTGCTTTCATTTAATAATCTTTTATGACTCGTATAATCAGCAAACTTTAAGTTTCATTACAACTCGAGAATGTTCTATTCTTACCGTCATTATTGCAAAGCAAATATGGAAAACACGAGTATCGTGACTTGATAAAAGACGGCGTAAAATAAAAGCAAAACTTAGCCAACTCGTTAGAGACTCTGATTTCCAAATGAGAGGCTAAAGCTGACCAGACGATAGAATTAAGGCAGACCGTTTTTCAATAAGACATTTCCAGCATCAATTACTCTTAACAAAAAGCCTATTTGAGGATGCTCTCAACTCTTACTTGGCCGGAACATCATGATATTACGAAGTGGTCTGCCGTGGCAATTGAATTATGCGATGTCAACGCAAAAAGAAAGATGATGTCGTCTTAGACAAAATTCAGCTGGGATTAATGGGTGTGATTAGTGGGTATAATGGATACTGAGTTGCTTATGGAATCGACTATCGTTATTTAAGACACTTTAGAATTAAATGTACTAATCTGTTGGCGCGTAACATCGTCGTCAGACACATAGTTATATTGTGGTTATATACGTAATATTATTAATACTATTGTGGTTGCATACAATGTTACCGTGTAACCATAACGTTTTGCTCGTAAACTCTGTGTATAGGAGATATAAAGGCCGAATACGAAATGTGAATATATTGTCATATAAAACATACTATCGTAGTTTTATAGAAGATGATATTTTGGATATATACAGATTAAAATTTTAAGCGTGTAAGAAAAATTCTATTGTTGCTGTACAGAAGAATATTATGCTAATATATCAATTATATTGGAGTAATATACGAAATAAAATCATTTTCTTTTACGAGAAAATTATGCGGTAACATACGGAATAATAGTTTGTTTATATAAAAAAAAATAAATGTTTTCATTCAAGAAAAATTTGGTCATATTATAAAAACAAAAAAACAACAGCACCCATTCCCCACCCCCGTGATTTCACAGTGTACGAGGACCAAAACATGATTAAGTTCAGCAGGGAACGTCGACTCCTAATGAAAATGAACAAACGGTGCAGTTAAAGCCTAATCATATATAAATTCCAGTTTCTGCACCATGCAAAAACAAAACAAAAGAAATGACATAGTCCATCATTTGCTACCTCCTATAAGTACCCAAGGCCGAGACCTATTTAAATTGTAGTCCAGCACCATGTTAAACTGCTAAATAGACTTATATAGGAAATTTGGGCAAATATGGAAAAAAAGTTCCGAATATGGAGTGTTGGTATTAGCCCTAAAATAGTCCCTGTGACACACTCAAGAGTTATCGCGGATTATAGACAAACAAAATTATATAGAAATCAGTTAGTTAAACTTCACAATGGTTTCTCAAAATCCAGAGCATCACAATTTTTTTAATAAGCAGAAAAGTGCCAATTTTAAAAATTGTAGCACAAAAATCACCCTTGGGGGATCAGCTGGAATTTTCCAAGGAAATCCGTTCTTACTCTTTCAATGATTGAGTTTTCAGAGTCCCTGAACAAAAAAAAAAACAACCGTGGATGATTGACTCTTCCAACTTATTATGAATAAACCGACAATATTACTGTTAATGATTATTTTAAAATCGATACCTTTTTTTAAGTGACTAATAAAAAATTATATGTATCAATTGAACGTGACTTCTTTTTTGGATGGAAAGTTAATTACGCATTAATATGATCGATGTTGCTGATAAAAATCGTACCATGTTTTTTTTTCAGAACAAAAATATAATTTCGAAAGCAAATATCTGAAACAATTATAATTTAAGGTTTAATCAAATTTCTCTGTGAACGGCATGTTTAATAATAAGTTAATATTAAATAAAATATGACTTTAATCTCATAAAAATATTTTATATGGTTTTTACAGTACAGTTATTGAGTTGTGATATATGGGATCTACTTTGTAACCTTTAACCTATTCCCTCGGTTTATTTATTAATTACTTAACATATCGTTAGTGATGGGTTATATATTGTAGTATTACTGTTATGAGGGGATCAGCATTCATTTTTTACATCATATTTACAGCGTAGCCTCCAAAGATTTTGCAGCCGATTTTCATTTTACATTTACTAATGTTTTACATTCCTTAACACTAATAACATCATGTTTGTTTTGTTCGCCTCGATTATCTTCGAGTAATGTACTGACAGTAGGGTGTATGTAGCATATGCTTTATTATACAGTTACAGTGCATGAGCACAGGGACTGTTTTTATAAGGTCATCGAAGTGCTGCCTATGTAGAATGTTCAGCTATCAAGGGGTTTCGCTTATCACTGTTATTAGTGTGTGTAGTAAAAAAATTGTTGCATGAAAGGGATGTCTCCTTCTCGTGTAAGTAAGAAGATATGCGAGATAAGTGAAAATAATATTAAGAAAATATTAGAATCGAACCATGAAGGCAAATGCTAAAGATAATTGAAAATGGAATATTAGAAATTCAGTCCATTCTTAATTCTATTAATTAATATTAGTTAAATATTGTTAATTCTATTAGAAATAGTTAAATATTGTTAATTCTATTAGAAATAGTAAAATATTCTTAATTCTATTAGAAATAGTTAAATATTGTTAATTCTCTTAGAAATAGTTAAATATTGTTAATTCTATTAGAAATAGTAAAACATTCTTAATTCTATTAGAAATAGTTAAATATTGTTAATTCTATTAGAAATAGTAAAATATTCTTAATTCTATTAATTAATATTAGTTAAATATTGTTAATTCTATTAGAAATAGTAAAATATTCTTAATTCTATTAGAAATAGTTAAATATTGTTAATTCTATTAGAAATAGTTAAATATTGTTAATTCTATTAGAAATAGTTAAATATTGTTAATTCTATTAGAAATAGTTAAATATTGTTAATTCTATTAGAAATAGTTAAATATTGTTAATTCTATTAGAAATAGTTAAATATTGTTAATTCTATTAGAAATAGTAAAACATTCTTAATTATATTAGAAATAGTTAAATATTGTTAATTCTATTAGAAATAGTTAAATATTGTTAATTCTATTAGAAATAGTAAAACATTCTTAATTCTATTAGAAATAGTTAAATATTGTTAATTCTATTAGAAATAGTAAAATATTCTTAATTCTATTAATTAATATTAGTTAAATATTGTTAATTCTATTAGAAATAGTAAAATATTGTTAATTCTATTAGAAATAGTTAAATATTGTTAATTCTATTAGAAATAGTTAAATATTGTTAATTCTATTAGAAATAGTAAAACATTCTTAATTCTATTAGAAATAGTTAAATATTGTTAATTCTATTAGAAATAGTAAAATATTCTTAATTCTATTAATTAATATTAGTTAAATATTGTTAATTATATTAGAAATAGTAAAATATTCTTAATTCTATTAGAAATAGTTAAATATTGTTAATTCTATTAGAAATAGTTAAATATTGTTAATTCTATTAGAAATAGTAAAACATTCTTAATTCTATTAGAAATAGTTAAATATTGTTAATTCTATTAGAAATAGTAAAATATTCTTAATTCTATTAATTAATATTAGTTAAATATTGTTAATTCTATTAGAAATAGTAAAATATTCTTAATTCTATTAGAAATAGTTAAATATTGTTAATTCTATTAGAAATAGTAAAATATTCTTAATTCTATTAGAAATAGTTGAATATTGTTAATTCTATTAGAAATAGTTAAATATTGTTAATTCTATTAGAAATAGTAAAACATTCTTAATTCTATTAGAAATAGTTAAATATTGTTAATTCTATTAGAAATAGTAAAACATTCTTAATTCTATTAATTAATATTAGTTAAATATTGTTAATTCTATTAGAAATAGTAAAATATTCTTAATTCTATTAGAAATAGTTAAATATTGTTAATTCTATTAGAAATAGTTAAATATTCTTAATTCTATTAGAAATAGTAAAACATTCTTAATTCTATTAGAAATAGTTAAATATTGTTAATTCTATTAGAAATAGTAAAATATTCTTAATTCTATTAGAAATAGTTAAATATTGTTAATTCTATTAGAAATAGTAAAATATTCTTAATTCTATTAGAAATAGTAAAATATTCTTAATTCTATTAGAAATAGTTAAATATTGTTAATTCTATTAGAAATAGTAAAACATTCTTAATTCTATTAGAAATAGTGAAATATTGTTAATTCTATTAGAAATAGTAAAATATTCTTAATTCTATTAGAAATAGTTAAATATTGTTAATTCTATTAGAAATAGTTAAATATTGTTAATTCTATTAGAAATAGTAAAACATTCTTAATTCTATTAGAAATAGTAAAATATTGTTAATTCTATTAGAAATAGTTAAATATTGTTAATTCTATTAGAAATAGTAAAACATTCTTAATTCTATTAGAAATAGTTAAATATTGTTAATTCTATTAGAAATAGTAAAACATTCTTAATTCTATTAGAAATAGTTAAATATTGTTAATTCTATTAGAAATAGTAAAACATTCTTAATTCTATTAGAAATAGTAAAATATTGTTAATTCTATTAGAAATAGTAAAACATTCTTAATTCTATTAGAAATAATTAAATATTGTTAATTCTATTAGAAATAGTAAAACATTCTTAATTCTATTAGAAATAGTTAAATATTGTTAATTCTATTAGAAATAGTTAAATATTGTTAATTCTATTAGAAATAGTTAAATATTGTTAATTCTATTAGAAATAGTAAAATATTCTTAATTCTATTAGAAATAGTTAAATATTGTTAATTCTATTAGAAATAGTAAAACATTCTTAATTCTATTAATTAATATTAGTTAAATATTGTTAATTCTATTAGAAATAGTAAAACATTCCTAATTCTATTAGAAATAGTTAAATATTGTTAATTCTATTAGAAATAGTAAAACATTCTTAATTCTATTAATTAATATTAGTTAAATATTGTTAATTCTATTAGAAATAGTAAAACATTCTTAATTCTATTAGAAATAGTTAAATATTGTTAATTCTATTAGAAATAGTAAAATATTCTTAATTCTATTAGAAATAGTTAAATATTGTTAATTCTATTAGAAATAGTAAAACATTCTTAATTCTATTAATTAATAATTTGTTAAATATTGTTAATTCTATTAGAAATAGTAAAACATTCTTAATTCTATTAGAAATAGTTAAATATTGTTGATTCTATTAGAAATAGTAAAACATTCTTAATTCTATTAGAAATAGTAAAATATTCTTTAGGTCGGAAAAAGAGTCGATTGTCCTTTCTTTTTGAAATCTGGATAAGAAATATGTCACTTAAATGAATGCACAATCTGGGTTAAATGTATTGTTTAGATAATAAAAAATAAAAAATAGAATTTGGTAAAAGTGTGTTGGACAGACATGTGTAGTAAACGTGATATAGTCACGTTGGTAAACACACTTCTGACATCCTGAACAAAGAATATTTTTTCAATATACTAATCTGAGGGTTCTAAGTTGGTGTTAGTTCATGAGAATCAGATAATCAGAGCAGATCACACAGGGTGGTAGTCAATTGGAGAGTTGGACGAAAGAGAATATGTAGTCGAAAAAGCCGCATTCCTGACATCACAAATCGGTCGACTGACTAATAAAGGAACAATCTATGTTTGTAACCGTTTAGTTGCGTTTTCTTTAATTTACGGTGTGTGAGTATTAGTAGATAAATAAAAGGTGACGTCCAGACCTACACTGCTGATGTCTACAAAGTATACACCCCACTTTCTTTCAGAGTGTAAACAAAACCTGAATATGTTTTAGAAAAAAAAGGAATATAGACTTCGTTTCTTGTCTGATGAAGTAGCGTCTTTAATTAGGATTCTACTTAAGAATGTATGTGCATATGTAATCAATTATGGTTGTATAATAAACAGGCTATATATATATATATATATATATATATATATACATATATATATATTATATATATATATATATATATATATATATATATATATGGGGGTATGTGTAATGATTAAACATTGTGTAGTTGGCAGATTCCTGCTTCTCAAGCTGAATTTTTAAGATAACTTTGAAGCTAGTAAAATATAAATAAAATTGTGTATTGCAGCAAAATCGTCGTGGATGGGATGCATGGTGTTGAAATTCTTACAATATATTGAATCTTTTTATTTAACATTGTTTATAAAAGATTCATGAATTTTCACAACGTCGGCATTTTGCAGAGGTTTCAATGATCAAATATATTTGTAAGTGTTCATATTGATTAAAGAAGCCATCTCATGCTCTATAATTTTTATTACTTGATTGTAAACCACGCCCTATTTACGAAAACGGACATTATTTTATGAGTATTTTCCAGTTACAGCAGAATAACGTATAGTTATCAACGTCAGACCAACCTGTTTTACCTGTATGAAAAAGGACTTCAGCATAAAGACTGCTACATTTATGAGATAACATTATATAACATTTTATTTTTTTAAATAGAGGAAGACGTATTATTTATTATAAAAATCAAGATCCCTCAATATTAAATAAACTGTTAAGCAATAATTCAGCTAATGAATCAACTTTTTAACCCGATTAACTCTGTAAAATATTCCCTATTTCTTAGAATCCCTGCATATATTTTTGTTTAACACGAGAGAGAGCATGTACTTAGTCTGCAAGCATTACAATTCATAATTTTTTTCTATTTGCTATTCTTATTTTGTTCGGAAAATCATTGTTTTTCTCTTTTAAAACTTAAATGACTTACAAATTAAATGGTTATGACGAATTTACTCTTAGGGATTTAAATCGAAATTCAACAGTTTCAGGTGGACTTTTTGGATGGGTTGCCAATTCAACAAATACACAGAAAATGTACAACATTTTTTACACAGGATTCACCACTTATCAAGGCTCGGAGGCCATTTGAGGATAAGGCTAATTCGTATACATTAGCAATGTTATTATAGCATAGTAAATATCAGTAGTGGAAATTTTGTGAATTGGATTACTTGGGGGGGGGGATGGTTCATCAAGAACTTGTTTCAGTAGGACTTGAAGGCAATCAAATTGTAGTCAGTTAGAAAGCACGCAATCGGAAGAGGATTCAGCAGGCGTGCAATTCTAAGGAAGAAGCTTTGTTCATGGAATCCACAATTAGGTTTAGGCACAGCAAACGAGTGTGGAAAAGTATTGATAGTGGTCTGGTTAGACGGTGTTTTCAGTTAAAGTTTCGGGAAACAAAAATAGAATTTATTTCAAAACGAAACGCTACTGTTTTTGAAGAGAATTATATACAGTATTTAGAGGGCAGAGGATTCAGCTTCACAGTGTGAGAAGCCGAAGATGATGATTGCAAAAACAGAACATGTTAAAGGAACATTATTTATCGAAACAACACACCCCAATACTCTCTTTGTATACATAACTGCCCTTTTCATTATATACAGAAGCCTAAAAAATTACAGATTATATTATGAAGACAAGGCTAATTTACATCACTGAGAAATCTCTATTAAAATTAATAAGTGGCATCCTAATGTTTTTTTATAGGTCTGAACGGATTACGAGATTATACTATGCAGTTTTCATCTGCAATAACCCAACAATAAATACCCATGGAGTATAGCCAATTCGAAGTTGCACTTGAGGAGTTATGAAAGAACCGGTTAGATGATATAGTAGACTAAAGAATGTTCAAGTATTATCAAAGTCGAAAATGGTTACCAAAAACAGACTAAATTGTTCAGAACGACAGCCTTTCAAAGAATGTGTTTTTTTAAAGAAAATGATGGGCGTACTAACTTATTGTTTAAGGCTTAAAAGAGTTCAATCTAGATAAAGCAATTTATACTGGAACACATGTAATAGAGTGAAGACGCACGCATACAAATGCATACGAAATGTAGAATGACGTCACTGTAAGGAAAATACTATAAAGAGAGGATAGCTAATGTTAGAGAGGATAGTTACGTAAGAGAAGTGACAGCTGTAAGGAGATATCCCACGTGGCTTGGGAATAAGGAAATAAATGTCGTTGATGCACGAAAAAGTGAGTTAAAGGATTATTTGTCTTACTGTCATTTGGGACTTAGACTGCTAAACCGTGTGCGTCTCGCGACTAAAGTGTTTTGTTTTTACGTTACACGCATTCCAAATGTGAACCTTGTTTTATTTGATCGTAGGTTTCACATTAAAACAGAAAATATTAGCTTCATGTGTCTTGTGTGTTTTAAAACATAGCTATGGTTTTCCCCATTCCCGCATTTAATTTACCGACTTTTTTCCACACGAATAATACATTATTTTAGACATGATAATATTTTGAGCATTTTGCTTTTGGATGATCATTTTGATCCATAACTAAATGTAAATGTTTGTTGTAATATATAATAATATAATAATAGATTTAATGAGTGATAATAAGTTAAGACATAGCAATAATTTAAGAGGTTATTTATGATAAATCGAATAATTTGAATAAAAAAGAATTAAAATTATTTTTTTTTT
>NC_136508.1:18885402-18930402 GCF_053919585.1 Euprymna scolopes
CGGCATCTCGCATTCCAAAATTCCATTTTTTAAATTTAAATTACAACAAGCCTACCTAAAATAAATTTGATTAATTCTTAAAAATTGTGTCGATCGAATTCATTTGCTGTAAAAACTTACCACATGTTTTCTTCCTCACGTGTTTCTTTCAGTTTATTTATTATCTATTTTATATTTTTATTCTGATATTCAACACATTCCTTGGTAAGTTTCTTTTTCCATAAAAATTCATTTGCTGTCTTTTTTTTTCATTCAATGTTATTTCTACATTTTTTACGGCATCTCGCATTCCAAAATTCCATTTTTATTATTAAAATTCCAAGATTGGTTTTGATTAAAACCAAGCCTACCGAAAATAATTTTGTTTTATTCTTACAAATATTAATAAATAAAAAATAGCATCCATTTTTTTCGATCGCATTCATTTGCTGTAAAAACTTACCGCATTTTTTGCCCCACCCCTGAATTTTTTCCTTCCTCACGTGTTACAGGCGTTCTGTCCGTTTAATTTTCATTTATTTATTTTTTTACGAATTATTACTGGTTCTGGATATTCAACAATTTCCTTGGTAAGTTTCTTTTTTTTCCATAAAAATTCCTTTGCTGTTTTTTGGCAGTCAATCTTATTTCTACAATTTTTACAGCATCTCGCATTCCAAAATTCCATTTGTTTTTAGTTAAATTCCAAGATTACATGCATTACGACGTATTACTGTTTCTGGATAGATATTTTTCAACAAATCCCTTGATAACTTTCTTTCGGTAAATCTGTCTTAATAAATTCATATTTGAACTGATCTCGAATTATAGGAGTTAAAAATGATTTTGTTTTTCTTACCACTTTCCGGCAGCCCACATTTTTCAAGATACATTTATACTTATTTGTGCTAACTATAGCATTCATTTGTCCCCATCAATTTTGTTTGGCTGTTTCTATTTGATTTTTTCCTTTTTTTCCCTTTTTTTGCAGTCAATCTAATTTCTATATTTCCCCCCCATAAATTTTCTTTTTTCAACTTTCACGTGAATTTCGAAATTGTACGATTATACTTTAACAATTCAAATTGTTTTTATACATACATCCGTCTTTCAACGTTGTCCAACAATAGTTATTCCTTACCGTTTTCCGTGTTTTGTGGGGGCATTACGATATTGCTATTGGAATTATTTCAATTTTTTGCTTCCAGCTTTTTCTACAGATTTTTAAGCGATTATTAATTATTCTTATATCTTATAACATTACAATAAAGATTACATCTTCTTACAAATGATTTTTGCCTTTTTTTGTTATGGTAATCAATACCATTTTCTTACTCACGTGCAAATAGCGTACGAGCCATTCGTTTACTAAAAAACACTTGGTGTTACATAACGATACAGCTGTTGACTGGCTAAACAATTGATTATATTGCGATATCTATCAAGCATATGTTTTTCTTCAGTCTCCTCTTTTTTCAGATTGCTTAATTAAAAACTTGCAGAAACAAAGAATCAAACCTACTTGGACGCAAACAAAATTACAGAATTATCATAAACATTTGGTATGACTTGGCCATACAGGCCAATAAATTGAGAAATCACTCAAGCAAATATTTTTAGACTTCTCTTTCTTCAGATTCCTCAATTAAAAACAGGCATTAAAGTATAAAACAATTTTTAAAATAAATTCATTTCTCAAAATCTATTTGGACAAAAAGAAAACTACAGAACCACGTAGAAAGCTAAATTGGCCTTAATTGACCATGCAGATCAATTACCAATAAGCAAAACAAAAAAGAAAAATATAACAAATAAAAATAATTGCTCCAAATCTATTTTGAAGCAAAGAAATATTTTAAGATCCCTCAATTTAAAATAAGCAAAAAAAAAAAAAACGAAAATATTTCTACAAATCTATTTGTAAGCAAGGAAAATTGATGAACCACATGCAAAAAAGGTATTAAGTGACCATACATAACTTGACGGATAAATAAATTGAGAAATCAATCAAGCCAATATTTTTCAGACTTCTCTTTTTTTCAAATTCTTCAATTACAAATAAACAACAAACCAGCTTTTTAATATATTTCTCCAAATCTATTTGACCGCAAATAAAAATTTGGCCTCATTCGACCATACATCTGTCGACAGGCCAATACATTGCGAAATAAATCAAACAAATATCTTTTTCAGATTTCTCTTTTTTCAGATTCCTAAATTAAAAATAAGGAAAAAGAAAATGTAGGAGAAAAATTATTTCCAAATCTATTTGGAAACAAGAAGTAAGATAATTGGCCTTATTTGACGCTACAGCTCAATTAAAAATAAGCACTAAAAGGAAAATTAAAAGAAAATGCTTCTACACACTGTGCTGATTTTGACATAAGTTCTCAATAGGCTAATTATTTTAGAAAACCATTGAGCAAATATTTTTTCATACTTCTTTTTTTTCAGATTCCTCTAATCAAACTAAGCAAAAAATGACAAAAAATCATTTCTACAAATTTTTTTGACGCAAAGATAACTACACAACATCAAACGAAGAAAAAGAAATTGCTCTTACTTGACCGTACAGCTCAATTAACAATAAGCAAAAGAAATAAGAAAATAAACAAATAAAAAAATTGCTTAAAATCTATTTTGAAGCTATATAAGGAATTTCGGATTCCTCAATTGAAAATAAGCAAAATCATTATTATCAGTATTTCTACAAATCTACTTTGACAGAAGGAAAACTACGTGACTACAAACAAAGAAAAAGAAATTGCTCTTAATTGACCATACAGCTCAATTATCAATAAGTAAAAAAATATAACAAATTAAGAAAAAATTGTTCCAAATCTATTTTGAAGCAAATGAAGGATTTTCAGATTCCTCAATTGAAAATAAGCAAAAAAAATTCTACAAATCTATTTGTAAGCAAGGAAAATTACTGAACCATATGCAAAAAAGGCCTTAATTGACCATACATATCTCGACAGATAAATAAATTGAGAAATCAATCAAGCCAATATATTTAAGACTTCTCTTTTTTTCAGATCCTTCAATTACAAATAAACAACAAAGCACTTTTTTAAATATATTTCTCTAAATCTATTTGGCCGCAAATAAAAAAATTTGCCTCATTTGACCATACATTTGTTGACAGGCCAATACATTGCGAAATAAATCAAACAAATATCTTTTTTCAGATTTCTCTTTTTTCAGATTCATAAATTAACAATAAGCAAAAAGAAAATTTAGGAAAAAAATATTTCCCAATCTATTTGGATACAAGAAGTAAGATAATTGGCCTTATTTGACGTTACAGCTCAATTAAAAAAAAGCAAAAGAAATAAGAAAAAAAAATTAAAAAAATATTGCTTCAAATCTATTTTGAAGCTATATAAGGAATTTCAGATTCCTCGATTGAAAATAAGCAAAAAAAAAATTACAAAAATCATTATTTCTACAAATCTATTTTGACAGAAGGAAATTGACAATACAGCTCAATTACCAATGAGCAAAAAAAAGAAAAATATAACAAATTAAAAAAAAAATTGTCCAAAAACTATTTTTAAGTAAAGAAAGGATTTTCAGATTCCTAAATTGAAAATAAGCAAAAAACAAAAAAAAATATTTCTACAAATCTATTTGTAAGCAAGGAAAATTTCTGAACAACAAAAAAGAAAAATATAACAACTCAAAAGAAAATTGCTCCAAATCTATTTTGAAGCAAAGAAAACATTTTCAGATTCCTCAATTGAAAATAAGAAAAATCGAAGAAAATTTTTCTACAAATCCATTTGTAAGCAAGGAAAATTATTGAACCATATGCAAAAAAGGCCTTAATTGACCATACAGATCTCGACAGATAAATAAATTGAGAAATCAATCAAGCCAATACTTTTTTCAAACTTCTCTTTTTTCAGATTCTTCAATTAAAAATAAACAACAAAACACTTTTTTTAAATATATTTCTCCAAATCTATTTTGCCGCAAATAAAAATTTGGCCTTAGTTGACCATACATTTGTTGACAGGCCAATACATTGCGAAATAAATAAAACAAATATCTTTTTCAGATTTCTCTTTTTTCAGATTCCTCAATTAACAATAAGCAAAAAGAAAATTTCGGAAAAAATTATTTTAAAATCTATTTGGACACAAGATAAAAATTGACGATATAGCTAAATTAAAAATAAGCACAAGAAGAATTTTCAAAAAAATTATTTCTCCAAATCTTTTTTGACAAAAGGAAAATTACAGGAATACATACAAAAAAGAAATTGCTCTAAATTAACCATACAGTGCAATTATAAATAAGCAACAAAAAAAACACATTAAATATTTTGCTCCAAATCTATTTGGAAGCAAAGAAAGGTTTTACTGATTCCTCAATTGAAAATGAGAAAAAAAAAGAAATTATTATTTCTTCAAATCTATTTGGACGTAAGGAACAGTACTGAACTGTATACAAAATAAAAATCGGCCTTAATTGAGCCTATACCTGTCGAGAGGCCCATTAAATTTAAGCAACGATCAAATCTTTTTTACAGATTTCTCTTTTTCAAAATCATTTATCCTTCCCCTTTTTTTTAAAAAAAGTCCACTTTTACTAAACGTTATTGTTAATTTCGCTGCAGTTCTTTTCCTTAAAATGCCACTCAGAAGAAGATCAAACATCGGTCGTCGTACTCGCAATGCAGAAACACTGCGGCTATTACTTGCCACTCAAAGTCCTGAACAACGGGCATCTGCAAACCAAAATAGTAGACTAAGGATCACTCAAGTACGTGCCAATGAAGCAGCAGATCGACGTGCAGCCAGACTATAGGAGGCAAGGTTGCGGGTATAGCAATCCCGTAATGCGTCTACAAATATGCTTCGTTCACAACGTAATGAACACGAGAGGCTGAGACATGCCGAAAGACGTCAACGAGGAAATGCAGATCAGCGTCAAACACGACTCCATGCTCAACAATCCTGGAATTGTGATCGCCTAGCATTTCACTACAACCCTAATAAGGATTATAGTTTGAGTCACCATGTTCACATAGGCACTATGGCTGAAGTGTGCCCCTATTGCAAGGCTCTTAAATTTAAGGGAGAAACTAAAGGAATGTGTTGTTCAGCCGGTAAAATAAAACTACCTCAACTGGAAGATCCACCATAATCATTAAAAACTTTGCTTGCTGGATATACTGCTGAATCAAAGAATTTTTTTATCAAACTTCAGGAAATACAACCCATGCTTCCAAATGACGTCTTTCACAGCAGAAACAATTACAGCTCAATTCATGCCAACTTTTAAAGTAAAAGGACAAATTTACGATAAAGTTGGATCTCTGCTTCCATACCCAGAGGATCAACATAAATTCCTACACATGTATTTCATCGGTGATAACAATGATGAACTGAATGCACGCTGTGGAATTTCAACCAGTATAAGACGGTCCAATGTCTTCGAACTGCAAGACATGCTCCATAATAAAAAAAAAACAATTTAGTGCTTTTATTCAAAACTGCAATTGAAATGATACCATCGGATACACACAAGATTGTTATCCATGCTGACAAAACGCCTACTGGAGAACACGTGCGAAGATGCAATGCTCCAACTATTGATAATGTGGCGATTGTTACAGTTGGAGATCAATTTCAACCAAGAGATATTGTTCTTCATAGGAGGGATGATCAATTGACAAACATTGCTGACACTCATCGATGCTACGATGCCCTGCAACATCCAATCATTGTTTGGGATGGTGCTGATGGATATCATTTCCATATTACCATGAGAAATCCAGTTAGTGGCGAAGAAACAAATAAGAAATGCAGCGCAATGAACTATTACTCATACCGATTAATGATTCGAGAGAACGAAAACAATCGCATTCTGAAATGCCGCCAATTATTCCACCAATACATTGTAGACATGTATGCAAAAATTGAAACTGAACGTTAGCTATTCATCCGTTTGAATCAGTCAAACCTTCGTTCTGAAGAATATGTTAATTTGCGTGATGCAGTTGTTAATGATGGTAAGACAACCAACGTTGGAAGACTAACAATTTTGCCATCTTCGTATTTGGGCAGTCCACGTCATATGCAGGAGTACACTGAAGACGCATTTGCATATGTTCGTCAGTATGGCCGTCCTGACCTATTCATTACATTTACATGCAACATGTGTGTATATTTATATATATATATATATATATATATATATATATATATATATATACATATATATATGGATATGTATTTATGCATATATATATATATATATATATTATACGAATTCCATTTCATAGCAGTTAGTGTGTTAATATGTTTTTGTATCTAATGAGTTGTTTCATGACTTTTGTTACTAAACAAATTGCGCGTAAACGTATCATGGCATAAATCTATATAGTAAGGCATAAAGATATGGAAGAAAAATGTTGTGGGTAAACTACATCTTTTGGATTTTGTTTATACATATATATATATATATATATATATATATATATATATATATATATATATATATATATATATATATATAGATACTCGCATATATATTAATGTATATATATATATATATATATAATACACACATTAATATATATATATATATAAGTGTGCTTCTATGAGTATACAAATAGAAATATATATATATATGACTATTTCATATAATATATATTTAATATATTTTAACATAATATATGTATACATATTTATGCATATATATATATATATATATGTATGTAAATATATTATATATATGCGTATATATTACATATATGTGTGCATATATATACGAATATATGTATGTATATATTTATATGTCTATATATAAAAACACACACACACTCATATATATATATATATATATATATATATATATATATATATATATATATATATATATATATATATATAGACTCTCTCTGTGTAGGTTTTCTTTAGGAGTGTGTTAGTATGTTTTCGATCGGATTTATTTAACTTTTCCTATATTAAATTATTCGGTTTGTTACGCTTTAGGGCATATACAAACTTTTCTAACGTATTTACTAGGTATAAGAGCGTTCCTTCTGGCGTCGCAAGATTATATATATTTTTTTCTCTGCGCACAGATATCTCACTGTTAAGTCACATCCGTAAAACCACAAGACCGGAAATCAAGGTGAGGCACTAGAAGAAAAATTTCGAAGATCATAAGTTCGCTTCCCAGTTGAAATGTATTTCTCATGGCTATATTAGAGGACGAACGGTTCATTTCTCAATCTTCTTTGAAGGAACGTCTAGACAGTATAAGTTATCTACAGACCTATATTCTTTCTCTCTTAGTCAATACTTGTCTAATACAGTTAAGTTAATATTGCTTTTTTGTGTTGTATTCTGAATATCTTCTGAATAACTTTTAATTTTCTTATGCTTGAATTAATGTACGCTTATAACTAACTAATTTTGGTTAAATCCAAATTTTCAAACACTGAATATTATATGGAATTAAGAATCTGCTAAATTTAAGAATTGCCATATTTGCTTGCAACATGTACCAAGCTTTTTATTTCGATCAAAGTCAAGTGTCATCATTTTTCACTTTAAAAATACATTTATACAAATATATTACGTTGATTGCCGTATAAACATGTCAAATATATACCCATGATGTACAAACCCTGATCAGCAGATTTAATACACATACACATATACAACGATACATTTATATATATATATATATATATATATATATATATATATATATATATATATATATATATATATATATATACTAGCAGTTCAGCCGTGATTTGTCCGGGCCCTATGTACTGTTTATAACTATATACATATATATATATATATATATATATATATATATATATATATATATATATATATATATATATATATATATATATATATATACATATATATATATATATATGTTTTTTTTTATTTTTATTTATTTATTCATTTAAAATTTGATTAATGTCCAGTTAACCATCATCGAAAATTCCGAGTGTTTATATCCAAAATTAGAGGTAGGGGTTTCGGTAGAATCTGCAAATGTCAACTGTCTCAACTTTGACCTCTGGCAGCCAAATTCTCGCTCCAACACTGATTAAAAAATTGATGTATATCTGTGTACCCTTTATGTAAATCTTTAAATGTGTTGATCCAAAATTACTTGCATAGTTTGGTAGCGACAGCAAAGGTTAGGTCTTTTGAACTTTTACCCCTTCGCAGGTAAATTTGCGGCCAAAAACCGTTTAAAAAGCTTGCCCTATGTCTGAATACACGTAATATAAATGATCAAATGTTTAGCCCAAGATATTGCTGAGGAATGTTAAACTTTGATTCCAATTTTGACCAATTAACATCAAAATGTGAGATATATGCCCAAGTAACCAACATCGTACATTTCAAGTGTTTAGACACAAAATTGGCGGATGATTTAGGTAGATTCTTCAAAGATTAAATCGTTGAACTTTAGCTCATTTAATGCCAAATTACTAGCCTGAAACGAATAAAAATGTGTTCCCAAATCTCAACCCACCTTATATCAATCTGGAGACTGTGGACTGAAAATTTACAGAGTAGATTGCTAGAGAAATGTACCCACACAGATCACACACGGACAGGCAATTTTACATTTATGTATATATACATATATATATATATACATATGTATATATAAGTATATATATATAAATATATATATATATATAGAGAGAGAGAGAGAGAGAGAGAGAGTGAGTGAGATAGATAGATTGATAAATGGATGATATAAATATATTATATTTCTTTATATATATAATATTTTATAATATATATTAACGTTTATTTTATATTTCAAGACACAGTTGTCTGGAATTGTGCAATGGTCCGTAGAGGAACTGATATACACTGCTAGCCGAAGGATTCGAACCAACAGTTAGTAACCCTTGCCTTGTAAACTTGCATTCTGCCTCAGGGCTGCCAGAATTGAGATTAAGTACGTATATTTGCAAAATCATACTGGTATTAAGAATAAACACTTGGATACTATTCTACAACAATTTGTTAAAATTTAACGACATATAGTAATGCAGTACGGATTTCATTTATAAATTAAACAAATCCAGCCAGGAAAAAATAATAAAATATCATGTTGATCAACTGTAATTCTCTACACTGGAAATAATAAAAAGGTTTTAAAGTAAATTAAATTTGTAATATACGACTACCAGTGGGCATTCCTGATAATAAATTGCAGATAAAACTATATAATGGTGAAAAACATTGAATGTCAAATTTCCTCCCTATTCTGAAGCTGGGGGAAGGTTGTTAAGCTATTATCTTACGTTTCACAGTATATGAGTTTGAAATCAAGCCCGAACACATAATAGCATTGTTTTCCTGCCAACAATTAGAATCCCCATTTGCATCTAATAGATGGAACAATTTTCCTAAATGTATCAAACATTATAAACCACTTCTTGTTTTTCATATTTGCTTTTTTGTTTTATTATTGTTGATAAAGAAGACGAATGCTGCCATAGAATTCGACCATTAATGCGTGATTAATAGCTTTTCAAAGTCGATACAGAAAATTTGGCGGGGGGGTAAATTTTGAATTTTTATTTTTATTTTTATTATTTCATTATTCTATTTCCATAAATTACAATGAGATTTCCAATTTAATACTGAAATTATTTGATTTATCTATCAATATCCAGGCCAAATTCGAAAAAGTTGAGGATTTCCATTTAATGCATTCCAAGCTTTATGTTAAAGAGAAATTGAGGATTAGATCAAATCTTTGGTTGGTTGTTTTTTTTTTTTGTTTGTTTTACGGCATATCAATCCTTTTCGGGTTATTTAATGCCGAATTAAAAGATTTTGAAGATATTTTGTTTTAATATAATATATGTGTTGTTTTCAAGGCGGTTTCTATTTAACCCATAGTTGGGACCCAAACAGGTACTACCACTCCTGGTCATATTGGACATGGGAGCAATGGTAATTAAAGGGTGGCTCCACACTCCCCAAAGCCCGCAAGCTGGGGCCTCACCACTGGATATACTTTAAGGTCATATTCAGGACCTCAGATCTTTGTTATGAACATTTAATAAGCATTAAATAAAAGTAAGGGAATAACATAATAGTTTTTATATCATCTAAACAATACTTAAAGTTAAGGGAAATATGAGAAGACATTTTCTAAGGGCCTGGATGCTTCTCATCACAAAGCAAAAAGGCCAAAATTATATTAAATGATGATAAAAAAACTAAGATAATAAATGAGAATGAAAGAATACGAAAAGATGGTATATAGCAATTAAAGTAAGAAAACATATGAGGGTAAATTGGGAAGGTAGTGCATATGTAGGTTAGTTCACAAAATATAGGCTTCTATAAAATAATTAAAAAACACTAAAGAAGAGCAAAAAAGAAAAGAAAAGAAAAGAAAGGAAATAATAGAGAATATAAAAGTGAAAGTACAGAAAAAGAAGAATTGACAACCGAACTACATACATAAATATATAAAAAGATAAAAATAAAAAGATCTGAAAGCGGAGGAAAATAGGTTCAGAATAAACAGTGTTGATCGTTTCTTACGTTGATAAGTTTTGCTTTGTTAAATATTTACTCTTTGATAAAATAATCCCATAATAATATGTAATATGTTCTCTCTAATTCGGTACTATCAATATTATTTGAAAAAAAAATCTAAATTCTGCAACCTTTGCACTTCAGAAGCAGTTTCAATAATAACATATCCTAAAGCCACGATAAACACCAAAATGAGATTATTTCGTTATGCAAGCACAGGAAAGAATTCATGTATAGCCAGCTCAAAGCCATTTAAGCCACCATACCTGAACTAGTTTTGGCACGTTGCCCCTATATGTATTAGCATGGCGTCACGCTTGTATGAATGTATCTACATATATATATATATATGCACGCATGAGGAGGTGGATGTCGTATGCGCTGTAGCAATGTTAATATTTACGTATGTCTATATGTGTTCTTATACATGGCCATGTTTGAGAAAGTATATGTTTGCACATGTGTATATATGTATGGTTGTACACCTGTATATATATGTATATATATATGTATATATTTGTGTATGTGTGTATATGTCTATATAAGTGCATATGTGTGTGTATATATATGTGCATGTTCTTGTCTCCATTAACTTCATATCGTTATATATGTGGATGAATACATATATGTGTGAGCCTGTAGACCTTTGTTTTGTGTTGAGTCTGTATACATAGGATTATGAGCTGTAGTGTATATATGTATGCACGTGTGTGTGTGCGTATATACGCGTATGTATAGCTGTTTATGTGTGTGTATATATATATACGCATACATATATATGTATGTGTTTGTGTTTATGTGAGCATGGGTATTTAACAGAGTTACACACTTTAGCCGTATATTGGTACACTCTAACTATCTATATCTCCCTAGACCATATAAAAATATTGATGGCCATGGGGGAATACACCCCTCTCTTAAATAGAATCGCTAGATAAAACCGATCATTTGTTAATATATATATATATATATATATATATATATATATATATATATATATATATATATATATATATATCTTTAAAGGTAGGTGCACGCTCTCTGTATTTGTATGTTATATGTATCAGTGTGCACCTTTCTCTCTTTCTAGACATAATACTTATTCAGTTGTATATTTGCTGTATATATACGATGGTATGCTAAAAGGAGTATTCATTGCATGCTTGATTATATCGATGCTCAGCCGTGCTGATGAGCGCAGTTGTACATTCGAGTACGCGCAGATACATAATCACCTGGCTGTATAAGTAGTTCCCTTCTCTAATATGGGTGTTTGCGTTATGATATGTATATATGTAATTGAGTGCACGCATACATTAGTATAACGATGCGTATGCATACGTATGTATTTATATAAGCATGGTATGGATCAGTGTGTGTACGTAAGTGTATGCTATCTATATGTATATGTGTATGTTTATATATGTATATGTACTTATGTATGTGTCTGTAGGTATATATGTGCTAATATTTTCAGTTATGTTTAGGTTGGACAGGTGGATATACGAGTAATCATTATATAAATAGTAAAAATTAACCACGCCTGGGCGACCACATACCCAGCCCCACATTTAAATCAACTCTCTTCTTTATAAAAATATTAAAAAATGTATAATTAACCACAGTATATAAAGGACTCAAACATAAATTCCAACTTAACGAACAATATTACAAACTCGTCCATAGATCCCCTTGAAAAAGAAATATATGTATTTTAAATAAAATTTAAACAAACATAATTAAACTAGATAAAATACGACAACAAACGTGTTTAACTGACTCATCCCAACTAAGCAAGTCACCTTTAAAATATACACTCCAAATTAAAAGAACCCAACCTTTAAAATCATTAATTAATCGTCCAAATATTCCATATTTTCACACCATGACTCGTCTCTATCTCCAGCTCACCCTTCACCACAGCAAAAACAGCACACCGACCGACTATCAAGCACCCCCATTGAAAATCACAAGAATATCCATTTCCCACTTGAACTTAAAAGCAAGCGGTCAACCCTTTTAAAGAATACTAAAACAAAATCCCTCCCGCCGAAGAAAATCCATTAAGAACCTGTAGTCCTGCCCAAATTTAACCCCCTCTCTCTCTCTCTCTTTACCCTCTCTACTTCACCCACTCTCCTCTTCCCCTTATATAAAATGCTTCCCTCATCCACTATAAGCAAGAAAACGAGCTATCTTTCTAAGAGACTCACATATCAAGCATCCCATTTCAACGTACCGTCCCGAACACCATTTTCAGGGTTATTTTCCTATCTTTTGTATTTTGATAACTACACTATATCTATCGGATGTCCATTGCAAACTTAACTCAATGCTCAAACTCTATTACTCACGGGGATTATTACAATGGAATGGCATATCTACCCAATTTCGGATATACTTTGTCAACACCGAGAAAGCATTTGGACTACAGCAACCAACACACAATCAAAGAACAATGAATAAGGCTGCCCGGTATACTTTTCGAAATATCAATAAGAAGCAATAACCATTTCGCTATATGGAAATATCACTTTATCCCAGGGGCCTATTTTCTGCACACCTTGATTTATAACCCGGAACGACATTGGACTCCTTCGGATAATGGACTACCCAGGTTGTATCAACTTCTATTTTCGTATAATTTTCTCCACAGAATTGTCCACATCCACTCAAAAAACTATTTTCAATACTTTGCTGAAAAGCAAAATATCGTCCATTTGCAGCTGAACATTTTGCTAACTGCATTAAGCCATTGTTGAAAATCTATGGATTAAGAAAATTAAAATAACCCCTTCTATATATTCCTTTTGTCAAGCAATACATTTTTAAATCGAATATATGTCTCTATATGACTTTTTTTTAGAATAAAAAATTCAATCACGAAACTTATATATTGCTCTATTCTTCAATATTGAGCTTTTCCTTTTTGGCTAGGATCTCCTTGAAAGTATTACTTAATGTAATATCTTTCAGGATTTTTCATCTGAATTCTATCAATCTTTTATCTCGCTTATATATATATATATATATATATATATATATATATATATATATGTATATATATATATATATATATATATATATATATATATATATATATATCAGGATATTCTCAGCGGACCAAATATTCAAAAACACGGCTTGCTCTCTCCTCAAACCATATACTATGTTCCTTAGATTTCGATCAAGAATTCCTCCTCTCCTAATAGAGTACATCTTCTAATATTAAATAAAAAGCCTTGGACAATGAGTAATATACTATAAAAAAGCAGTAAAAATAAACGTGCATATTTGCAGATCGGCGCCAATGATATTAACGACCCATAAACACGTTTATACTAGAGGCCTGAAGAACTAAGTAATGGTGAAAACATTCTCTCATTTAGAAGTGGCACTATAGGCACGGCCGAGGCCAACCAGGATAAGCTATTTGAAAAGGCACTAATCGCCATTCACAACAAAATCGACCAAAATTAAAATTGAATATAAAAGCGTTAAAAGCCCAGCCATGATTAGTTGCACAAAAGAAGGTTTTATTATATTTTCTTTTGGATTTTTTATTCATCCTTAAACTACAACAAGGCACAGTGACACTTTGAAGAAGAGCCTACCATCGGGGGCATAATTTGCAGGGCTATTATGAGGAGAAATTAATAGCAAGATGTCTGTTCACATTACTATTGACCGTCTGCATGTCAGTACACTTGGGAAAGCAGCATTCTGGGAGCGAGTTCCAAAGTCTAGCAGTTCCGGGTGAGTAACTATTGGAGTAGAAGGATTCTTACACCTAGGGATGTCTACTGTGAAGGGGTGGGAGTTAGTTTTTGTTGGGTTTGTCGGGGGTATTCACGTCGAGGGCGTACAAGTGATTGTATTTAGTAAGAGCATTCACCATTAAAGTACTTATAGAACAGGCAGAGGGATGCAATATTTCGTCGATGGGACAGGGGTTGAAACTTAGATGACAGTTCAGAACCTATCAGGTTGGAGACTCTCTTTCGAACACTATCAAGGTGTGATAGACACGTAACATATCCACCAACCCGAATGTGACAATATTACTCGATACACGGGCGAATGGTGCCCTTATAGATGTACAGGATACTTTCAGGCGTAAGTAACTTTCTAGCACGGTAGAGAGACCCCCCTCGCGGGGGCACCTTTGTGACTTTCGGGCCAAGCAAATACGATCACAGAGTAGTATCTGGTCCGGCAGATGCTGCAAGAAAAGACCATTGCCCTTGTTGGAATCTTCTGGTCCTTGTAGGGGCAGCCCTATTGGGCCAGCTGGCAAATCAATATCCAGTTCCCATTTCCCACCTCTCGGGAGCGGGTCCTCTTTTCCCTCCCCCCTCCCTTCACTCCTTACATTAAAAAGAGGCCTTGTGCCTAATTTGCTCGGTGGGGGAGAAAATAAATACCGCCCCGCCTCGCGGGAGGACATTTGTGGCCTTCAGACAAAGATCAAAGTTTAGCGTCTGTTCCGGCAGATGCTGCAAGCAAAGACCATTGCCCTGTTGTAATCTGCTGGTCCATGTAGGGGCAACCCTACTTGGGTCAGCTGGCAAATCACTATCCAGCTCTCATTTCCCACCTCTCGGGAGCTGGTCCACTTTCTCCTTCCCCTCCTCTTCTCTCTCCACCAGCCTTTTGCCTAATTTGCTCAGTGGGGAGCAAATAAATACAGCTCACTTTCTTCGCAGCAGCTGTAGAAATGCTCTCAATGTATCTACTTCAGTTGATGTCCCCTGTAAACCTTAGGCCGAGGAGTTTAAAGGAACTACTTTGGGTAATGTGATCTTGGCCATTGCTATTGGTTTCGACCATTGTTAAAAGGTTTTAAAGTTGAGCCAACTTTAAAACACAGTCCTGACCGAGAAAAAACATTTAATTAACTGAAAGATAAATGGAATATAAAATGTATGAAGACATTTTTTTTTCTGCCACATAACGAAACCATCTTGGCCTCGTATAATATTTTTGAGTGTATGGCGTAGCAGAAAGAGTGGCAATATCTTCACAATCTCATTCTTGTGTCAGCGTATCATTTGTATGTAGATACCTTGCACGTTTTAGACTTTGTCGCAATGATCCTTATAAAAGAAGCTGAAATAGATTCAACTCGCATTTTTTTCTGTTTGAACAGCATAAACATGATAGTATCATCGGTTAGCGCCCATGTTTTTGTTATACTATTTATTAACATTTGCCTTGACTTGACGTCATCTCGCGCGCGGATCGGTCATTTTGCTACCATACCCGCGTCTATTCCTTTTTACACACTTGAGAATTCATTCTAGTAATCAGTCTGATAAATCTAGGCAATTGTGATTACAGTTGCCTCTTTTCTGTCCGTCTCTTGGTTTTGTTCCGTTCAGCTCTAAGAGATACACAACCCCAAGTGTATATTCAGGTGTCAGCAATAGAGAATGTGTAGGTATCTTTTCATAATTTGCTTTTAAATTGAGAATGCTGCATATTTTTGAGTTAGCCTTGTTTCGCAACTTTTCCGTCTAATGCCACTGTTATGGGAGCTCACCCTGCATATATATGTATCAAAGCGATTATTCTTATATCAAAATATTTAAAAACTTTGAGCCTAGTCTGTAGCAGATTAATACTATTTGTGAGCACGAGGTGCTATATGTAAGAGCATGCCGACATCCTTCTGCAAAGGCTACAACATCCTAACCTCATTATCTCTTTCTAAAGAGGGCGTTACCTAATTTTAAATTCTCATGGAAAGTTCTCCTTTGGGGGTATAAGGTTCAACGCGCATAGGATTAGTACCGATTCAGTTCGGTTGGTAAGGTAGGGGTTAGGTGCATAACTAGACGGCTTGACTTTAATTGCTTTGTAGCGAGTATAGAATTTCGTATGGTATCCCATCGTAATAGTAAAATGATTTACTGCAGAGAGAGAGAAAGTACGGTTCTACCTTAGCTTGAGCATCCAGAATAACTAGAAATGTGTACCAGTAGGTAAAAAGTGTTCTTTTCACGAAAATATTCAACGCTATATTACTGATCACGTGAAATATATTACATGACATATTGTTCGTATTTTCGTATGAATAAGAGGTTTAATTTATGTTTATTGTTTTTTTTTAATTCATCATCCTTTTGTTATGTGGCATAATACTAGATTACATCATGAGCTCGATTGTTTTTATAATTACTGAAATTAAAAATATTTTCCTATAAATCCACTGATTTTTATCATTCCCTGCATGGGTACTTGTTATCTCTTTATCTATTGCCCCTAAGCACGATTAGAAACAAATCATTCTATTAATTTTGTTTTCTCTTTGCCCCGGTTATTTTTAATACCTTTGTATTCTTAGCATATAGTGTTAAGATAGGTTCTCTGTAGTATACTAGCCTGTATGCCAGGCGTGTCCCAGGTGTATGGAGGTATGTGTTGAGCAAAATATAGTGGTAGTAGACAGGGAGTCTTGAACCCTTGATGCGAAGGGGAAAAAGCGACTGAAAGAAAATCTGACGCAACCAGAAATTCGGAACGTTAAAATAAGGCAAGGTCAATCCAACCGAGACGAGGACTTGCCGAAATGGCTCGCAAAAAACCCGAGCTGTCATCATGAAAAACGGCCCAGTTGTGGGTGAAGAAATTAATGTTTTGGGCCAATTCTTCGATATATGTCGTCCGAGATGTCTGGCTAAAAAATTCGTCCGAGACTTTTGGCTTTTGTGAAAAGCCGTAGCCTCTATCAAAAGTTTCAGGCATACATATAAACATTTACATATACATACATTTAATCAGGCAGGTGAGATTTATATTATAGAAGATACTTATAGCTTATTACAATTGTTTCTTCCTTGGTATGTGTTCCTAGAACTTGTTGCTACAATCTATTATTAAGTTCTTTGTTTCCTTGTAAACTCACATATATACAGGATGGACTTTACGATGGTTGGACAATTCCTTAATAAAAAAGCTCTTATGGAGCATGAATATGTCGAAATCGGCGCGTTACGATCATCCGTAAATTTTTGCATTTACGTAACGATTACTTGCCGTTTTCTTGCAAAATAAAAGTTATACACATAAGTACCTAGCCGACTCGACGTAAGCATTGCGTGAATGAGAGTCAAAGAATGTTTCACACTTTCCACATTTTTATTGTCATTGAAATCAGCGATAGCGACATTTTTAAAATTAAATCGATTACTTGCTGGCTCTAGTCGGGATCCACCGTGGGACAACGAAAGATACTCAACATGCCTCATCAAAGTGGTTTCATCTACAATAAATGCTGTATTGTATGGAACTTTCTGGTGCTTTTATAAAATTGCTTTATACAATATGTTGAATGAAAGTAAAAAGGCAAAATTCAAGTTCATAATTCAGCTTTTTCATGAATAGAAAAAAATCATTTTAAACGGGCCCATGTTTGAAAAAAAAATTGATGTTAGATATCTATTTCGGCTCCTAGTGCAGTGATTAAAACGCGTTTGCCCTGGTGGTGTTAGGCGGTATATAGGCGTTAATTTTAGTCAAAATAAGAATATTACATTTTTAAATAGTGTTTGTGTCGATAATATATTTTTAATATTTAATTGCCTAATTTCGATATTAAAAAATATCTAAAATTACGCACTGACGCATAAAGCATATTTGAGAAAGTTTCAGCAGAGTCAAAAATAGCGGTTCAGAATCCATAGGGAACGAACTCACGCACATATAAAACAATACACGCTTAAACACGCGCAGACAAAGTGTCTTTTATATGTGGAACTGAATAGTTTTTGTACAAGAAATACTTAATAGATAACCCAACTTCCAGCGATTTTAAGCTATCACAAAACAATAGCATCTTCAAACGATACTAAAAAGTCACTTTATAAAGAACGTGAAAAAAAAGCAAAACCATCCTCTTAGAAGCAGATATGTTGTTTTTTTACATTCTAGTAGCTATAATATCCTTTCATCTTCATTCTGTAAGATAAATGCATTGTTAAAAAATTCAAACGCTCCTTTTTGAAGTTTATTTAATAACATCTTTGTTATATTCGAGTTATCTCCCTTTGATACCCATCTTGAATAGATTCAAAATAACGGGTAAAGCAATTGGCTTTTTAACTCTTGTATTTCTGTGGAACTAACAGCTTACCTATACTATAATACAATAATATCGGAATGCATAATTTATTGCTTAAGAAGTTAACATTCTTTGAGATATGTTTCGATTTTTATCTAGTGTCGCTCTTCTAACATAACCAAAATTATTCCTGAAATACACGCCTTAAACAGAGATTGAAGTGTAGTATAATGCCTATCTTAAGTTTTAACAATATTGGCCCAGTAAGTGGGTTTCATAATGCGAGGCATGGTTTTAAATTTATATATATATATATATATATATATATATATATATATATATATATATATATAGCAAGCCCCCCCCTCTGAGACAATTTTTAATTTTTGTTTCTTTTCTCCACATTAAAAACGACGCTGCAGTCTAACTCTGCTCCGTGGGGAGGCATTGTGAATAGGAGCATATTTGTTTTTAAATAACAAATCGGATTTGTGAAAGCATGATTGAAAGTCACATGTAAAAACATGTTAGTTGAATGGTGTAATAGAAAGCTAATAGTGAGCTAAATACACAGTTAGTTTGCTCGTTAGAGAGTTTGAAAATCGGACACAAGGTTTGATAGCGACAAGGCCAATGTTCGTGGATGTGAGGCGAAGTGGAATCTGATATGTGCGCAAACTTCGAATGGAAAAGCATTGTGAAAAAAAGTTGTCTGAAACACAACGCGAGGTTGTTGGTCATTCCTTGGGGTGGGTTTATATTATAGATTTTGCATGTCCGACAATAAAGGCACACAAAGAAACAAAGGTATGTTTTTTTCTGTTTAGTAACGCACAGAAAGATGGTCACTAGCTTTATTGTAAGGCACTATATTTTTTTAGGTCATATGCCATGTGGAAACAATACATATATGTGTGATGTATATGTGTAATAGTAGATGATTACACAAAGAACACATTATTACGACTATGAAAACAGCATATTCTTTTCAGAGTATATATCCGAAATAGAGACAAATAATGAACAGAGAACAACATCATTCTACATACAATATATATATATATATATATATATATATATATATATATATATATATATATATATAAATATATATGATATCAATGGATATATACAGGAGAATCAACACAATAAAACAACCATATGCTGTTCTCATAACCATGCTCAATATATACCCATGTATATTATATATATATATATATATATATATATATATATATATATATATATATATATATACAGGCATTAGATGTTCAAAAGTAGGGACTAATGAATACAACGAGGTTATTAGATAGTGCTCGATAAACACGAGCAAAATACTTTTCATTATTTATTCGAGGGACAACAGTTACATTTGGTCGCTACAATCAGCCATTTGTTTCAGTCAATGAGACTTCGTCAAAGCCTTCTGAAGCATTCGACGCTATGAAAAAAAAATCAAAGACTGAGCTTTTCAAAAGAAAGGCTATACAAGTTGCGAGCTCTCTAAAATGAAGGATAAAAATGGAGACGTCATATTCCAACAGTTTTGGAAAATTATTCAAAGAATAGCTGTACCCGGCCACGCGTTGCTGTGGCTCAGTTTGTTAAAATGGAACACATGTGAAAGTAGAGAAAAGTTTGATTCTTTTTTTCAAGAGAATGTACAAATTATTTATTTTTTTTTTAACAGATGTTAAGAAAATAAACAGAAAAATACTTCCATCATTAATTATGCAAAAACATAAATAAAATACGATAAAACTTGCTGAGTATGCACTGTTTTACGGTGGTTGTAAAAATGGAACGGAAACTTAAATTTCGCTTCATTTTAATCTTTCTTAATTATTTAATTGCCCCCCCCAACGAATATAATCAAAACAGTAACATTCAACAATTGTACTTTATCTATATAACACACAAAATGGGTGTTTGTATTACTGTACACATAGATGTGAAAAAGTTGTGAAAAAAAACAGAAACAAATATATAACAAATAAATGTTATCCAAGCCAAGATAAGTTACTTTTCTGCCAAACTGGATAGATATATTTTTCGTGTTTTTATTCAATGTAACATATTTAATCAGCTCGAAAACCATAGTGTTTACCGATGTATTCGAAAATTCAAGATGGCGTCTCACACCCTCATTAACACCGTAAGTATGGAAGAAGGTGTTATAAATAAAAAACTATACAAAATTTATAACATCTTTTCCCACACTTACCGTGTTAAAAAGAGAATCAGACGCCATCTTGAATGTTCCAATACATCGGTAAACACTGTATGGTTTTCGAGCTGAATAAACATGTTACATTGAATTGGGAAAAGATGTTATAAATAAAAAACCTAATGAAATAGTGTTAAAAAACTCGCTCAATACATGTTAATGCGGCATAGGTTGACATATATTTTTAATAGTATTTTGTATAGTTTTTTATTTATAACACCTTTTTCCATACTTACGGTGTTAAGGAGGGTGTGAGACGCCTTCCTGAATTTTCGAATACATCGGTAAACACTGTATGGTTTTCGAGCCGAATAAATATGTTACATTGAATATAAACACGAAAAAGATATCCAGTTTGGCAGAAAAGTAACTGATCTTGGCTTTGAGAACATTTATTTGTTATGTATTTTTTTTTAATTTTTTGAGAACATTTTCGAATGTATGTGTACAGTAATACAAACCCCCTTCGGAGGTTGGAATGGCCGCCCCCACATAAAATGTAGTTGGAAAAATCGATTTTATAGTGAGATTAAAGAATGGTTAGTCTAAAAAAAAGGGTGAAAAACAAAACAAATAAGCAATTAATAATTATTACCAAAAGCAATAAATGCTACTTTTTTTTTACTGGCACAAATATAGTTGGATACACAAGTAATAGTCGTAGAGTGATAGAGTGTAAGTAAAACCTGGAATATCCGGTTGTTTCGTTTCGTTTTAACAATGGAAAGAGCAGAAAATGGAGAGAAAAGAAAGAAAGAAGGAAAGACCGAAAGGAAAGATAAAGATAGGGAAGTACCCCCACCACCATCACCCATAAAGCAAGAAGACAACGAAAGGTAAGAAGGAAAGAAAGAAAGAAAGAAAGCAAAAAAGCACGTAATGAAAGAGCGAAACGGAAGTAGTGTTTGTGTAAGTAAGTAAGTTTGGTGCGTTTCACGTAAATGTCAATTCAGGTTTTCATTAAACTTTAACCACGCGGGTTATAACGAAATCGAAGTAATGTAATTGTGAATTCAATTCCAGGTAACGGATTGTGTTCTGTTTGAATCTAATTTTATTATAATAAATGCTTTATAAATTGTGTTTATGTTTTATGCTAACCAATGGCAAAGTAAGCGTGGTTCGTTTCAGTGTAAGTCCAGTCCAGTCCAGTTTTTAGATAAATTCTAACCGGTGATCGGTTTTAAATGTCTCCTGTGAACGTTCTGGTACGGTGTAAGTGAGTGGCGGTGGTAGGATGAATTTGGTAGAGAGAGTTTACTTTACTACTTCCATTAAATGTAACCGATTTTTACAGTGGACTCTCACCAGACAGAATATAGGAAACTGTAATCAGCGAGATCCTTGATATGTAATAATCCCATAACATACGGCAGATGTCGTGATTCAGTTTGTGAATGATACGGCTGCACCAAATGTATACAGGTGCAGTCCTATAAACGTCAAAGTCGGAGGGGAAAAAATGAGTTCATTTTATTTATATAGAGATTACTACAGCTGGATTTATAGACCATATTAATTTTAAATTTTTTAAATGGTGCATATTTTCTTTATATTTATTTTTGTGTTTATATAAACCCTTATCTAACGTATCGTTGATCTGGCGCTAGGTAACATGTAGCTAATTTAGTGTCGTGTTCTCCTATAAAAGACTTAAACGTAACATACGATATTTGCTACGGGAATTGTAGCAGAAACTTGCAATGAAGCGGGCGACCAACAAACATATCGTTGTTTGGAAGAAACAACTAACCTTACAGACATGTATAGTTTTTCAGATGTTATAAATTGTGGGGCAATTCATTCAAGTGTCCTGACAATGTTTAGAAATGAAGACGGACTATGAACCATTTTGAAAGCTACCTTTCCTTGTAGACTTGTGTGAAATAAAGTTTATCGTATTTTTTTCCTTTGTTGTGTTATCCGTGCAGGTATACAGATCATTTCGGATAGTTTCGTGACCTACCTATCTACGTTTCTTTTCGCATATCAGCTCCCCTCCTGATCTGATGCCCCATTATCTCAATTGCATTTTACTGAACTGGTCACTAGAGCGAAAAACTGGACGGAAGTTTTTTTCAGACTTTCACGCCTTGCTCAACGGACCAGTCTCACGTGACGGTGTAACAATAAAAAGTTCAACAGCTGCGTTTTATACTCTTGCCGAGTTAACTGCGCTAGTATCGAAAAAAAAGAAGAAAAAGAAACACTAAGTTATATATATATATATATATATATATATATATATATATATATATATATATATATATATAGTAGTAAAATAAATACTTAGTAAAGTAGGTAAATCTATATGCATGTGTCCAATTAGAGAGACCACACTTATAATACAATAATGTCATAAATAAGTGTATACACACGGACACACATAAGAGCACGTATTTAGTATTTATTTTAGCAATGCTGTCTAACAGTATACTATTTAGAATTGTGTTTATCATCTATAGTATAGAAGATGGGGATAAAGATATATGTTTTGTTGTTAGACATAATCATCAGTCCATTTGTCTGGATTTGGTTTATTTTCTAGCTAAGGTCCTATATATATATATATATATATATATATATATATATATATATATATATATATATATATATATATATATATATACGGACTTTTTTGCTGTACCACTGATACATATAGCTTGACGTCACTGGTCACTGTATCAGGTTGCTTGACGTCAGTGAGCACTGGAGCAAGTAACTGAATGCCAGTATACACTGGAACGTGTATCTGGATATTAGTAGACTGAAATAGCTACTTGTTGGTAGCGTTGGGGCTGCAGAATAAGCTTGGAAGTCGTATAAGCTTGATAACTGCTGGAGTGACCTTCATGAGTAAGCTACAGTTGTTGAAATTTGGAGGAATCCGATGGAGGCACTGCTGGAGTAAACCGACGTCGCTGAAAGCTGCATGGGCGAGCGGAAGCGCGGCAAAAATATTTTAAAATCGTCGGGATCCCCACGAGTGAGCTGGAACCGCTGGAATCTGAAGGAGTACGTTGGTGTCGCTGTAGATTTATCCACTCAGGAACTGAATTGACAAACTCCGAGGGAGATGCCCACGAGTAAAGCAGCAGAAGATGATGTAGTGTGCATTGTATCCTGTCGCCGACTTGACCTTAGGTCGGAAACGCCGACTTGATATTTTTCCTCGAGATGCGAGCGCTCTTAACTTCCGATTTTGATCTGATGTCTTCTGTGAATGCCACTAGCTTTAGGTACTGGTTTGTGGTATAGGGTTTTCGACCAGTGATAATGTCGCTAAAAACCAATGTCTATATTTACTTAACACCGTATTGCTTACAGTCCAAACTATCTTCACTGTTTATTAACTCTATGCATTTTAACCTACATTCAAAATAATATTTTTTGCTTTTGTTTTGTTTATGAGAGATTAAGTTTTTGAGTTTTCTGTTCGTGTTTAGAAAGCGGTCGTAGCTGATTTTAGCACATTTTGTGAGTATTTCCGAGATTTAAGGTTTCTGCGCTCACCGTATGTTGTATACAAAAACAAAAGGAACGGTGACCTGCGATAACGACACCATTATGCAAGGCTATTTAATAATATCCAACATTGTGTCAGAGGCGATTCCCAAGGTTTAAATAGCTCATGTGTCGATAAGTTATTCATGTCTTGTATTTCTCACGTAGCGATTGGCATTCTAATTCAAGACGGAACAAAGTAAAATATTTTTAGAATCACCATGACGTGGATTTTTTTCTCTCTTTTATAGTGAAATACGTTATCAGTAAATAGACGATCGTTCTTGCTTTGTGTTTCGCTGTATAGGTTCACATAAAAAACAACGAACATAATGGAGGATTTCATGAATAACACAAACCAATTATGTGCTATTTGGCATCCCGATGTGTGGCGAATTTATGATGGACAGAAGTGTTGTTTATTGCGAGGGGGGGAGGCGGTGAGTAGGTTTACTCTTGCTGATGGTTTAGTTTTTGTAAACGACATAAATGTAGACAGACCTCTTGGGGAATCATTTTTTTATTGTTACTTTTTTCCAAAGGTCTTGTGCTGGAGAGTTTTAAAACTATTTTCGTGTATATATATATATATATATATATATATATATATATATATATATATATATATATATATATATATATATATATATATATTACAAGTTAATCACTAATATGGAGCGCAAAAGAAAGTTCACAGTAAATAATGATTATCACACGGGGGTTTACAATCGTATTACCACATTCTCGTCGCCAAAAATGTTTAAAACGTAGTTGTCTATCCTTATTGAGGACACATGAGTTGATTAGTGACGAACAGACTGTTTTTACACTTAAGAATTACCGCCTGCGAATGAAGAAAGCCAGACAACACTTTGATAACATTATGAAAACTGTCGAGCCGATTTTCGGAAACGTATCCCCGGCGTTCTAAAATAAAATATTTCATTAACTTACATGATTTTTTAAATTTTTTTTTACACAGTGATCAGCACTTATCAAGGCCCGGAAGCCACTCAGGGATAAGGGTTATTGCAAGTACATTACGTTAGTGTGGAGATTTGATGAAGTGTTTACTTAAGGGGGTGGTTCATTAGGAATTTGTTAACATTTGACTTAAAGACATCCAAGTTGTAGTAAGGAGGGAAGCAGGCAGACGGAACAGAGTTCCACAGGCGTGCAGTTCTAAGAAAGAAGCTTTGTTCATGGAATCCGCGTTTTGATTAGGGCACAGATATAGAGTGGGGGAAATTTTTCACAGTGGATTCAGCTAGACGGGTGTTTTTCTTGAGAGATTGTCGAGGGGGGACCAGAGATTGGAGTTCAGACGAACACCTGCAATGGAAATAAGGATAAAACAAGGATAGGCTCGCAACGTCTGTTCTGTGGGAGAGAGGTTGCATGATAAGTGCGTCGTATGTTCTTAAAAAGTTTAAAAGTTAAACTATCGCAGTTCTTGTATTATAGTGTTGATTTCATGCATGCCCATCGGCTGACTATACTATTGTAAAAATAGCTTATTGAGATCATCATAAAGTATTCTATATATGAATTAAAGTGAAATTGTCTGTGAGTATGTGTATGTGCGTGTACATTTCTTTACTAAACTACTGTGCAATTTTTTCAGTCTACACTCGAGATTTGACATAGGGGTTATTGAGATTTGCGAAAATGTTTTTAATCGCTTTTCGGAAAGATATATGGCTGTCAAAGTGTCAAAGTAAAACGATTTTAACTTTTGAAAATTTTACCAAAATTCTTCCGCCAATTTTGGGTCTGACTACTTAAAAAATTACATGTAGGTGACTTCGACAGGGATCGATCTTTTTAATTTTATTTGAGCTAAAAAAAAAAATAAATGTAAAAATTTCAAACTTGGGATCAAACTTAAAAAATTGACCGCTGCGGTCTCTAACAAATAACCTAGCCAGTTTTTAATCACAATATTTTACATTTTACATAACTTGCAAAGATAGGGAAATCTGACTTTGGTCGATAATTTAGTTGCCAAGTAGTCAAAGTTCTAAAGATTTGTATTTTGCGTTTTCTAGCAAACAATTCAACCAATGTTTAGTCTAAATATTTGACATTTTACATAAAGATTATTCAGATATGCAGCAATCGTTTTAGTTATTCAAAATTAAAAGAGTTGGAATTTGCAGACTCTACCGAACTTCCCCGCCATGTTTTGTTCTAGCGACTTTACATTTAAGATGTGTGTTACCTATAAATGAGCCAAAACTTTCAATATATATATATATATATATATATATATATATATATATATATATATATATATATATAACTTGATAGATGGATAGATAGATAGATAGATTAATATATGTGCAGATAAAGTTATGAACAGTACAGAGGGTCCGAGCAAAGCTGAAATGCTAGTATCTAAATAAAATGACAAGAAATGCAATGAAATGTAACTGACAATTTTGATAAAAATAAATAAAATAATTGAAACTAGTTTATACTTTTTTAAAAAATTTTCTAACAGTTTTAAATTGTTTTCTAACAGTTTTAAAATGCTCCCACTATTGAACTGGAATATTTTTACGTTAAACTACGGACAATTTTGTAGATAAGTTTTATGTGCAAATTAGCGATCCAGAAATATTTGATCGTCATTTATTCTATATGTAGATTGTTTAATTTCTGTTTTACTATAGACAGGTCTCCATATGCCTCGACATACAAAACAGACTTTCCGGAGTTTCAATTGTTTTATTAGTGAAGCAGATAGAGAGAGACATTTCGGTTATTTCTGTTATAAGTTACATAGAAAACCGAAATGTTAAAAGTTACATAGGACACCGAAATACCACCCTTATTTTTCTAAATATCAATATAAAGCCATATTGATATTGCAAATTTTTTCTCTTATATATATATATATATATATATATATATATATATATATATATATATATATATGTATAAGTAGATGTATATGTATGTATATATATATATATATATATATATATATATATATATATATATATATATATATGCAGGGTCACATGGTGTTACCTGGATTGAATGATGATCAACACATAATTCATACTCGCATATTTTTTCAGGGAAATCAATCATATAGCCCAATTATCAATCAAATATCGATAGATTGGTCATTTATCAATCAGATCAATTGATTAACTGCTCTAATTGAGGATAAATCGCGATGCCGTTCCTAATTTCACAATGTATTCTGTTCTACATTGGACCGTAGAAAACCTGTGGTTTATTTTATAATATTACGATTTTATATATTATGTCTTGCATTAAAGTTTAACAGGCAAATGTCTAATATCATGCCTTCATCGTGCCCAGAATAGAAACATATATGTCGAAGGCAGCCTTGTAATGTAAAAGGACCCACTGTTGATTTTATATACCTAGCAGTATTAATTTTGCGCTGATAATGGTTTCAACTTAAGTTTAAAATTAATACTGTAAAGAATCATTGTAAATGTGTAAAAAAATATTGATTTTGAACGCGCGAGGTCATATTAAAGAAACAACTGTTGGTTTTATACGCTGGCAAAATATTCATAAACACTACCTTTATACACGAGATGTTTCATTATTTAAAGTAAGTTTTATATAATTTTGACTGACGTACATACATGCATCCAGATTGTAATCATAAACTACAGGAAACGACTGAAGAAAATCAGCGTAAAGTACTTGCAATCACAAAAAATAGCCGAACACGACTACAGAACTTTCCAACACAAATTCGAATGAGACACAGGAATGACCATACGAAAAATGGAAACATTATATAACACGATTATTAAGCAACATTACTGCGAACTATTTATCAATATCTGCCATATTATATATATATATATAAAGTAATAGCGTTCGTGTGTGTGCTCGTATGTGTGTACAACTCCCTATTATCAAAGAAATATAAAGTACCTATAGTGTGTGTACACCTCCTCTGGTCAAGAAATAATAATGTCTATCATCTGTCAAATGTGACATTTATTTTTATGTGTAATTTCTAGATATAGAATACTTTTCATCATATATACATCGATTGAGTTATGGTTATTTGCATATAAGATTAACTTAAATCATTTTAAATAATTAGCCTGATTATATGACTTATTCGACGTAATAACCTAGTTAATACTCTACTATTTAAAAATATAATTTAAAATGTAATTATTTAGTTGGTTTTCATTTCAATTCATATCTTATTTAACTTAAATTTACTTATTATTATTGTAAATCTTAAACCATTAAATTTTCAAACCAGAAAACAAAGGGAGATAACTGTGATAACTTAATACTTTGAGCACGTTATTAAATATTTTCTATTATAGATTTGTTTTAATTTCGAATTATTATTCTAAGTTGAATGATTATTTTTTTATTTTTAATTCAGAGGTAATTTTTTTCGCTTCTTCACATTTTTAAGTAACCTTTTGGTCCACATGCAGAGAGTGAACTCAGAGCCCACCCGGCTTTCTCCGGAACATGACGCCAACAGCCGGAGTAAACCGAGCGTCGCTGATGAAATTAAGCCGAGTGTCGCGGATGAAAGCATAACAAAAAAAGAAAACCTACCTTAAATTTTACATTTCATTAACTGTAAAGGACAATTTTATAATCATATTTTTTGTTTTGTTTTGTTTTTGCTATATATATATATATATATATATGGGTGTGTGTGTGTGTGTGTGTGTGTGTGTGTGTGTGGTACTCATTCAGAGAGTGATCCGTGATGACTAAAAAGCCATTCTTAACTTTGGGAGGGGTGTTTTGTACATATTTTGCACTTTAACGTTACAACTGAATAAAAAAAAATATAATAAAACTTTAATTACACGTGGGCATACGATTAAAAAAAAATAGCGCGGATCATTCTCTCTGCATTAGCACCATTATATTTTTTACATAAATACTGTTACATGTTTTTTGGTCAAAGCCACGTTTCTTTACAACTCCTCCAAAAACTTTAAAATGAAGATTTATAAGGTTTTCGGTGTTATTTTATTTTACGTTTTTTTACAAGGTGGTCACCACTTATCAAGGCCCGGAAGAAACTCGGGCATAAGGGTTATTGCGTGTACAGTACGTTAACGTTGGGATTTGATAAAGTGTCTACTTAAGGGGTCGATTCATCAGGAATTTGTTTATGTTGGACTTGAAGACATCCAAATTGTAGTCAGGTGGGAAACAGGCAGACGGAACAGAGTTCCACAGGCGGGCACTTCTAAGAAAGTGCTTTGTTCATGGAAACCATGTTTTGGTTTTTGGCACAGATAAATAGTGGGGAAATTTTTTGACGGTGGTTTCAAGTAGACGGGGGTTTCTCGTGAAAGATCGGCGAGTGAAGACAAGGGATTAGAGCTCACACGAGCACCTGCTATTGAACTAATAATAAAAAAAGGATCGCACCGTTTCTCGTGTGGTGCTGAAAACGAATATCACATTTAAATGTTGGACATGATATGAAGAAATTACTTTTTTTCAAAAAGTCTGAGGGATAACTCTCCTATATAAATTTGATGGAAAATGATCACCCTCTTTCTGGCCACCTAATAATTTCTTCATATCATAAAACAAATTTAACTGTGACTTTCGTTTTTAGCACCCCCGAAACCCGGCTCTGTTTTTTTTTTTTTTTTTTTTTAACTAAGAGGTCCATTCATTTTATTATAAGTTAGGACGCTAATAATGCACTCAGTTAGCTTACATGAGCGTGTTCTTTGTTTTTGTAGGTGGGTATTCAATTATAGAACTTGTATAATTTTTACCAGGTGCTTCTGTAGTTGAATCACCAGTTTTTTCCGTAAGTAACGTGCCGAAATTTACCATTTAACCATTAAAGCTGTATCGTTTAATATTTCACATACATTCTTTTTACAATAGGGGCTCCACATCCCCCTAATGTAAACACAATTTTTTTGTGAAATATTAAACGGCTGAAGCACCTGTTAACAACTATACATGTTGTATAATGAAAAAGGTATGTTTGTGTAAACTTACTGACGTCATAATAAGCGTCCTAAATTATATGATGAAAAAATGAACGAATCTTAGTAAAAAAAAATAACAGCGCCGCTTTTCAGATATGCTGAACACGAATATCAGTTAAATTCATTTTGATATGAAGAATTTACTACGTAGCTAAAAAGTGGGTGCTCATTTTACGTTGAATTTATATAGAAAAGTGACCCCCCACTTATTGAAACAAATTTCTTCATATCATGAAAACTACGAATCTGCCCCAAATTTAGATGTGAAATTCGTTTTCAGCACCACCGAATCCTTTAAAAATGTTTTTATAGGAGTTGGAAAGAAACTTGACATTGACTCATTTTTTTGTTCGAGAAACGGTTCAAAGATAAGTCAAATAAACACTTTTTTTTTTTTAAAGTTTTTTTTATTTTCAAGAAAATTTTTTAAAAATTCATCATGTTTTTTTGGGTGTTATTTTATTTTATTTTTTTTCTCAAGGAAAAACCTGAAAACTAGAAAAATTGAAGCAAAACTGGGCGGGATAAAATTGTTTTCTTTCTTTTCATATTAAAACAGTTATTTTTGTTATTTTCTCAGACCGCTGTTTTATTAATGGTGCGTGTGTGTAAATCGTATTCCGCATTCGCGCTGGAGGTATTTCTTTGTTGCTCGCTCAAACGCCAACAATGGAATTTGAAGGCCTAGACTTGGCAACAAATAGGTACCAGTCCGGATTATGTAAATCTTCGGCATGTGGTAGCCTGACACCTCAAGGCATGGCCATCACTAACCTTTTCTTGTCCACATGATGCACACGTTTTCGTCCGTGCCAGTATTTTTTTCTTGACAAAAGTCGAGGACTCAGTTGGTGTTTCCAGCTGCTCACTTAAGGCTGTAAAATTCATGTTTTTAATTGTGCTTTTTTTCTGATGTTAAAGTAGGAAATGGTGTGTTTTTTTTTTTTACTTATTTCTTTTCTTTTCCTCCTCTTCAAAATTGGTTTTGAATTTTTCACTCGCGCGAACGCACGTCGCATTGAAAATTATCGGGCTACAGTGTCATTGGTTCAGCTTAATGCTTCGTCAAACGGCTTAATTTTCTCGGCGATGGTCGGCTTACTCCGGTTGTTGGCGTCATACTCCGGAGAAAGCCTGCGGTCAGTTACGTCTGGATCACTCTCTGCATGAGTACAAACCTTTTTATATGATATTGTTGAATTATCCGTTTTTTTTTCACTCTATTTAGTAGTTTTACGGCAATATTATTATTCGTTCTATTTATAGCTGTTTATTGTTGATTTAAAAAATATAGCCTTTAAACTATAAGTGGTTTGTTTAAATGTGCACTAGACGATAGCATAATACTTACAGTTAAATTCAAATTTTGATATATCTTTTAAGTAAACACGAAAAAAAAAAGAATTGGGACGCTGAAAACGTAAACTAAAATAATACGTTGTAAAATGATCTCATGATTGTCAACGGGTTAATGTAGATTATTATTAAAGAAAAGTGCGTTAAAATAACTTAAGCGTAATACGGAAATTAACAATGGAAAAAATGCAGAAAGTATCAACAATTGTTTTTGTTATATTTTAAACACAAAAAAAAAGTAATTGGGACGCTGAAAGCGTACACAGGGAAACAATACGTTGTCAACGGTTTACAGTTGATTTATTAGTAAGAAAATTGTGACAGTATAGTTGTAATACAGAATACTTGCAAAACATCACCACCCTTTCCATGTTAAATACTAATTTCTTTATAATAGCGTTAATATTTTAGTACGCAGATCATATTCTGCAGAAACAGCGATTTACGTTTATTTGTTTACGCTGTTATGGGTTTATTTTTATGTACGCATACGCAACCGGAAGTCGTAGACTGGATGTTGAGTTACAATACCCGTAACAAGGTCATTTGAGTTTTATAATTATATAGATTTAATATAAAATATAATTGTTACCATATATGATGTCACATACGTCGTTACAGTATAACTATTACTATAAATCGGTATTTTTCTTTAGTTTACCGAACCCTCGGCATTCACATTTTAATGGTCGACGTTTTTAAGTTTTGTGGGACTCTGAAAGGGAATATTGCATTTATTTCTTGCGCAAACGAGTATTTATTCATATGTGAAGACATTTAGTATCCAACGTAATCACTAGAGTTTGGCAAGCAATATAGCCGCCGGTGCATTTACTAAAAAAACACCAAAAGGAGCCAAACGAGCCAAAAAATGACGCCAGGCCTCGTTTCACTTTCTCATGATTAGGCAAATAATTATTTTATGCTAAAAATAGCATGTATTTTCGTTGTTTGACACAAACCGATTTTTTTTTCTTCTGACCCCAAATCTGATAATCAATCCCTCCGCAAATTTACCGTTTGCATGGTATGAACTCCAGGACCCTGGGACTTTTTGAAGAAATGCCAGTTTACAAAAAGTGGGGGATCACTTTTCTATGATAATTTCACCTAACATGAGCACCCACACGTTGACCCCCCCCCAAAAAAAAAAGAAATGTTTGTGTGTATTGGGGCGGGGGGATGTCGGCGACGGCCGGGGAGATGTTAAGGCATTGTTGCAATTTTACTATCTAGAAATGTTTCCTGTGAAGGTGTCTTTTGCAATGAGCATAAATAAAAGACAAGGGCAGACGTTTAAAACCATTGGCGTAGACCTGACATCAGACTGCTTAAGTCACGGTATGTTCTACGTCTCCATCAGCCGGACAGGAAGTTCAGAAAAACTCTACATTCTTGCTCCAAATTAAAGAAGCAGAAATGTAGTTTTCCACGAGGCTCTTCGATGAAAAGTTCTACAAAAGGATATTATTAAAAACTGATATGATCTTATTGTGGTATGTTTTCAGTATTCAATGTGTTAGATAAGATGTAAGCTTCGAGTTGAAATGTACTTGTCTCTTACAACATCCACTTACTGGAAATGTGCCCACAAATCGCGTACCTAAGTGTGCAGAAAAGTTCGATGCGATGCGCGGGTATCTTTACTAGTATACATACATCTATATATATATATATATATATATATATATATATATATATATATATATATGCCTGTGTGGTCTTTATTTTGTGTGTGTGTTTCTGTGTGGGTGTTTGTGGGTGGGTGTGTGGGTGGGTGTGTGTTTGGGTGGGGGTGTCAGTGTAAGTGTGAAAATTGAAAGCAATTTAATTAATATTGTCCTTGGCATATGCTGACTCCACATCGCTCGATTACAAGATCAATTTCGCCATATCGGCAAATTAATTTCGATATTTCTGACAAACATTACAAACAAATCTCCCTCTACGTCATAGTGTTTCCAAGTGTAAGTGCTTGATTAATCGTCAATCTCAGGCTCCTCTTTGTAAAGACTTTTCTAAAACACGTGTTGTCCTATCCACGTTGCAGTTTTTTTTTCTTTTATCCTATATGTGGCTTATGTCGGACCGAATCTCAATGAACAAGTTTTCTTTTAAAGATTTCTTCATTGCCTTCAGCCGGATTAGCACAAAGGGGTTCTCAAATATAATGTGAATAAATACGTTTAATCATTATCAAATTGTATTATATCATTAGTGTCATTTTTTTCCTATAGTCTTATAGACAAAATAATTTAGAGAAACACATCGATTACTTACGGGATGGACCGCGAAGACTTGCAAACATACTTGATGAAAGGTATTTTTTTGGAAAGGAATACAATTAGAATTTTTAATATTTAGGTCGTCAGTCGATGTCGGAAACCACAAGACTACTGTGACCACCTACTCATAAATAATTAAATGTCATTTATTGCAATCCTAGCTTTATATTCCTCTGATGATATATAGGAGTACTGTTAATAACCGTAATCTGCAGTAAAACTGTGATTTTTGTTTTTAGAATTCGATTGGGTCGCCGCTAACAGACGACTTACTAATGCTACGAATATGACTTTGTAAAATTTGCAGAAATCATTCCGCAAAAAGAGTGAACAAACCCCAACAGAAATTCCTGTCCATGAAAAAGTAAAACATATGTTGACATTTTAAATTTACCTTAAAACTGACCTTAAACTTAATTCTAACTTATTCTATTTGTTCTAACTATTTGTACTAATTATTTATCGGCTTTAACAGTATTTTTAACAATTAAAAAGGAATAGTGTAATTAAACAGTGACTCGTGTCCTAGCTTCAGATGTTAGATATTTTTTTTTTTCAGAGAATCATTTTTTTTTTGTTTGTTTGTTTTTTAGACATGGATTCCTTACATTCATAATATTCTGCCTGGGTTCATAAACAACGGGAAAATGATGACGAAACGTCTATTTTTATCTAAGGTTTTAAACTGGGTCAGTGTACCGTGGGGCACATTTTTGCACAAGTGAAGACAACACGTGGTAATCTCAGTCGCAAAGGAAATAAGACAAGTAATAATTCGACACCGTTTTGGTAAGAACGAAATTTAATGTCTAATTTTCTAACTCAATCGTTACTTCTCGTCACTTACGTCTCTAACGTGATCGTCTTCTTCCTTTTCATGCCCCTTTTTCTGACAGTAACGTCATGTCGCATTTCGTGCGCATTCCTATTATACAGTTATCAATATTTATATCATAGTGAACAATTTGAGTATCTCAATTACACAGTAATATCTAGTGTGGCATATGGCGGGTCAGTTTCAGGATAGTATAATCTAGTAATTTCCAGTTTGATCGATCAAAATACATAAAAAAAACTATTAAAAGATTAAAACTAGCAGTGAAAATACACACTCAAATTATGTGAACTGCTCTTGGTAATATTCTCTATTTCTGTAATAGAATTCAGCATCTTCCTTGAAATAAAACACTTTTATACATCCTTTGTATTATTTGGATTGTTGCTTCCATGAGGGCTGTTACTGTAATAACATTTAAGAAATTATAACCTCCGGAAATCTGTATTGTTTAATTACGATTCTGTACCGAATATGGTGCAGAATTATTATTTAATCAACTAGAGTACGTTTTAGTGGTGTATAAACTATTGCCAAGAAGAAGTCTTTCTCACTCTTAAATGTATACGAAGTATTGCCAAATTTGATGATATAATCTTCAACTTACAGAAGTGTGTGAGCTGGAACTATTTAATTCTTAGCACTTTCATCCATGACTCGATTGTGAGGGCAGTCCTAATATTGATTCATGATTATTTTTGATATCATTGTCATTTACTTCTAAAATCTACGACTGTTTAAATGTTTAAATGTGCATGTATATATATATACATATATATACATATATACACACATACATATATAATATATATATATATACATATATATGTGTGTGTATGTGTGAGTATATATATACACATATATATATATATATGTGTGTGTATGTGTGTGTGTGTGTACGGCGTTGTTTGGCTATAACATGTATTCTGTATAATCTCTCACATTCTTAAAAATCCTATCATTAATTGCTCGCTAGGTGATTATAGCTTAATGGCATCGTCATTTCCAGTTGAAACTCCTTGTGAGACATCGGCTTGGGATTATTAGCTAGGTGGGGTACCGCTTCCATTGTTGAGACGAAGTAGGCCCATTTCACAATCGTATTTCGGCGTGGTTTGCTTGATATGTGGTAGTTAAAAGAACTTTTCGGTGCGTTTCCTCAATTAACGGAGTGCTTGCCTCGCATGCAAGGGATTCGGGTTTCGAATCTTGAGTTCAGATGAGACCAAATAAGGGTGAAACTCGAGTCTGTGACTTCCGGTGCATTGACTATCATGCTTCTGGTAGGCAGCGGCGTTGTTTGGCCGTGGAATTTGTATATATATATATATATATATATATATATATATATATATATATATATATATATATATATATATATATATATAATAAGAATTACAATTAAATTTACCAAAATGATCCAATATGGTAAAACTAAAGTATAGTATAAATATTAAAAAATTAATATTTATAAAGTTATCTCAGCAAGATGTAAAAGCTCGATAAAACCAAAAAGAAGATACAGCTTATAATACGAGCAAAAAGTTAATAAAACATTTTAAAAAACAGTTTGAAAAGTGTTAAAAACATATTTAATCTGAAAAGGAAACACTTGATAAACGGATAGTCCTTAATCCGCGGAGTTTCGAAGAAATACGTTCCTTCTTGTGCAAATGGAAATTCAATTAACTTTCTTGAAGTTATATTTTTGGATTTTATCGTCATTGGGCTATTTATCTTTCATTAAACTATCCATTCACGTGTAATCACCTGTTTCTTCACCATATCCCCTCTACTTCAGTCTTTGTTATCACGTAACATCTTTGACCTACTTGTTGTTTCATCAAATACTTTTGTATGCAAAATCCCATCCCGCATTTTGCTAATCCCTACCCTCTGATGAGAAGGAAATTATTACTTCGAAACTCCGCGGATTAAGGACTATCCACTTATCAAGTGTTTCCTTTGCAGATAAAATATATATTTAACTCTTTTTCAAAGTGGTTTTTAACATGATTTATTAACTGTTTGCTCGTATATATATATATATATATATATATATATATATATGCATATATATATTCTATATATATGTATATATATATATATATATATATATATATATTCGAATCAAGTCATTTTAAAGACAAGTATGATTAAATACGACAGAGATTTTATTCTTCTTTATTTTTGTCGAATTTCTCAATTTGCCAAGCAATGTTTCTCATCTTAATTGAAAAGTTGTGTATCAGTATATTCCATGAAAGAAACAACCGACTTTAAAAAGAGAAATTACGAGTTTTTTCATATTGTATTCGCAGTTTTGTGTCAATAGCGTCCAACATTCCCCCAAAATTCTGATACACCCTCAGAAGCATTAGTTAAAATTTGTCACATTTTGACTCTCTGTGCGAAAGTAAAGATCATCAATTAACAAAGTGCGTTGTTATCGCTTCAGATTGCTGTGTATCACAACTCTCACGTGCAAGCATTCTCGAATTTTGCCTTGCCAGAGTAAGTTCTTCCCACGTGTCAACGTTGATTTGCAGGACTTTCAAATTGTTCTTTGTACAGCCCCTGGACTTCTTCCTAGATTATGTTGAGGACGCTTGACACTTTCCAGCTCCCCATAAAATAATATTTCGGCAGGCTAAAACATTGCATTTTATCCACGTTAGCCATCCAACGGATATGACATCTTATTACAAGGGTCTCAATACTAGAGCAACGTGCTCTCATAGAAAATTCAGCGTAGGGTACTTGTGTTGCCACTTTATGTTTAAGATATATCTCAAGCAGTTTGCGTGAAAGCGAAGCCATTTCGTCGGTGGATTTCAGTTTTAAGACTCCAGACCTTCCCTTTCTCCCTTTCAATCTATCTATCTATCTATCTATCCATATATTTATCTATCTAAAACAGAATATTTATTGCTACATTGACAACAGTTTTGTAAGAGTTGCAAGGGAGATGCAAAACGATCATCTAAATTATCGATGCGGTTCTAAAAAATCTAAATAAAGGCCCAGCGATTTTGATCAGACGTCAATTACGAAACTTATGTAAAACGAATATAATAATTAAATCCGTCAAAATAATCAAATCCAATATTAAAGACATGTCGACCCCGCAAGTCAGACATGTTACCGCACAAAATAATATGTTTTCTCGTCTATTAGAAGGCAGACACATTACCTTGGCAGCAACACAAGTTCTTTGTTAATTTTAGTACTCGAAATTAAGCAATGTTTACGCCGACCGTACTACATAGGTGATTATTTCGAAACACCAAGTGGAATTGAAATGGTGTGAACACCAAAATATAATTCCATTATCGACTCTTAATTGATACGGTATTCAAGTTCCATTTATTACATACTTTTTTCCATGGTTCCGATAATCAGCGATAAGTTAAAGAATAAATAAATAAGCGGTGTAGTTAATAATGTGAGGTTATGTAGACGCATTATAAGATATGCCCAAAATCAATACAGCCCGATGAATATTACAGCAACAACATGTATTTTAAATATATCTTATAATGCGTCTACCTAACCTCACATTATTAACTACACTAATTAGTATTGGACACTCTTTTCAGGTTTTTTAATATATATATATATATATATATATATATATATATATATATATATATATATATATATATATATATATAGTAAACTGTGTGCCCGTAGCTGTGTATTGAGCCAAAAAAATGTGGTAGTAGGAAGGCAGGCTCAAACCCATACCGTGAAGGAGGAAAAGAACGGGAAAGGGTGACGTCCTTGCCGTTACAACCACCGTCAAACCGGAAGTGACAGAGGTTTAAATTAAGGCTTAACAATCTAAAAGAGGGGATTACTTTCGAAAATATCGGCGTAAAATGCAATCCATCCCTGTAGAAAAGTGTCCAGTTGAGGGTGAAGAAATTGATGTTTTTATCCAAGTTTTCGGTATTTGTAGTCCGAAGGGTCGCGTTTCCAAACGATACTGACCTTTTGCCTCTGTCGAAAGTTTTAGGCAGACATGCAAACAAACATACATACATACATTTATATATTAGTAGCTCAAATTTTTTACCCAAACCGATTAAAATAATTGCCCCATCCCTGAAAAAAAGGTTTAGGCACACAATTGTCTCAGTAATATAGTAAAGACCGCATAGGTCAGTTTTTTAAAACTATGACTCGTATTATTACCCTTAACATTTATTGTGTTGGACTCAAATCAAGTTATTAAGTTATTAAGTTAGATACATGTCTAAGGAACCTATATCTAAAATTTCAAGTGTTTATACACAACATTGGCTTTTGGAGTGATCTCGAATATCTAATCATTTAACCTTGACCGCTTAACAGCTAAATTTCTCTCCGAAAAGTAATCCCAAATATTTTCCCAAATCTCAATACCCTTTATATCAAATTTCGGGTCTGTAGATTGAAAATTGACCAAGTAATTGCTTAGAAAAATGTGCACAGACAGACACACACGTAGACAGAGAGACACTTTTATATATATATATATATATATATATATATATATATATATATATATATATATATATATATATATATATATATACTAGAATTTTACCCGAATGTTTGGAGGTTTATGTTGAGCCAAAAAAAAAAAAGTCATTTTTTTTTATAACTTTGACCCCAATTATTACACCTTAAAATTTATTGTTCAAAGCTCAAATTTAGTTATGAAGTTAGATCCATGTCCACGGAATCTATATCTTAAATTTTAAGTATTTAGACTCGGAATTAGTGAAGAAGTTTCGTATGGTGCTTTAAGGTTAAATCTTTCATTTTTGACCCATTAACAGCCAAATTTCTGGTTGAAAACCGATCACAAAAATTTTCCCAAATCTCAGTGCACAGTAAATCAAATTTAAGTCTGTAAACTGAGAATTGACAGAGTTATTCTGTTGGAAAATGTACACACATATACTTTTATATATATATATATATATATATATATATATATATATATATATATATATATATTGATTATGGTGTTTATTATTTTCATGTATATGTATATATATATACATATATATATATATATATACATATATATATATATATGCATATACCCCTATAAATTCGGTTTTCTTTTGTGCATATCGATATTCATATAGAAATCCTTCTTTTCTATTAATTTAAAAATAAAATACAATTATCTTACATATTGGTTGTTGAATTGCACTCATTAGCAAACGATCTAGCTAATTTGCATATTATTTTAACATTCATTTTAATTAATTGCCTATTAGTTTCTTCGGGTTTTTTTAATGATATAATCATCTTTAGTTAATCATTACCTGTAATTATATTCATGCAGATATTCTACATGATTTATAATTGCATAATATTTGCGAAAAAGTTTATAGTAAACACAAAATTATTTCCGTATATATATATATATATATGTATATATATGTATACGTATATATTTTCTTAAAGAAATCTATCTATTTATCAATGTATCTATAAAAGTGAATGTGGCTGTGTATATTTCTGTGTGTGTGTCTGTGTGTACATTTCACTACACAATAAGTGTGTCATTTTTTAGTGTACAGAGTCGAAATTTGATATGCAGGGTACTGAGATTTGGGAAAATCTTTGTGATCGTTTTTCGGCTAGAAATCTGGCTTGTATCGGGTCAAAGTTCAACGATATGTACTTTGAGAACTCTACCAAACTCCTCCGACAATTTTGGGTCTAAACATTTGAAGTTTTAGATATAGGTTTCTTGGACATGGATCTAACTTAATAACTTGATTTGAGCCCTAAATAATAAATGTTAAGGGGTCATAATAGAGGTCAAATTTTAAAAAAATGGCCGTTTTTTGCTCAGCATGCACCTCACACCCGGGCACCGCCGAGCAACCACGCTAGTATATATATATATATATATATATATATATATATATATATATATATATATATATGTATGAGGTAACAATTGAGCTCATTTTACCGGCGTAGTTTAATATTAAATAAGAATTGTATATGACTTATTCATACATTAGTGGATTTATATCCATTTAAATCATTTTTGTTACTTAAATCTCCAATTTTTAAAGATTCGATGTGATTGCTTTCTCATTTGATTTTTTTTTTATTTACCGTCCGCCTACATCTTCTTTCTTGTTAAGTCGTGCTCTACTTCCAAAGCTCATTCCATTATACACTGTCTCCTCTGAGACATTGCTTAGTAAAACCTATCGAAAAATGGTGGCATTGTAAGACGATGTCTTTCTAGTTTTATTACTGATGACAGATTGTCTATTAGGACTGTATTTTACTTTCATCGTTTCATCACTCACGTCGAATTATCCAGCGTAGTTTCTACCCTACCAACCACATGCCTCATGCCGACGTATTGTGCGGATTGTCAAATTTGGACATCAAGGCCATTAGTAGCTTACATATAATTGAACATCCACAAAGGAAAGACACGGTAACTAATATATAAAAGAAACAAAATAATACAGCTGACACACGATTGAAAATCACAGTTGCTAATAAATGATTACAAAAACTATTTGATATACCTATGTATTAAACAAAATAAGATATGTACACAGCAGATTTAAGGGAAATTACGGAGGTGGATTTTAATTGAAAATGAATATCATTCTTTTTTTATTATTTTAATCCTACGTTATTGATAATCCCATAAATACAGTAAAACCGTGGGAGATAAGTAAATCTGTCATTTATCCACTAAACTACGAATGTTTATTTGGCGAAATGCGATGGAGCTAATTTTTAATATAACAAACCGATCGTACAATACTGTCGAATTAATGGTGATTTATTTTTTTTTTTATTAATGTTGAATATAATATTGGATCTAATATATAATACTTATTTTTTAAAATTAAAAGAAGCGATTTTTCGTCCAACAAGTCAGACCAAAACCAAAAGTTAAATACAGTATGCTATGAAATATTAAAATTAAACCACTTCAAGCTAAAAATGAATTGACAGAATTCATGGAAATATCTCGGTAGACAGAAATGAACATTTTTATTTAAATTGCCGAGATATTTCTTTATACGTTATTTATCCATACATAGATGTTACTTTGCATAAGCAATCCTTGATTGCTATTCCTCGTTAATTTCAGTTTTACGTCATCAGTGGATTAACTTTTTTCTGTAAAATATGTTCATAGAGACACACAGACACCTACATACTTTTCTACTGTTTCAGTAAGATTAAAATCTTTTCCATATCAAAGATGGTTTCCTGCTATTTTTTCGAAACTGCGATATTTATCCATGTCCAATATTTAATCGGCATCCTATGTAATAACTAATTACTAATTTCCAATTGTAAAAACTAAGATGGGGTCCCGCACTCCACTCTGTGGCATTTCTTGTGTGTTAATACCGCGGTTAACACGGTACTGAGTCGAACAAACCTTGCATGTGCCAAGCTGAGTGCGTAGAAGTCGAAGAGTAACGCTGCCTTATTCATAACCTATTGACTTCAATTGACAAGGCGTACATCTGCATGGGGTAAGGAGTCACGGGGCAGGTAATTGTGTCTATTTTTAGTGCAGGCCGGTTGACGGAGATAATAGTTCATTGCAACCCTTCAAAAAAATACGATCGCATATGCATTTTGCTAGACAGCTAACAGTTTAGGGTTGACAGATCGAGTTTGAGTCTCGAGTTTATCAGAAAATCTGGATTCAAGATAAGGAAACATAAAAAGAAGAAAACAATATATGAATCCCTTCCTGATGCGAGACCGTCCTGCAAACGATGGCATCCAAATAAAACTACTCCAAACAGCAAGACCAATTAGTGTTTTTAAGAGCAAACATGAATCTCCGCGAGGTGGGACCGAACAACAACGAGAACAGGTACGTGTTAAGCGATCCTCTTGTATGAGACACACACACACACTCACACGCACACACACACACATGGGTGTTATACACAAGTCCACACACAGTAGACGGACGATGACAGAATTGTAACAATTATATCGACCCCGCATAGAAATTATATATATATATATATATATATGTATATATATATATATGTATATATATATATATATATATATATATATATATATATATTGGATTTTACCGTTATTAGATCTTTTACTCTTCGCCGGATTATCCATGCACGTGAAATCACCTTTTTCCTCCCTTAATCCCTCTGCTTCACTATTTATTTACCAAATAAGATCTATGACTTACTTGTAAATAGTTTTGCAAGCATCATCCGATACCGCATTTTGCTTATTCCTACCTCCTGATGAGAAGGAAAGAATTTATTTGAAACTCCGCGTATTAAGGACTATCCACTTATTTTGTGCTTCCCTTTTAAAATTATATACTTTTTAAAACTCTTTTTCGAAGGCTTTTTAACATGGTTTATTAACAGCTTGTTCTTATATATATATATATATATATATATATATATATATATATATATATATATATAGATATATATATATATATACATATATATATACTTCTCTATTTTTCTACGCTCACACTGTATATACACCGTGTGTATATACCTCATTCAAGAATAAATGTAAACTTCCAATGTAAAAAGAAAGTAAACACGATGAAGACTTTATTTTATTCTCATCGCAACATAAAATATGGAACGCCATGCATACCTGCGCCGATCCGGCTTCAAAAACAAATTCTTATATCAGGCGATTCTCGAGCGCAACACCTTCGGTTACATTTTACATTCGAATTATATAAGTAAGTAGGGATATATTAACATCATACAACTGGTTCGTTGAATGAATGTTTTATGTTTCCTTAGGCTCTCATCATTAAGGTTTCTTATTTTGGACTAAGCTTCTTATTTCTGCTGTCTGTTTTCCCCCCTTGCTTGTCGTGATGGTAAGATCTCATTTAGTGTGAACTCTTCAATCTTTAAATTCCGTCTGTCTATCGCTGACAACCTGAATTTACCAATTATATATATTTCCGAACCAAAACCGATAAGCCGCCTTTACTTATTTATTCTCGGCTTACTTCAGTCGAAATAAGACTGTTCCTTCCAAATATTAATTTGGAATTCTTAAATTCTTATTCGTATCTAACTTACAATTGTGTTTCTTACTTGAGAGACTTCATGTTTTTACAAGCTTCTGGGCTTGACCTTTATTCCCGATCTGAAATGATGCACGTATATCACATCCATTGCAAGGATAGCTAGTTTTTAATCCTAAATGCAGATTACAAGGAGAAAGCTTCTTTCTTAGAGCTACACGCCCGTGGAACTCTCATCCACCTACTGCTTCCCAGCTTACTACAATCTGATTTCTTTCAAGTTCTTGATAAACCGTCCCTCCTAAGTAATCCAATTTACAAAATTCTCACTACTTACGTATACTACGCTATAATCACAAAAGTGTGTCGGTGTTGTGAAAAGTCGGTGAACGTTTCAATACCATTCAATTATCAATTTCCCCTGTTACAACCGTTGTCACGAATATTGAACGTGTCGTCTAACCGCCTCATTAAAACCCTCTAAAACTCATCCTCGAGGTGTTTTTGTGTCTCGGGAAGTAGCGTCTCGTAAGTTCATAAACATGGTTTATTCAGCAGTAGGACTATTATTTATATCACGAAAAATGCCGTAGCTCGTAAATAGAACACGAGAAGAACGTATATACAATAGTCCTGACAGATTGCTGACCATCAATCTAAAGGTCAGCAAAAGGTCAGCCCACTAATTAAAAGCGAATTTTTTTTCTTGTTAATTAACTGCTTCTTGTTCTCTCTTAATAAAAGCAAACAAACAGCGTTTTGTGAGTTCTGGCCATCCCAGCACTACGTAAAACACAGATTGCAGGATGTTCTTTATTATTTTACAGTGCACGCATAAAACTTGCCTGATATCAAAAGATGAACCAAGTGACATATAATAAATTGCACATGCATATATATACACTTGTGCCCGATATTATTCATACCCCCCTTGAAAATTGAGTTTATTAGGTGTAACTTTTGTAAGAATTTATTGTTTACGTCCATATTGATACATATTCTTAATAAACCTCTTCTGATCATTTTCGTCATTTTAAAATCTCGGGATACTTGTAATAAAAGAAATATACAGCTATTTATAAAATCTGCAATGTTCAAAAATAATCATACCCCCTTATTTTTTCAGTATTAATCGAGTTTCT